>NC_045615.1:163415141-163727820 GCF_009829155.1 Mustela erminea | reverse complement strand
GGGGCCGCGCGGGGAGGCGCGGGGCCGGGGTGCGCCGCTGCCTGCGGGGCGCGGGGCGCCGTTCCACACCCGCCGCTCCCGTGCGTGTGTGTGTGGACGCGGGCGCGCGCTGCTGGCGGGCTGTGGCCGTGCTCCCCGGCGCCGCGGGCGCGGACGGGCTGCGTGATCCCAAGATGCGGGCAGGGGCGGGAGGGGCGAGCTCGGCGCGAGGGCGGGGGTCCTCGGGGCGGGGGTCCTCGCGGCTGTCCCCGCCGAGGCGGCGGCGTTGCGGGGCTGGGGCTCGCGGGGCGGGCCGCGTGCGCTCCGGCTCCTCCAGCCCTGCGGAGCGGCGACGAGGCGGCCCGGGCGCGAGGACTTGGGAGTCCGCGCAAACTTGGGCGGGTGCTCGGGGGCGCTCGCAGCTCCTGGAGCCGCTTCGCGTTCCTGCATTTCTAAGTGATGCAGGGCCAGGAGCGGGCGGACCCCGCAAATCGTCCACTTACAGGATGGGGGAGACGGCCGGGGTCAGCGCGGGGCAGGACTCGGGTGCGGATGGGCGGCGGCCGAGGCCGGAGATGAGGCTGGGAACAAGGGAGGCAGAATTAACAGGTAGAAAAGTCTGATTTCCACCTTGCTCCAGAGGGTCCGAGGGGCTTTTTTTTTTTTTTTTTTTTTTTTTTTTTTTTAAATAAGGGAAGAGAGCAACGTACAGCTCCCGACCCCCGTCCCCAGTTCCTTAGAAATCATTGTCTCTTTTCTTGGCAAGTTTCTGTTTAACTCCCGGACGAGCGCAGTGTCTGTTGCCGCGCTCCGGTGTAGTGCACGCGAGCGCAGGACCTAATATGGTGGAGAATCCTCTTTGGAGAATGAGAGGCCATTGTGCCTGCGCTGAGACACTGTGTAACGGAAAATAAACGGCCTCAGACGATGTGGCAGAGATCTCTGTGCTCCGTGTGCAGACTGAACTACAGTCCTGTGCGGTCCTTACAGGTGAGGCTAACTCACCGCCCCGGGGAAGGCAGGTGCTGCCTGGATGTTGCCCAAATCTTCTGATCCCACATTGTCTTCCTCTAGGCCATTTCCCTATCAGTGATTCCCTCTTCTATGTTTTCATTTTTCTGCATCTACGCTGGGCCATGATTCCGGGTTTACAAACACACTCAAGTTCCCACTGTTGTAAAAATCCACTTCATGAACCAAGTTATCATCTTGAACCCCCTGCTGTCAACGTCAGCTCTTCCCACGGTCCTTTGGAATCAGATTTCTATACCAACTCTTGTGTGAAAGGCTAAATTCCATGCTTTTTCCCTCTGATTTAATTTGCTTTGGCGTATCTGTGGGATGTAAAGGGCCGCCTGCTCGCTTCTTGGAAACCTTGCCTTCCTGGCCTCTAGGATACTTCTGCTACTTCTCTTACTTGTACACCTGCGTCTTCCGCGTCTTCCTTATTTGCTTCTCTGCCTCTCCTCCGATCAACGGGATCTGTAGGTATCATCTAGATGTACATATGTAGTGGCAGAGGCATTCCTTCCCTTTCTTGGAGTGATCTCATCTACTAATGGGACTTCAAAGCCTTCCCTCTGTAAAGCAGTCTCTTGCCTCCACCTTTCTTTTTTGCTGCTCTCTGCTCAGCATTTCGACGGTGATGACACTCAGACACCTCAGGCTCAACACAGATAAGGTCAGCTTCATTCCTGTCCCCATAAAGCATGCTCATGGCCCTGACTTGAGTCAGTGTCTCAGTGCCCAGCCCGTGGATGGTGCTGTCTTCACCTCTGAGTGAATGAATCAGTTAACGGCACTACCTTCCTCTCAGCCTTCTCAGATCAAAATATTGGGATCATTTTTCTTTCTCTTTCTTTCTTTCTTTCTTTCTGTCTTTCTGTCTTTCTGTCTTTCTTCCTTTCTTTCTTTCTTTCCCCTCTGTGCACACCCATGTACTCACCACACGGAGCTCTTTAGTCCCTGCAGGATTCCTTCCACCAATCTCATTCTGACTATGAACCCATTCATACCCTCTCTCACTTTTACCAAAGCAGTAGCTTCTTCTTACCCTAGCTCTAGTTTTTCTTTCACGTGGGATGTATGCCCAGATCCTGTTCCTCTCCTTATTGCCAGTCTCCTGGGCACGTTAATCCACTACTTCAGCTCCAGCCCGTACTGAGGCTATGAGACCCATTTGCACCTCCGTGCTCCTGATCGTCCAGTGCTCACTTCTTACGGCCTACTGAACTCCTCCATGTTGGTTCCACAGGTGCTTCGGACGGAGCGCGTCCGGAATTGACCTCCCTGTCTCATCCCTCCGATCTGCTCCTCCTTTTGGTTAATGACATCCCCTCTTACCCAGTTTGCCACAGTGGAAATTTCCAAATCTTTGTTCTCTTTCTCCTTATCACCACTCAAGTTCCATCAGCTGTAATATCCTGACCTACACCTATAAAATTACATTTCTCTGCCTTGGCCTGTCTATCGGATACTGCAGCACCCAAAAATAGCTGAATGGAATGCCACCACATTGGACAGTGAAAACACAGGATATGTGTCATTCGTAAAATTCACTATGAACATTCTGTTGGGTGGAGAGGCCCTTCAAAGAGAGAGTCAACCTCTGGGGTAGCTGAAACTGAGCTCATATGACTGCCTGAGGAAAGAAGATTGCTCTCGAACTGCCGTGCTGTGGCTACAGAAAACACACAGTAGATTCAAAACTGAGTCCCGGGTCATCAGTCACAAGACGGGAGGATGGTTTTAACTGTAGCATCGACAGGGAATTGAGCTGTTCTCACAATGGCAGCTCTGTGTGCTTCACCTCAGGGAAAAGAAGCAGGGGTTTATATATTTAGTGATGGTTAATTATTTTATAAAAGAAATTTGGTGAAACAAATTAAGGATAGCACCAAATGCATCAGTTTCACATAGACTTAAGAGACTATTTATAAAAACATGTAGTTCACTTCTCTGATTTCAGGGTAAACTCTCCATATCATAAAAAAAAGAATTGATTCTACTTTTCATGGTCTGTTGAAGGCAAGGAAATTGCAGAGTTACCGTAGTCATAGCTTTTACCAAATCCCTGATGATCACAGTTTTCTCTTCTGGCTACCATGGAGCTGGTCCATGTAAGCAGAGTTATCTTGAGTTCCAGAAGTTCAAGACACGAGAATGGGGTTGGGACTTTGGCCTTTCCCCGTCCCATCACCTTTGACTCGGATTGGCGCAATAACCTTTGCTTTGTTCCTTTCCCTGTAAAGCTCTTTTCACTCCATTCCATATTTATGGCCAAGAAAATAGTCTTTTCTCAAGGACAAATCTGACCATATAACTTGAAAAAAACTTGACCTACACTAAAATGCAGATACCATAACGTGGCGTATGAATTCTTCCGCGTCTTATTCCTGCCCTAGACTTCTCATGGCTCATCACACTCTTTCTCCCATCATGCATCTGTCTGTTTCCTGGATATGCTGTCAGCTTTTTTGCCTTCACTCCTTAATATGTGTTTTTTTTAAATTAATAGACTTTAGTTTTTAGAGCAATTTTATAGAAAAATTAAGTGAAAATTACAGAGTTTCCATATGCTCCCCTGCCCCCTCCTCCTATCCCCTATTCTTAATATCTTGTATCAATGTGATACATTGATACAATTGTATAATAATATATATTATTATTATGTATATTATATATTATTTATAAATATATTATTATATATTATTATTATATTGTATATTATATATATATATATAGTATGATCATAAGTGTTACATTTGTTATAATTGATGAACCAGGATTGGCCCATGATTATTAACTCAAGTACCTAGTTAACAATAAGGCTCATTCTTTGTAGTGTCCATTCTGTGGGTTTGGACACATGTGCACGACGCGTACCCACCGTCACAGCGCCGCACCGTAACCTCACGGCCCTGAAGCCTGCCGGTGCTCCTCCTGCTCTTTCCTCTCCCCTCTCCCGAAGTCTCTGCAACCACGGATCTTTTCGGTGTTCTAAATTTTGTCTTTTCCTGCATGTCAAATAGTTGGAATCATGCTGTACGTAGATTTTTCCAGACTGACTTCTCTCACTTAGCAATGTGTATTTAAAATGCCTCCATGTCTTGTCATGGCTCGATCGTTACAACTTTTCAACCCTGAATAATATTTCGTTGTCTAGGTTTACCGCAGTTTGTTTATGTGTCTGTCCAAAGAAGGACATCCCGATTGCTTCGATGTTGCGGCAGTTATGAATAAAGCTACTGCATGTGCAGGTTTTGGTGTGGACGTACATGTTCATATCAGTCAAATTAATACCAAGGAACATGACCAATGCATTATATAATTATGTAGCTTTATAAGCGACTCCAAAACTGTCTTCTGGAGTGACTGTGTCACTTCACACTCCCAGTAGCAATGAGCGGGAGTTCGTGCTGCTCCACATTCCTTCCGGCATTTGGTGTTGTCAGTGTTTGCATTTTGGTCATTCTGATAGGTATATGGTGGTATCTCACGACTGATTTATTTGGAGATTCTCTAACGACATACAATGTTGAGCATATTTTCACATCCTTATTTTCCACATGTGTATCTTCTGTGGTGACATATCTGTTTAGATTTTTGCCCATTTTTAAAAATATTTTATTAATTTATTTGACTGAGGGAGAGTGAGAGAGCACAGCAGGCAGAGCGGCAGGTAGAGGGAGGTAGAGGCGGGTAGAGGGAGAGGGAGAAGTGGACTCCCCACTGAGCAGAAGGCCCAGAGGTGGGGCTCGGTCCCAGCCCCCTGGGATCATGATCTGAGCTAAAGTCAGATGTTTAACTGATTGAGCCACATGTGCACCCCTTATTTTTGACCATTTTTAAACTGGGTTGTTTGTTTTCCTATTGTTGAACGTTAAGTGTTCTTTGTATATTTTGGATACTAGTCCTTTATTAAATATGTGCTTTTCAAGTGCTGTCTCCCAGTCTGTGGCTTGTTGGTGCATTCTGTCAGTGGTGTCTTTGCAGAGCAGATGTTATAAATGTTAATGAAGTCTGCCTTATCAACTTTTTTCCTTTCAAGGATTGTGCTTTTGATGTTTTATCTAAAAAGTCATCACCAAACCCAAGATCACTTAGAATTTTGCCTCTGTTGTCTTACTAGCAATTTTATAGTTTTGTGTTTCATATTTAGGTCTTTGATACACTTTAGGATAATTTTTGTGAAAATATGAGATCTGTATCTAGATTAATGAGTGTGTGTATGTGTGTGTGTCCAGTTTGTTAAAAAACTATCCTTTCTCCACTGAACTGTTTTTGTTTCTTTGTCAAAGGCCAGTTAACTATATTTGTGTGAGTCTATTTCTGAGCTCTATTATGTACCATTCATCTATTCGTCTATCTTTCACTAATACCACTGTCTTGATTATTGCAGCTTTATAGTAAGTCTTTTTTTTAATAGTAAGTTTTGAAGTCTGCTTGTATCACCACTGACTTTGTTCTCTGATAATATTGTGTTCGTTTAGTGCATGTTTTTTGATCAGTACATTTTTCTACTAAGATGAGTTATTTTGTTGGGTAAATAATGGTAACAGTACTACTAATAATGTTAAATAATGGTAACAGTAATAGTAATAATGTTTAATATGGCTTTTCTCATTTGACCCTCTAACAACTTTACATGGTGTGCATAGTGGTTTTTATCTGCCCGTGGCTCTGTCCGTGGGTCTGTCCATCTATTCTATTATTGACACCCAAGCCCAAAGTTGTGCCCAAGGACAGATATATACTAAGGAAACTGCTTGGGTTGAGAGTCTGGCTCTGTCACCTTAGTCAGCACTATATCATCTCCCATATTTACAGATAAATGTATTTATGTCAGACTCCATATGGGGAGAGAGAGAAATAGATATCATCTAGATCAGAGCCAAGATTGTGGTTTCAAACTAGTTTAGGGCTGGAGGAAAACACAGACAACAAAGCCCAACTGCCCCCACACTGGCTTCCAGGTGTTCGACCACAGGCAAGAGCCTTCGCGGGCAGTTTGGCTTCTCCTGTGTCTTTTCTGGTACTTCTTGTATGGGATATTTCCTAAGTGGTGATCAAATTAATGTAATAATAATTTAAAATCGCATGTATTTTCTTCTTTTCTTGCTCAATGCCACAACTCATTCCATTCCTCTTGCCTGTTTATGGAGACAGAAGAATCCCACATTCACAGTGAGCCTTTTTTTTTTCTTTAATTAATTGTCTTCCCAGATAGTTCGGTAGGCCCCTTTGGTTGAAGGCTTACCCTGAATATGTGCAAACAGGTAGAGGCAGTGTGAGGGAATGACAAAGCTTGTGGAGTCCTTACAGTCCTAGATCCTGAGCTGGGTCATTCATGAAGCTTTCTGGTATCCATTCTTAGGTGGAGCTTCCCTTCTCAGGGAAGGTTGCCCAGGCTGTTCTAGAATCATTTCTTTCTTTAATGGAAGAGATAAGCCAGGCAGAGTAAGGTTCCCCTCACCCCCAGGGAATAACTGGTATCTTTAGAGACCTCTTGTCTGGAAGACATCCAACATGCTAGACTTTGTCCCAACCACCAATGATCTCTTCTGGGAGTTCCTCCCACCGAGACACTCAGTGTCTGTCTCCAGCACTGTAAGAGCTACTTGGGGCCTGTTGTGTGTCAAGCATTGTACAGGATACCTTGTAAACATAATCTTCATAATGACCTTATGAGCTGAATATAATTATACCCGCTTCCTAGATTGGAAAACAGGATTCTAAGTCATTTGTAGAAGGTCACACAACCGGAAAGGGCAGGTTGTCTTCCAAACCCTGGCTGGCCTGACTCTGTTGCTCACCTTATATTCTCATCTTTATCTCCAAGTTCATTTCTTATTACATCAAGTCTTGCCCTCTGATTCTAACAATGACTCTAATAACCTGTAGTTGCTAGTTTGATGGGGCAACATCCTATGTTTCTAACAATATGTTCTCCTTGTGGCTAGCAATACATTTTGGAGAAATAGCTTATCTATCTTAGTGACTGATATAGGAAACAGTGAATCTAATTAGATTTTGTGAAGCCAGGCACTTGAAGCCTTGGCTTAAGGGACAACAAAATTTAAATGAGTGAGCTCACTGAGAAATCAGACTCAGTATTGAGCCATTCAGTAACCGACTTACATATCTTAAATTTGTTACTTGATAGATCAGTTAATTTCACCCCTCTTAAGAATTCTTGGCTTGAAGGATTTACACAGCTTCTAAAGCATCTGCATTAAAATGGGGGAAAGAGCTGGTGTTTTGGGAGATCTTAACACCTGTTTCATTGTGTTTCAAGCTTGTAAAATTATTGGATTGGAATAGGGTATTTTGAGTACCATACATAGAGCAAAAATGTTTCTAAGCCTTTTCATATTAAGAATGTTGGAACTCTTCTCTCTGTCCAATTGGATTCCAAATCCATGGAGTTATGCCCCTGATACAGTACATGGCACTGCCTTCGGCCTTAGTAAACAGTTGTTCTATGAATAAAGAGTAAGTTAGTTTAATGTTACATTTTAAAGTTTTTATGCTAACTTTTCTTTATAAGGCAATCCCTTTTCCTTCAACCCGCCTCTTCCTCCAACCTGCCTTGGTTGGGAGTGCTTGTCCATGGACCTAAAAAGCATGTCTAGGAAATGGGTTACTGCTGGATGTTAAAAACTTGCGCACTCATTAATTTAAGACACCCCTGGGAGCTCCATCTCACACTTGCCATGCAGAATCCCATTCAGGTTTATTCCTAGGTCCCAGTCTAATGTCTTCTGAATTGCTTATTTGGATACAAGGGTGTCCACTTCATTGAATTCTAGTCTCCTCAACCTTTTTATATATTCTTAATACGTAAGAATAGTAAATGCTGCCAAGTCAAGAGAAACTTAAAGGTTAAACCTGCCACATCTTTGCAACATAGCAAGGCAGTTTTCTGGAGGCTAATGTTTATTAATGCCTACTCTGAACCTCTGAATTCTATGAGGAATATCTGGGCATTACGAGATTACTTCTGTAAGTACGTTTATTTGCTGTGTGTGCCGTCTGTCTCAGGCGATGTGCATTGGCTATTTGGTTGCATCTGCTTGAGGCTTAGAGGCTGTTTTACATCTGTCCGTCTTTGCCTTTATTGCTGTAGAGGTCACGATTATTCTGGGGGAGCTAGTGAAATCAGTCTGAGCATTTCATTTCTCCTTGAGTTTGAAATTTAGAGGGAGAGAGGGGCAAGAATGTGTGGCTTATGTAATTACGAAGTGTCATCTAGATCTTCGGGTGTTATATCATGAGAGAGAATTTAAACTTAGTTTACAAGTGTTATAATGCATCTTAAGCTATGGCTGTCAAAATATGTGGAAGTATGACGTTTAGATAGGTAGCCTAAAAAGACTTACACCTGATGGGAATTAATCAAAGCAGTATTTTTCCAAACTCACCTTTTCAAGTTCTCCTTACTGGTTTTGCTCATATGCGCTTCTGATCTGCAGGCGATTTTAAAAAATTTTCATTGAATTGATTCAGTAAGCCTGATACCTAATTTATCTCCCACTTAAGTAATAATATCAGTGAAATCACAAGTCTGCGGGGCCAGTTATTTGTATTTATAAGGAATGTTACAGTAAACACAGAGCTTTGAACAGCAATGAAAGGATTCGGACAGAATTACAACCACCCTGATAATCCTCGTTTAAGTTCCCCCCGCCTGAGATCTGCTGGTTAGGGACGCACTTTGGGGCCTACACCGAACATGGTGCGAACCGGAAAGGAGTGGAGCCTTGCGCCGCGCATCATCGTTTTGGGATAAACCTGGGCTTTGGGATATTCCGTAAAGGATGTCAGGGACTCCTTATCCCTCTGTTCCACTGTCTAGGAACTGTTGCCCAGAACTTTTCAACAGGGAAATACAGAACACAGGGGTGCCCCAGCAGGAGGAACGCGTTAACAAGGCGGCAGCACCGCTCAGTCTGGTCGGCAGGAGGAAGGCGGACGCGGTTTTCTAGATCAGGGAGTCGTTTCTTGCTGCGGCCGCGCAGGGAGCGGCGAGAGCGCGCCCAGTCCGAGCCTCTGCTTCTGCAGCGGCTCCTTTGTGTGGCCGCTTGGCCGCGCTGATGTCCAGTTTTGCTGTGGGGCCCTCGACGGCTGTCCGGAGAGAATGAGCGGATGGAAGCGCAGGGAGCTCCGGCCGCTGGCGCACAGTGCTTCGGTGGGACACCCGTGCCCTCGTGGCAGGGACAGGGGCAGCGAAACCAAGTGCCAGCTCACGGGAGGTAAAGGAAGTCAGAGGCTCGCTGGCCGCCTGCAAGCAGGGGCGTCACGGTCAGTAGTGCTGACCCGCGGGTTCGCGCTTATGACCCAGGTCGGGATGAGGCGGGCGCGCCGGGCCGGGACGTGGGTCCCTCCCGCACTGGGTCACCCCGATTCTCTGCCTTCTCGCAGGTCCTGGAGCAAGATGGGCAATGGGTCGGTGAAGCCCAAGCACGCCAAGCACCCCGACGGCCGCGCGGGGCCCCCGGGGGTGCAGGCGCTGCGGGCCAGGGTGGCCGAGCTGGAGCGCGAGCTGCGGCGGAGGGAGGCGGACGTCCAGGAGCGCGAGTACCAGCTGAAGGAGCTGCGGGAGCAGCTGGCCAAGCAGACGGCGGCCGTGGCGGAGCTCACGGAGCAGCTGCAGGCCAAGTGCGTCCAGCTCAACCAGCTGCAGGACGTGGTGCGCTCGCAGGGCGACGGCGCGCCGCAGGCCTCGCCCGGGAAGGCGCCGCTGGAAGTCCACCGCGAGGCCTCGGGCTTGGTCTCCCTGCACAGCAGGCGGGGGGCAAAGGCCGGGGTGTCTGCGGAGCCCACGAGCCGGACCTATGACCTCAACAAGCCCCCGGAGTTCTCCTTCGAGAAGGCGAGAGTCAGGAAGGACTCCAGGTGAGGGGCGCGTGCTCCGGCTGGGCAGGGCGGGGGGCTCCTCGGGCCGCTTCGGGGAAAGGGGACACGACCTCTCTCGGGTGTGGATGCAGGGGACCTCCAGCCTGGGTGGGTCCTGGAGAAGGCCCCTCGAAGCAGAGCTCCCCTTTCCACGGGGGCGGCGCTCAGCCGACCCTTGGGATGCGTGTACCCAGGAGCTGAGCTCGCGAAGGTCACGCCGGTCATCCTGAGCGCCCCGAGGGCTGCGCGCGGAGGGGGTCCCAGGAGGTCTGCCCGCAGGAGTGGGCTTGGATGCGGGCACGGATCACCGTGCATGCTCAAGCGTCAGGGAAAGGAAGAAGCGGGATCCTCAGAGGGGGGCGAATTCGTGCGCACCACACGGCGCGAGGGAGCACCGCGGCCCGCCGGTGTTAGATGCCCGGCGGGTGTTAGCGCGCGGACAGGCGCAGAGCGTTCCCGGGGGGAGGCCGCAGTCTCCGCGAAGACCAGCAGATGCGGGTCTTTACTAACCGGGATACACCGTGTGATGGGACCAACTGGATCGGTATCGTGCTGCTGTCTGCGGTGGGGGGAGAGACGGGCAAGAAACCGCACAACTGGGTTTGTCCTGGAGGCCTGGCTGAGGAGGCGACCTTTCCTGAGGTCTGAAGGAGGAAAAAAAGCCTGGATGGGGTGGAAAGGGCATTTCAGGTGGAGGGAGCAATCAAAAGCATGAATTCTGAAAATAAAGATGTTTACGAGGAATTATAAATATTGATGATAGCGCTTTGGTACGTGCATGCACATTTCCTTTCCTACTGAAGGTTGGGTTTCCCAAGCTGGGAAGACTGACTAGAAACAACCCAAGTTAGGGTCTCTTTTCTGTATTATTTTTAAGTGAATGAACATTTTTAGTTGAAATTAGATCTTTCACCTTGATAACATCTTGGCTGAGCCTGGAACCCTTGAGCAAAATGCAGGATTTGTGAATTTAAAACAAATTTTAACTTATTCATAAACACAAGTCATATAAATCAACATAAAACATCTGACTTAAACAAATAAATGATTAATTTTGACAGCAGAATTACAAAGGGAGGTTTAATTCATCAATTTGTTGACAGTCACATAGTGCGTGATCAATAAATATTTGCTAACGAAACAAATCACACTGGGTTATTAATCATAATACTCTGTGGCTGAAAGAAATCTGATTAATATTAGAGTTCAGAAGAGTTTGCTGTTAAAAAAAATGGAAGAGTTTGTTGTAAGCCAAGATTTTTATTATTATTTGGTTTAGGAAGGTCATATCTACTCCCTTTGCAAAACTAATATTTATTTTTAATGGTGTGGATTTGTGGATTTGTGCTGGAAATCATCTAATGTTCTCTTTTGATATAACAGAGATATTTTCATATATAGTAATATTACATATTATGTAGTATATTATTATATGTATGTAAGCACAGTATATTATTTGTCCCACCAAAAATCTTTCAAATAGGAATGTTCTTGTATATCTAAGAGAAGCATCAGAGAATTTAATAGCAATTCATCTTCTTTGACCTGCCCCTACATATTCTACCAGATTTCTCTTGAGCAGAAGTTGTGTTCATTCTTTTATTCCAAAGACTTGTCCATCTTGAGGCAGAACACCATTCTCCTGGTGTTAGGGAACTGGACCATTCAAGATAAACATATTCCTTTGTATAAAATTTCTTTCTTTGTATTTCTTTATTAACTCTTTTGTAATCAGGAAAATAAATCAGTAGTTAGGTGCAGTCAGTTTCTGAGCCAAACCACCTGTCTATAGTGAGTGGGACACAGGAGGGAAAACATTAGAGCTCTTGAATGAGGACTAAAAATGACTCCCTTCATCATAAAGGCAAGCCATGGGTACGAGTCTATGAGGAGGCCATGATGAAGAAGTAGGCTAATGGCTTGATTTTGTTTTTGTTTTTTTAATGAATAAGTCCCAAAGAGACCAAGCTAGATCATCCCTGTCCTAATGTTCCCTCCTACACTTCCATAAAACATTGTGGCTCTAAATTGAAAACAATAATTAGAATTGGGGACCATCCATTCTTTTTTCATGGATTGGTTTGTGCCCCAGGTTCCCGTGCAGCAGTTTTTGCCTCAAGTTGTCTTGCAGTCTCCCTTGCAGATGTCTTTCTTCTTAAGTTTGGAATAACTGCCTAAATATAGATGACTAACATCATCAAGTCAGAGACTTTAAATTTTCCAGTTTTTTAAAAATTAGTCAGCATTACAAATCATTTTCCAGTTTCAAGTAGTTCTAGTTTTAGAGAAAAGCCTCAAGTAAACTTTGGATATTATTATATATCTTTTATAGAGTCTACCAAAAATCTTGTGAGAAACAATTTTCTAGGAGTGAGAGCATTAGAAAAGGGGGGAGCGTCTTTAACTGATAAGAGGACGGCACCTCGCACTCGCTGGCTTAGCTACTTTTCCAGGCAGTTACTGGAGATATTAGAGAATTTAACGCATCCGTCAACGTTTCCTTCATTTATTTTGAGGTGCTCATGACTTATTTGTTGAGCTCTATAAAGTTTCTTGGCTGAAATTTTGACTGAATTTGTTCCTACTGATAAGTGGCAACAACATTTTGGAGTCCCTGCTTCCACACTGAGTCAGAAGGCCATTGAACGGCTTTTTAGTCTTTTTGTCAACCAGAGTGTGTCCGATGAGTACCGGACGTGACAGTGAGCAGGAAAGTGAGGGGAGATCCCCAGCCCTCTTGCCGTCAGCAGCGCTAGGCGTACAGGATGTGCCAACAGAAACTGTGAGATAACATTGGGGGACGACAGATTTGTGACCTGAAGATTCAGATTCAGTAGTTCATGAGAAGCTGTAAAACCCATCCCCGGTACTCTGTGAGCTTGCTGGGGCCCCGTGCTCGAGGTTATTGTAAACGGCAAGTGAACTTCACTAACGACCAGACAGCCCACTCATGCCAGCTTTGCTGTCCCGTACCCATCAAGTGTTCCTGCGGGGCTTGAAGCGGGGGCTCAAACTGGATAGAGGGACCTCCCTGGTTTCTATGGAACAACGTATGTACTGTAGTGGTGCTGGGAAAGTCTTAACTCAGTGCTGTTCGATAGGACACTCTGCCTTGGCGGATGTGTTCTATAATCTGTGCTGCCCAGTGTGGTAGCCAAGAGCAAAATGGGGCTGTGAGCACTGGAACTATGGCTAGTGTCACGGAGGAATGGAATATTCATTTTAATTAACTTTATTTTATTTTATTTTTAAATATTTCATTTATTTATTTGCGGAGAGAGAGCAAGAGAGTGAGAGCAGTATTACACGTGGGGTGAGTGGGAGAGGGAGAAGCAGGCTTCCCAATGAGCAGGGAGCCCCGTGCGGGCCTCAAACCCAGCACCCTGATCATGACCTGAGCCAAAGGCAGAGTCTTAACCACTGAGCCGCCCAGGCGCCCCTGTTTTAATTAACTTTAAAATGGAATAGCCACGTGTCTGGTGGTTACTGTATTGGATGTTGCAATTCTGGATTACGTGTTATGCTTTAACTGAAGTAGAGCTGACACACAATGTTATGCTAGTTTTAGGCGTACAGCGTTGTGATTTGACCACTCTAAGGGATGCCGTGCTCGGCTGAAGCGTAGCTTCCATCTGTTGGGTCTATAGGACTATTACAATACCAGTGACTATGTCCCTATTCTGGGCCTTTCATCCCTGTGGCTTCCTGTTTCCAGAACTGGAAGCCTGCACTCCACACCCCCCTTCATTCAGCCCCCATGGTCCTCCTTTTCGGCAATTACCAGTTTGTTCTTTGTCATTATGGGTGTGTTTCTGTTGGTTTGTTCTGCTCTGTTTTTTAGAGTCTGCATATAAGTGGAATTATAGGGTATTTGTCTTTCTCTGTTAACTTATTTTACTTAGCACAATACCCTCTAGTTCCATCCATGTCACAAATGACAAAATCTCATTCTTTGTATGGTTGAGGAATATTCCGCTGCATACAGACACACCACAGCTTCTTGATCCATTCATCTGTTGATGGACACTTGGGTTGCTTCCATGCATTGGCTGTAAATAAGGCCGCAGTAAACATGGGGATGTACGTGTCTCTTAAAATCAGTGTTTTCATTTTCTTTGGGTAACTACCCAGGAGTGCGATTACTGGATTGTGTGCTGTTTCTGTTTTAATGATTTGAGGAACCTCCACACCGTTTTCCGTAATGGTTGCACCAACTCGCATTCCCACCAACAGTGCACAAGAGCTCCTTTTTCTCCACATCCTGGCCCACATTCGTCCTTTCCTGTCTCTTGGATACTAGGCGTTCTGACGCCTGTAAGGTATGATCCCGCGTTGTGGTTTTGATTTGCATTTCTCTGATGATTGGTGACTTTGAACATCTTCTCTTGCATCCGTTCGCCATTTGCAAGTCTTCTTTAGAAATCGATTGTGTGTTTTTGACTGGAACTGCTATTTCCTGAGATGGGAATGATGACCTAGAGAAGTGTGGCAACATAGGACTCGTATTTGGTTCCAGCACAAAGCCACAGCAGAGGAGAATGTGCTTGTCAGACGGAGAAGAGCACAAGGTGGGGCCACTCTTCAATGGCGCTGAACCTGCGGCGCATCATGGCCTTTTGTAGCGACTTGGCTTTGTATCCGCTGACCATTTTTGATCTTCAGAGGCATACAACTATGTGGGCACAGAGCCCGTTTCTATTACAGGTACTTAGCCTTACTGAAGTATCATAAATCATGATGAGTCAGAGCACTACGGTGTATCAAGTTCTCTGATTTCTGACATAAATTTATTTTAGCAAACAGCCGGGGATTTAGAGCTGGAAGAACCTTTACTGCAGAAGAGGGAAGACAGGCAGGAGAGTTGCAGATTATGTCATGGCAGTGGCAGGGCTAAGTTTAGAACCCAAGATTCTTGACTTTGAAAGCAGTTAGTTTCCTCTACAATCCTGATTTTCTTAGAAGTCCCCACAAAAATCAAAGCCCTCATGTCAGACAGTGTGGGCACCTTTTCACCTGCTTTATTGATGGATAGGAAGAGCATGGGTGCTTCTGGCTCCTTCAGGCAGAGCTGAGCAGAGCTTACTCTCTCTCAGTGTTTACCAAGTGCTGGATCCTCAGGGCTCAGGCCTGTGTGACACAGGGAATGGCTCAGAGCTCCCTGGTAGTGCACTTCGCGATCTAGGGAGGGGCCCGAACGGGTTCCCAGAGGAGCACAGCGCTCTTCAGGGCTGAGAACTGAGCGGCAGAGGAGGGCAAGGAAGCGCTCAGAGAGCCTTTCTGGTCATGTCTGACCTGCCTTCAGCACCAAGACAACCATGGACGCAGAGGTCAAACCTTTCACTGAAATTAAATTTTCCGTTTATGTAGGCATTGTTTAGCCAACTTCAGCCTCGGCAGAGCGAGATTACAAGCTCATGCTGCGTGTCTGGCGGAACACAGGCACATTAATCAGAGACATCTGGCGAGTTGCTAGTATGACTGCCTTTCGCTAGGAACGCAAAAACTATCATTTGAAACTATTGTTCTTCCCTGAAAAGGAAGGATAAAACAAAGACTTGCCATCTGACTTCAGATGTTGACTCTAGTTTTAGGAAGGACAATTAGTTTCCTTTGTCACTCCCACCCCAGGAGCAGAATAGGTAATAGGAACATGTTGGTGAGTCATGCATGGAAATAAGATCTACATCAAGGGGTCGAGAAGGAGTGTGGTTGTTATCATCGGGGTTTCCTTCCTGAAGAGGGGCCGAGCATTCGAGTGTGCGTTATGGAAATGTGGCTTCTTCACTGCACGAACTGTTTGTATGGAATGACCAGTAGTAGTAATAATAGTAGCATTCATATGTCACAAACTATGTGCCGGCCGCCATTCTGAATGCCTCACAAATACTGAATTATTTAATTCTCACAACAAACCTATACTACAGGTAGTATTATTACACCCCCATTCTACGGATGAGGAAACTGAGCACGCAAAATTAAATATCTTGTCCAAGATTACACGGCTCTTAATATCAGAGCCAGGATTCAACACCAGAAACTCTGCTGTCTCAAGTCTGTTCTAACAACTCCAATATACCACCTTTCCAAGATGAAAATTACATTTTAGTTGGGAACCCTTGTAAAAAATTAAATATGTAGTTAGAAACGGATGCGTTTCTAGTGCTTTGGTTTTGTATGATTCCAAACAGCTCCTGGCTACTATGTCTCCCTGAAAATGATGCTTCTAGGAAGTTCTGCTCTGCACTCAGTCTGCAGTAGAGGAGCATGTGCTGGCATGGGAGAGAAAGAAACTTCTTTTTTTTTAGTTCCATGAAATCATGACTTAGATGTTGCTGCTTGAGAGGTTCTATACCCAGATTTCACGGAATCGATTATTAAAGATTTGAAGGAGTGTACGTACAGACTTTTACTAATCAGTTGGCCAGTTAAAAATTTTGTATTGTCTTCACTTACGTCTTCCAAAAAGCAGAAAACGAAACTCTCTATATAAGGAAAGAAAGAAGACGAAGTCCAGTTGTGCGGTGATCTGATAGCCAGAGGCTACGGGTGAAGGCAGAGAGTGCTGTGTCTGGCATAAATGTTCAGAACGTTTGAGAACAGGGGTTACGTTTTCCGGCGGTGGCGTGCATCGAGACACCCCGATCAGACCCGGCTACGCAGGAATGCCTGAGAAAACCGTTACAGGTTAACTGCTGGGAGTCTGTTCCTTAATCGTGGGGACGGGAGACTTGCCTGATGAGGTGGGAGTTGCTTTTCGTGGCACCAGAGAAAGAGAAGTGGAAGCTCAGAGTAGTTCAAGAGTTTTCTGAATTTGCTCAGGGTCGTGGGATCGGTAGTTTCCTGAACCAGGACTCACGTCTATGTCTGCCTGATGCCAGGTGCGAGCTCTGCACCACGGTGTCCGAGGGCAGCCCCTATAGGAGGCACAGCCGGCCGTGGGAATGGCTCCCCCTGGAGGTGTGCGTGCAAGGCAGGAGTGGAAAGGGTGGTGCTGCTTTAAGAAAAAAAAGGGAGAGGTAAGGAGCACAGACAGGTTGAGGAACCTCCTAGAATTAGGAAGCGGCTACCTGGACATCTCGGTGACCTTAAGGAGGCTCAGGCAGACGTTCTGATTCCTGGTCCCAGTCCCTCTCGCTTCCGGCCTCTGACCCCTCGTCTTTCTCTCCAGCAGCCGGAGGCCCTGGGCCCCCTCACCGCGCACCCGCAGCCGGGCGGCCTCTCGGGGCTCAGATGGTCTTCTGCTCCGCTTATGCTGCCCTTTGCTCCTGCTCGCGTTATCCTCAAATCTTCTGATCTGCCAGTTGCCAGGTGTTGGGGAAAATGTCTCATTAAGCCTCGGAAAACACTCGACACCCGAGGCCTCGCTGCTGGGAACAGTCCAGAGTCCAGGCGCAGGTGGGCGCGCCCAGCTGCCTCGGAGCGGCGCCCGCGCCGGCGGCCTCCGTGCCCCCGGGTCCCGGCCCGTGCCCTGCTGTGCTCAGGCCCCGCGAGAGCCAGCAGCCGTGGCTAGCGGCTGGGTAGTGGCCAAGGTCTCCTTCGTGCTTCGGGTCAACGGCTTCAGTTCAGTAACTAGAACCTCTCACTCAGCCAAGCTCGTGTTTAATTTCATTTCTCCTTTGGCTTCCCTCTCTGCACGCCTGTCCCGTCTCCCGTTTCTGTCGTGTACGTGTCCTCGGTCCCCTCATTCCCCTTCACCCTCGGCCCGCGGCCCCAGTGCCGGTTCAAGCACCTGCTCCGGGCCAGGCACTCTCAGTGTGACCCGGGTTGGAGTTTTCTCTGCAGGTTCACAGCCGCCTGCCGGCGAAGTATTACTGTCCGAGGCTCGGCTGGCAGAAGTCACTGGCCCGGGCTCACCGTGTAGTGCCGTGAGCCTTGTGACGTCCCCTGGATGTCAACACAGCTGCCACCAATTCGGAGCCTCCCTGAAGCCTATATCATTCTGTTGTACTTGCTGCGATGCTCACTTCGACGAAGCTGACCACAGTCTGTGGGGCTGCCGGACTGCGGATAGGTTCCTGCAGATGAACCGAGCGGGCCTGGCTTTGAACCGCCGACCTGCAGGCCCGAGAGGAGCCTCCAACCGCCCTCACATCTTCTAAGTGTCTTCTGAAATGCGCTACTCGGTTCTGACCCAGTTTTTTCTTACAGACATTGCATGTCTTTCTGGACACTGCCCATTTTCTTGTTAGATTCATAGGAAAGAGTATAATAGAAACAGTACCGTCCAGAAAAGAGTGACCTTTTTCATTGAGCTCGTTGGATCAGAGGGCGCATCTCCACGGACCTTTGCCTCCTAAGAAGCAGCACAGTCTGCTTTCGGGAAAGCCTCCCTTTTCCCTCTGGAAGCCTGAGCAGCTCCGCTCCTGTCCCCTGACTTTCTCTAGGGTTTAAATTGCAATGGAATTCTCAAAAAGGGAAGCCAAAGACAAAGCTTTTCAGTTTTTAGACTCTTTCTTAAATTTTATTATTTTAAATTTACTTGACACACAGAGAGATCACAAGTAGGCAGAGAGGCAGGCAGAGAGAGAGATAAGGAAGCAGGTTCCCAGATGAGCAGAGAGCCTGATGCAGGGCTTGATCCCAGGACCCTGGGACCATCATGACCTGAGCAGAAGGCAGATGCTCAACCGACTGAGCCACCCAGGCGCTCATCGGTTTTTAGACTCTTTCTAGAAGTACCTTGTCTGTGAAAGATGTGTTTCTTATGTTTCTTGTATTTTTGATTAAAGCTGTTTCCTTCTCTTAAAATCTCATTTTAAAATAATTTACCTCCTCTCCTCCATGTTGACTCTCCTTCAGATTGCTTGTTAGTCGTAGGTATTTTAGTGCAGCCTTGTTTAACAGGTTTTTGTCAGTTTTTGTTTTGTTGTTGCTGGTTTGTTTTGTTAGAGATATACAGCCGGGAATGACCAGAGGGTGTCTTGTATATAATTCAGACTAAAATGTGAGCAGTTGGGAACTCTCAGTGTCCACTTAATGCTTCCCGGAATGTATGTTTATCATGTCCATTAATTTTACCTGGTAACTTTCAAGCCGCAGGGGTTTGAGCATCCCTTTGGGGACGGTAGATCGAGCTCTCGGAAATAGGAGGGAAAGAAAGATCTGTAGCTCCCAGTCCCTTCTTTCCAGGCCAGATGAGGGAGAGGGCGGTGAAAGGCGAGAAAGCGATCTCCTGGAATTCCTGGAACAGAAACACTGGGAAAGCCAGGTGTATTAGTTTCCCTTGCTGAGTGACGAGCCAACACGAACCTAGCAGCTTAGCATCACGTATTTGTTACCGAGAGTCTCCGTGGGTCAGGACATGACCCAACAGATTTTCTGATTCTGATTCTGAGAGGAGATGACACAACAATCATGTCGTCTGCTCAGGGTTTCACACTGTGAAACTTTCGACTGTTTCACTCTGACTGTTGTCAGAGAATCAGCTGACTGTGTCCCTTCCTCGAGCTTTCTAGTGGAAGAAGCCCTCCTCCAAGCTCCCGTGATTGTTGGCAGAATTCAGTTGCTTGTGGTTGTAGGACTGACGTCCCGTTTTCTTGCTGGCTGTCAGCAGAGGCAGCTCTCGGCTCCTAGTGGCTGCCCGGAGCTCCTGGCTGCATTCCTGCTCCCAGACCCATTCCCAACATGGCAGCTTACTTCTTCAAGGCCAGTTGGAGAATCTCTTTATAGTTGATGAAATCTTATATTACACACATGGGGTGACCTTCCCTTCACTGTTGCCGTATTCTGTTGGCAAGGAGCAGATCACAGTTTCTACCTCTCTCAAGGGTTGGGGATTATACAAGAGTTTGACACAAGGGATTGGAGATCATGGAGCCATCTTAGAATTCGGGACACTACACTAGGCCCTTCTGTTTTACTGTTGTGAGATTCCCCGGGTGGGAACGCCGGCCATGCTGGAGATACAACGCCTTACGTAAAAATCCAGAGGCTTGTAGACGTGTGTCTGTGGCAGCAGACTGTGAGCTGTGAGCTATGTACCGTAGCCCAGACGTGAAAACAACCCAGATGTCCACTGACGATGGGATCAATGGGTAAATGAAATACAGTGTATACATATAATGAGATATTGTTCAGCCTTAAGAAGGGAAATAAACTCCTTCCTTTTTTCATGCTATAACGTGAACGAACCTTGAGGACATCATGCCAAGTGAGTAAGTCGGACCCAGAAGGACAAATATTGTATTAGTCCACTTATATGGCATACCTATCACATTTGTACAGACATAAAGCAGAATTGGAGGTTGCCAGGGGCTGGGAGCAGAGAATGGGAGTTATTGTTTAATGGGTAGAGTTTTAGTTTGGGAAGATGAAAAAGGTTCTGCAGATGAATGGCGGTGATGGTTGAAAAACAATGAGGATATCCTTAATGCGACTACACTGTATTCTTAAAAATGGTTAAAATGGTATAGTTTGCAAATGTGTGTTTCACCACAATTAAAAAAAAAAATTCCAGAGTCCTGGGGCTGACTTGACAGCATTGGCCCCATGGGCTGACCCACATTGCAGGTTCTGCATGGTTTCCTGGGAAGAGGGAGAGAGGAGTAACGATTTTCTTATTTCTGTTTATTTGTAATATTGCAGAGGAGAATAAGATATGGAAAACTCCTGCAACAGATGTTAATTTGTTATCGTTAATTAATCAGCCACTGTTAATTACTTGATAGTAATTGATTGATCGCTTCACCAGCCTGCGGTGGAGTCTTGTTTCCAGTGCAGTGGGAATCAAGAGGAAAAGCACAACTTCAGGCTCCCTGGCCTTTTCTTGTTTACAGCCATAATGCATAGCCTTAGCGTGCATCGTAGTCACCTGGGGAGGATTTAAAAATACTGATCCTTGAGGTTTAACCGCCGGGGGTCTTATTAAATTGGTTTGGGGGGAGCACCCTGGGCACCAGGATTTATACAGCCTCCCCAGAGGCTCATGGTGTGCAGCGACGATTAGGAGCCCGTGTTCTGTTACAGGAACACGCTTCCTACCGCCGACTCCAGAGACATTCAGTTCGACGACTGAAGAGCAGGGCTCATCGTGGACTTAGGACGATCATTGAGTGTGTCAGGTTAACTCCCTTGTAAATTTTGGTTGTTTTTAACGTTTCATTATTAAACTCTGTTCTTGGATGCTCCTGGGAATAGGCTCCTGGGCACACACTTAAGAGAGACGGAGGTTTTTGCCATGAGCTTGAAGGAGCAGTAAACGTGATTAAATCACAACCGTATTCAATTCCATGGCAGTAGAGAGAGCGGGCGGACAGGAGAAAGTCGTGCTCATTTTCTGATTACGCACGGAGTGATCTCATCGTTCTCAGGCTAGTTTCTCCAAATCATAAACTTGTGCCTTTATTAGTTTTTTTTCTTGTTGGTTTATGGCTCAAAGGATATTTGGGGAAAGGGAGTGAAGAGACGCGTCTTTTGCTTATCGTCTGCGGCTTGTTTACGGAATAGCGACACTTCTCATCTCCATTCTTGTCTCTGTACCCGTAAACTTGGGGAAGGAGTAGGGACGTTCGTAGCCCGTTAGCATTCTTAATCTTTTGGGTTCCTCTGGGCTCCAGGTGCACTCGTAGGATTTGGCTCCTAAGAGGATGAAGAAGGCACAGCCACGCAGTTGGAGATCTCAGTCTCCTTGGGGAAGCTAACATGTTTGCAGTCTTGTGTAGTTTGTATTCCAAGAGGTAGGTGTGCAGAGGAAGGAGGGGCACACTTTGCTTGGTGGGATCGGGGAGGGCTCCATGGAAAAGATGAATCCAAGCTGGGTTTTGAAGGAGGAACGGCCGGCAGAGAGACAAGGCATCTGGCACATTTGGGGACTTGTAAGCAGCTCAGTGGCCCGTGGGTGCTCTGAGCACTGGGAGGCTGAACAGGCAGGGAGGCTGGATTGTCAAGTTTTACCACCATTGGGAGGGGGACTCCCTCAATAAAATCAAGGTAGGTCTTAAGTATAGTTTTTAGGGCTGTTTGAGGTTTTTAAGTTGCTGGTGACTTGCCGGCTTCTAAGAATTACAGCTATCCCTTAGGTGGGGATAGCTTCATGTGCAGGGCACTGTTCTTAGAGGTTTATACTGCGAACTCATTAAATTGTCATAGAAATCCTATGACCTGTGGACTGTGCTTATTGTAATTTTACAGCTGAGGAAACTTGAGATTAAGTGACTTGCCCAGGGTTCCACGGTTCATAAGGGGCAGAATTAGGACTCAAACCCTGGCACTGCGGCTCCAGATCCCGTGCCCTTGGCAATGTGCGTTACAGAATGCTTTCTCTCTGCGTGTGTAACTGAGCTACGACGTGCCGTGCGAGCTGCATGGCCTCAGCCTCTCTGCTCACAAGAAACCCTTGGCAGATAAGGAGGAAAGTAGCAGGCCGTGGCCACTGGCCCCTACTTTGCCCTGAGCTTATGCAAAGAAGGTTGCGGGATATGCTGTTGCCCAAGAGAAGCAAACAGTGAGAACACAGGCCTCTAAGGTCAGAACCGGAGAAAAGACGCGGGACCCTAACGTAACAGGAACTGTTGGTGGACTTTGACCAACTAAACTTCCTGAAGCAAATTAAAGGACAGAAATTTATTGCTTCCAAGAATGTTGATTACATAGGCAGAGGATGAGAAAGGATTATAGGAGGTTCTGGGTGTGAATTCTGAGATCCAGCCTGGTGGGAGGAACTTGGAAGTGAGCTGAGTGTCTCGGCAGCGCCTCTTTGTGTATCCCTGGTTTCTAGAACGTTTCCCATTCCACTCTCCCACCCCCCAAAACACATGCCGTTGCTGCCTGCATTGCCAGCACTCGACTGTCATTATCTTACTAACACGCGCGATACTCTGTGAGCAGAAAGGATTCCTGCGCTTTCTTCACAGCCGAGTCTGGGATTCGGAAAGTTCAGTGATGTGTCCAAGGGGGCACCGTGAGCAAGGGGCAGAACAGATTCGAATGAAGGATTTTCTCACTCCAAACTCGTTGACACATTTCTTTTCCACATTTTGTTTTTTATTTTTTTATTTTATTTTATTTTGTCTTAAAGATTTTATTTATTTGACAGAGAGATCATAAGCAGGCAGAGAGGCAGGCAGAGAGAGAGAAAGGGGAAGCAGGCTCCCCGCCGAGCAGAGAGCCCGATGCAGGGCTCGATCCCAGGACCCTGAGATCATGACTGAGCTGAAGGCAGCGGTTTAACCCACTGAGCCACCCAGGCGCCCCCACATTTTATTCTTTTGATGAACTTTTCACTGAAGTACACAAATCCTAAAGGGAACAAGCCCATGTTACCCCCAGACGGACCGGACAACAGCACATTCCCCGTTCCTCAGTCCCCTTTCTCTCCTCTAACCGCTACCGTTATCCACCTCACGGGTAGCCAGATTACTTTGTGCCTATCTTTGTGTTCTTTGAAGATTTGATTTACTTATTCGAGAGAGCATGCATGGCTGGGGCGAGGGGCAGAGGCAGAGGGAGAAGCAGGCTCCCCCCTGAGCAGGGAGCCCAACGTGGAGCCTGATCCCAGGACCCCGAGACCATCACCTGAGTCCAAGGCACATGCTTAATTGAGCGACCCAGCACCCCAGTTTATTTCTGAATTTTATCTTAATGGGTTTATAGACTAGCTTGTTTGTTTTACATAGTGAGAGTCACTTATGTTATTGTGTGTGGCAGTAATAATTATCAATCAATAATAATGACTTATTAATTATCAGCGCTATACAGTGTTGATTGGATGTTGTGCCACAGTTTGTCAACTCTGCTGTCGTCGGCATTTGATCGGTTTAGCAGTTTTGAGCAAGGCGGCCACGAACGTTTTTGCTTGTCTCTCTCTCTCTGTATCCGTCTGTGTCCGTGTGTGTCTGCACATACGCATCCGTCGCACGCGTGTGAGTTATGGCGGCTCTGTACCCAGGAGAGGAATTGCCGGGGAGTGTGTTCTCTCTAAGTTCACATGGGATGCAGATTGCCACGTAATCTTCCAAAGTAGTTGAACACACACGGACTCTGTCCAGGAACCTGTTAGCATGAAGTCACTCTGCCTGCTCGGCGCCTTTGGCATTGTCCGTTGTTTTTTGTTTTTTGTTTTGTTTTTCCGTTCTAGCCGTTCTGCTGGGTACATTGTGGTATCTGGCTACGGCTTTGGTTACCTCTTCCTTGATCGTTAACAAGGGTGAGCTCTTTTAGGAATATGTACTTTCCACTGATGTCCGGTTTCCCCTACAGCTCGGTGGTACAACTAGTGCCCTACGTGAAGGCTCTTCGTTCGTGGAGGTGGATTTTTGAACTTTCTCCTCTGTTCCAAAGGCTTCCTGTTCCTTCTTGTGCCATGAGTTTATTCTTTTAATTACTGTGATGATGAGTTTATTCTTTTAATTACTGTGATGTCTACTGAATGTTGACATCCTTTAAGTGTCCCAACTGTGTTACGGCTCTCCTCTCTTGTGATGGCTTTTCTTGGGCCTTTGATGACCAAGAATTTTAGAATCAGCTTGTTAATTTTCGTAAAATTTTTCAGAATTTTGACTGAGATTTCATCAAACCTGATCTGAGTAGCACGGACATCATTAAAAGATTTAGTCTTCTCACCCACAACTATGGTGTATGTTTCCATTTCTCTTAAAATTCTGTACTTCTCTCTGTAGAGGTCTTACACAGTTTTGTTAGATATAATCCTGTATATTTGAGGTTTGTTATCTTTTTAAAGTGATGTAATTTAAAATTTTTCATTTTTAATTATTTGATGCTGGGATATAGAAATAAAATTGAATTTGTTTGGGGACCTTGTATCCAGTTGTTGGAATCACTTGTTAATTTTGATAGTTCACCTACACATTCCTTTGAATCTTTTACCAATACAGCGTGTCTTTAGAAAGAAGGGTAGGTTTATTTCTTCTTATCCTACAATTACATATTTGGTATTTTTTCTTTTTTTCTCTCTCTCTCTGTGTGTGTGTGTGTGTGTGTGTGTGTGTGTTTCTTTTCTTTCTTTTTTTTTTTTTTTCTCACGTTATTACATTTGCTCAGACTTCTGGTTCAGGGTCAAATTAAAATGTCTCATTTCTGATACCAAGAGGAAGGCTTTCAATATTTTACCATGTGATATAATGCTTTCTGTTTTTGTTTTGTTCTATACATAATCTTTCATCAGATTAATGAAATTCCATTCCACTCTATTCCTAATTTGCTAAGAGCTTTTTTAAAATTTAGAAATAATATACAGGTGTTTACTTTTATCAAATGCTTTTTCTGCATCCAATAAGATTTTACTAATTTTTTTTTAAGATTTTATTTATTCATTTGATACACAGAGATCACAAGTAGGCAGAGAGGCAGGCAGAGAGAGAGAGAGGAGGAAGCAGACTCCCCGCGGAGCAGAGAACCCCATGCGGGACTCGATCCCAGGACCCTGAGATCATGACCCGAGCCGAAGGTAGCGGCTTAAACCACTGAGCCACCCAGGCGCCCAAGATTTTACTAATTTTTTTAAAAGATTTTATTTATTTATTTGACAGGCAGAGATCACAGTAGGCAGAGAGGCAGGTAGAGAAAGAGGGGAAGCAGGCTCCCCGCTGAGCAGAGAGCCCGATGCGGGACTCGATCCCAGGCGCCCCTTTACTAATTTATTTTTATCTTTATTTTTTCTACATTGTGAATCGCATTAATTTTTCTTTCTTGTGCTGTGAGTTTAATTATCAGCCTATTCTCATACTCTAAAATAAGGTGGTAAGAATTTTTCTTTTTTATTTTCTGAAAAAGATTATGTAAGTTTAATGTTATTTTTTCCTTCAGTGTCTGAAAAACTTAGTGGTTGGATTTAGAATTCCTTTTGTGAGACCGTTTTTATTTTTGGTTCAATTTTTCTAATTGCTAAACACTTTTTTTGCTTCTTCTTTTGTCATACATGGTTTATTATATTTTTCTCAAGGTTTTTCATTTCACTTAATTTTCAGAAGTTGATTATACTATATGTTCAATCATTTCTTTTTATATCTGTAATATCTGCAGTGATGGATCCCTTATTTTTAAGATTGATAATTATTCTGTCTGTCTCCTTGCCTTGCTGAGAATTCCTCAGTTTTGTGTCTTTCTAAAGAAACCATTGAGGGCTGTGTTGTTTCTCTTCATTATACTTTTTTTCTATTTTACTATTTTCTGCTTTCATTTTAATGTTTATTTTCTTCTCCCCCCCCCCTTTTTTTAGCTCACTCTGCTTTTTTTTCTCTAACATTTATTTGATTTTATCTTCTTCTTTTCTAATAAATCTATTTAATAATGTAAGTTTCCTTCTTAGCATGACTTATGTACATCTCATAAGTTTTGGTATGTCACACTTTTATCATTTACATAAATGATAAAATACTCTTTGATTTTCAAAATACTCTTTGATTTTCTTTATGATTTGATCACTGATCGGTGGGTGATTTAGAAATGTATTACTTGGGGCACCTGGGTGGCTGAGTTGGTTAAACGTCTAACTCTTGTTTCAGCTCAGGTTGTGATCGAGGGTCATGAGATCAAGCCTTGCGTTCTACTCTATGCTGAGTGTGGAACCTGCTTGAGAATCTCTTTCCCTCTCCCTCTGCCCACTACCTTCCCCCGTGTCTCTGCTCAAGCATGCACTCTCTTACAGAAAATAAAATAAAATAAAAAAAGAAATATATTGCTCAAAAAATGTGTTGCTCAATTCTCAAACATTTGAGAATTTTTTGATTATTTTTTGTTGCTGATTTCTAGCTTCATTCTGCTATTCAAAGAACATACTCTGTTGCTGAGACATGCATTAGGGTTCACCATATCATCAATATTCATTAAAGTTTTCATGCATTGAGAAGAGTGTGTATTCTGAATTTGTTGAATGCAATCATTTACTTTATTTTTGGAGAGGAAGCTGGGGAGGGGGAGAGGGAGAGGGAGAGAGAGAATCTAAAGCAGGCTCCATGCCCAGTACAGAACCTGATGCCAGGCCTGGTCTCATAGTCCTGAGATCATGACCTGAGCCAAAAGCAAGAGTGGACCCTTAACCAGCTGAGCCACCCAATGCCCCAAATGTAATCATTTAAGTGAAGTATCAGTGAGGTCAAGATATCACGTTTCATAGTCACCTGTTTAAAACCGTGTTCTGACTGACTTTTGTCTCTTGTCCTGTTAGTTACTTAAAGGGATGTATTAAAATCTCCCAAAAGAATTGTGGATTAGTTTATTCTTTTATTTTTGCCAATTTTTTTTGTATTGTGATGCTATCTAATTAATTGCATACAGATTTAGAATACCTGTATTTCCTGATCATATCAATATGAAATATCCATCTTTATTTCTAGAAATGTGTTTTTCTAGTTACCTATATCAAGAAACATTTTCTTTGTAATTGGTGTTTATAATATATAAATATCTCTTTCTACTTTCTTACCTCCAGCCTTTCTGTATCCTTATCTTTAAGGAATGCTTCTTATAAGTAACACACGTTTCATATTTCCCTTTTATTTTTCAATCTGACAGTCTTTTCTTTAAATTGCAGTGTTTAGTATATGTATCTTTAATGTAAATATAAATATTTGCTTATTACCATAGTACTATTTGTTTCTTATTTGTTACACTTCTATAGTTTCTTTTTCTTTACTTTCTTGACATTTTCTAGGGTTGATTAGATGCATATTATTTTTCCATTTTCTTTTCTGTTAGCTTTCTAGTTAAATATTGTTTGGCTCATCTTATAAGGGTTACCCTAAAGTATAACATGCTTCCTTAATTTAGTAAATTTCTAATAATAGTTTAGTGCTTTTATCACTTCCTGGACCTTAAATTATGTTTACTGCCATCTCGTCCACCCCACGCACAGCTTCACTGTTTTTCTCAAACATTTTAAAATCCTCGAGGTGTTGCTGTTACTTTTGTAAAGATGAGCTTCCTTTGGTCATGGATGCCTTCTTTGTCCGTTGCTGTTTCTTCCTTCTAGCATCTAGTAGTTTCCATCTGGGGTTGTTTCTGTCTGGAGCTCTCCAACATTGTGAGTCTGTTGTCAATGGAATGCCATTTTGAATGTATTCATTTTGCTTTTACGTTTGAAGGCCATTTTCACTGGGTTAAGATAGTGGAAATAGGCATCGTGAAGCTCTTTGGAGAAATCCCATTGTCTTCTGGCTTCTTTTATTTCACTCGAGGCGTAAGTCACCTAACCCCGTAACTTATTTACTAGTTGTTTGAGGCAATTGTCTTTTCTCCAGTTGCATCCCAGGTTTCCCCTTTCTGTTTGGTTTTCATTAATCTGACTATGATGGTCTTAGGTATGGTTTTCTTTGGATAAGATTATTTGAAATTCTGTATCTGATACCTACAATATGTTGATCTGTTAGGTCTCTTTCTATTGTTCTCTATTTTTCTCTTGGTCTTCACTCATTTGGTCTTTTCTCTTGGTATGCCTGATGTTTTACCATGTACTCTATTTAGGGGAAAGCTCTAGAGAAAATTTGAGTCTCTAAATTTTGTGAATATCCTGGAGAAAACACTTTTCTTTGCTTGTGGCAGGCAGTCAGTCTAGGAACAAATCAATTTAACCAAAATGGCATTTGACACTTTGAAGTTTGTGTTCTGTCTTTTTCCAGAGCTAGCCTCTTTTGGGCTGATTCTTTCTCTCGGTACAGCCTTATGGATGACCCCTCTGAAATCCTGGGTGTTTACCAGGATTCTTCCTTCACGGTGTGCCTTGGACATTAACTTTGGTCTTCCTTTGAGATTGCCAAAACTCTGCTCAGTGCTGGGTACAAATCAACAAATGCCTTGAAGGGAAAAGCAGAGGTGATTATCAAGCTCATATTTTCTTGTCGATAACAGCTTTTCAAGCTGTGGTTATGTTGATAGGTGTCCAGTGCTTTCAAACAAATTTGTAAATATCTACTTTAGCTCTTGGAGTTGTACTGTGTGAGCAGGGACAGTTGTTTTGGTAACAGCTGGTCTATCATTGTTGGAGAAGGAGTGGCCAAGTTCATACTCTTAGTCACTGCTGTATGCTGCCTCTTAGACATTTCAAGAGAAGACCCAGTCCTTCAAGAATTTATAATTTGGGGCACCTGGGTGGCTCATTTGGTTAAGCTGCTGTCTTTGGCTCAGGTCATGATCCAAGGGTCTTGTGATCGAGTCCCACATTGGGTTCCTTACTCAACGGAGAGCCTGCTTCTCCCTCTGCCTGCTGCTCCCCCTGCTTGTGTTTGCTCTCCTCCCCCTCTCTATGTCAAATAAATAAATAAAATCTTTCTAAAAATTAAAAAAAAAAGAATTTTAATCTTGTTTGGAGAAAAAGTTATAGAGAGAACCCTTTTCTATTGGTAGGATGTTATAATAGGGTTATACACTCAATTAAGTTAAAAGGATTTGGAAACTCTTTGAGATCATGGGCCATGCTTAGTTAATTTTTGCGCCCCAAGTAAATGTTTGATAAAGTTTGTTGAATTGAATAGACATGGATACAATACTCTAGGAGTTTAGAATAGACTTAAAGGATTGTGTGAGCTACACACCTGCACCTGGGCAGGTCGGCTAGATCATAAAGGGAGAATTATAAAGCTTGAGCTGATCGAGGGAAGAAGAAATTAAGTTGGAGGAGAAAAACAGAGGCTCAGTCTAGCGATAAAGCTGGCAGGCATATGAGGCCATGAGGATACCAGCCTACTGAAGCAAAGGTTTTTTTTTGCAAGTAAATACTGGATGGATGAAGTGGAGTCATGTGGTGTGAAATGGTGAATACCAGATTGTGGGATGTTGCTTTTCTTCTACGGTCAAAAGGGTTTTCAGACTGCTTCCATGGAATGTTCATAGAAGTTAAGCCAAAAGAAGAAATAAATAAAGAAGACTCTGAGGTTTGGAAACATTGGTTTAAGAGATTCGTTTACTGGAAGATTTCTTTGAACTTGGAAAGTATGCATTGTGAATTTCCAAAATTGTTCAACTCAGCACACTTTTGCTCATAAAGGAAGAGCACTTCTTGGAACATATTTTGGGAAATTAGGCTCTGTGGGCATTGATGAAACACTGGCTGGGATGTTAGGAGAGTATTGAAGGCCTGTGAAAGCTGGGGCTGTTTTGGCATTGTTCAGATGCTTGCTCTGAGAAGAACATGTTGTCAATGTATTTTCTCGATATATATCAGCTGAGTGAATTATTGGCTTCAGCAGATGAGGGGAAAATGAGATCAGATGAAGTCAGTTTTTAGCAAGAATAATCTGATAATCAAGTATAGAATCGACTACAGGGAAAGAGGCTAGAAGCTGAAACTCTTTTTAAAAAAGAAGCTATTAACATTGTACAGACCCAAGTTTTTTTCTTGGACCGTGGTGACATCCTTGAAAAGGGAAACTGAAATGAGTCACTGATATTTTTGTAAAGAGACATGACAGGTTTGATGATAGGTTAGTTGCAGGAGGAGGTAAGCTCTCCAGGTACTCAAAGAGTTAGTGTGGCTCCGAGGGTGACGGAGTCACTGGAGAGCAGAAGGAATCTCTCTGTTGTGTCTTCTTCCCATAACCTCATGATCTGACGGGTGGGGCCATCCAGGAAGGAGGCAATCCATGGAGTTTTACTTATGTTTGAGAACTTTCTGTCTAGAAAAATATGACAAGTTTTGAAACAGGAAAGCTAGTGGCAGGAGAGAGTTTGAAGGAAAGATACAGAAAAGAAACCCTTATTTTTAGAAATCACACTGAGTTTGACTGAAAGCAAGTGTGTGATACAGGGATTCTAACTTAGCCCACGAGGTCGCTTTCCTGCCAGCTCAATAGTTCTATGATAACTATGGAAAAGTATGTTAATTAAAACTTTTTAAATTTACGGTAAGGAAGTTTGGGTAATTATTTTGAGCTACTTCTTTTCCAAAAGAAAACAGAATGTTCAAGGACTATCAACAAGAGGGCCTTGGGTTTTGGAAATGACTAGGTTATGAGATTGGAAATGTATGTTCTGTCTAGTCTAGACATACTGAGGGTCAAAATGTAGGTGAACCCAGCCTGCCACCATCACCCTCTGTTTCTGATCGAACCTAGCAAGTCCCAAAGGGGCTGACTTCTAATAGCTCAGAAGAGGCAATAGTCTTCCGACCCATGGACTTAGATTGAAATCCTAGGGGTATTAAGTTGCTTCTTACTTTTTAGTCCATTTTTACAGAAAGTAGGAACAGTAATTATCTCACAGGAAGATTAAATAAAGTATAAAATAACTTCTACTATAGGCGTTATGCATGTAAGTGTACATGAATAAATGCATCCTTTGTCATAGTCTCTTAAGCGACCTTCGACCAGCCAGATTTTCTCTCCGTCTAAAAAAATCATCTATCCATTACTATTACTAATATTATTAACTGTGTTAACCTAGAGATCTTGAGAGAGGCTGCATTTGTGATGATGACAGCCAGGAGTGATAAAACTGATGTAATGTCAATTACCGGAAACTATTCAAAATATTTTTAAAGGTTTTATATGTGAAGTACGGTAGTTATCAGGGTCTGTGTGGGCGAGGCCAGAAGAAAGTTTGTCCCTCCCGGAAAAGTGGTAAGTACCTAGGTGGTAATATTAGAAATCTAAATAAAGTAAATCTAAGCAACCAAACATGGTTTTCATCAATGTCATTTTTCATCTCTTTCCCATTACGCCAGTGAGAAGAAGCTCATTACAGATGCCCTTAATAAAAACCAGTTTCTAAAGAGACTGGACCCTCAGCAGATCAAAGACATGGTGGAGTGCATGTACGGGAGGAGCTACCAGCAGGGCGGTTACATTATTAAGCAAGGAGAACCAGGAAACCACATCTTTGTGCTAGCAGGTGGGTTTCACGGGTTTTCCAGGCATCATACAATAAATACTTTGCCTACTGTCTTAGGATTTTTTACAAACATTTATCAAAGTGCAAAACCAGTTGCTCTGTGTATACACAACATCACAGATCTGAGTTCTTGAAATAGTAACAAGGTCGATCTAATCATTCTGGTGATGGTGATGTTTACTGAATGCTTTTTCTATGTCAGGCCGCTGTTGAGCGTTAATAGAGGGATCTCCTGTCACCGTCCCACCAGCTCTGTTAGGCACGTGCTGTTATGTCCGTATTCCGAACGTGGACTCGGAGCAGAGAAGTTCAGGGACTTCAGAAAGGCCACAGAGCTCCCTCGTGGTGGAGGCGGAGTCCAGTCGTAGGCAGTCTGGCTTGAGCCGGTACTCTCAGTCACAGTGCCACTTACTCGGCTACAAAAAGGCGCTTCTATTCAAAATATTGCTGCTTATGTGGACAGTTTTAGCTTGTTGCAACAGGATAAGGAAAACAGTGTTTTTTGTGGTTCTGTGAAGTACTTTGGTTATATATGAATGACTTTAAAAGATAATTTAGGTACATGTAAGTGCACATGACTCAAATGGAATGCCTGAAGACTAACACTGGTGTTTTAAGAACCATTTAAATTGTTTTCTACATATATCCTATAGGAACAAGTTTACATGCTGGATATATTTTAAAAATCAGATAAGCAAAGGATTTCTTAAATGCATATCAAATGCATGCCTTATATGGTACTTAAAGTTATTTTAGATACAAAAGCAAGACATGATCTGAACAGGGTATACGCTTATTGAACACCTTATCAAATTCTGAATCACCCACTTTTTGAGTTTTAGGGAGGAAGTTAAAGCAGCTTAACCAAATGGAGTGTAAACGGAGATTTCCTGTGGCCTTTTAGTTTCTACTGCTAGTTCCTGGCGATCTAAGAACGCTTTTATGATCCTTGTTTCCTGAGGGATGGGGCAGAAGTTGCCTATCCAAACTAGTTAATAAACATGTAATATTCTAGTTATAACCGTATGAAAGATTGTTTTCATATACTTTGATTCTCCAGACACTCTAGTTCCATAAATATTGGTGTTTATTTGCTGTAAACATCTTTGTAGACACCCTTAAAATTATACAGTGATTCTCAAGTAATTATTCTACCCAGGAAGTGAAATATGGTCTGAATTTAGCTAGCCTCCAAGTTTTTAGGGACAGAGATCCAGAGCAATTTCCCCCTCTTTCAGCTTTTCCCTTGGCCATTTCACTTCTACGTTAGCAACACCAGAAATTCTGACAAGAAGAGATAGATCATTAACTCAGCAAATTTTCATGGAACGTGCTAGGACAAAATGAGAAACTCATGTCAGCCCATCAGGTTCCTTGCCAGTGACTCCAGTGAAAGGCGAGAGCAGAGAAGAGTTAGGACAGAAACTGGTTTCAACACAGTCGGAGATACCAGGGCTAGAGCACACATAACAATGAAAATTGGGCCGTTTCTTATTTGAATTGATTACAGTATTATCTCAGGACTGACTTGCCTGATGTCATTGAGCAAATTAATTCAAAATCTCCCCTTTATAACATACAGCATGAATAGTCCATAATAAAAGCATATTTGGCTTAAACTTTTGATATTCCATATAATTCTTCAGTATTGCTCAAGTACCATTAGTCATCATCAATTAAAAAAAAAAACTTGAAATGCATGACAATCCATGATATCAACTCAACGGTACCACTAAGTGCTTTCAATGGAGTAGAATTTAGTTGTAATGAGAAATTATTAAATTTTGTATCATGTCTGTAAGATTTGGAGCCCCAAAAGAGTGTATTTCTTACTACAATTTAAGTGCTATCAGAGCAAGTATCTTCTGGGTTTTGTCCACACTGTCTCGAAGGCTGTTGGACCAACTCCTGGTCCAACACGGGTACTCAAATCCGATTTGGTGAATGGCTGGCTGGAGAGAGGTGACCCAGAGCGGCTTGGTGGTGAATTAGGAGAAGGAAAGAGTGATTCTCCAAGGGAAAGAGAATGACCCGCCATCTTTCTTCCTTTAAGAATGTAGGTCTTCCCGGCACATGACTGTCTGTTCGGCAGGTCACATTCACACTTGTTCAGGGGAAGGAGGAGAGAGTCCCCAGGCAAAGGAACTGTGAGGACTTCCCCGTCTTCCCCTTGCCTCGGCCGTCGCCCAGATCAAGATTAGTGTCAGACCCTTTCTCATGTTTATAAGACAAAACTTGTTTTAGAGCTCTTCTAGGTTTGCAACAAATTTGAGCGGGAGATACAGAGATTTTCCGTCCTCTCTCCCCACGCAGGCGTAGCTTACACCATTATCGACATCGCTGACCAGAATGGTCCTTTTTTTTTAACCAAGGATGAACCTATATTGATACATCATCAGAGTCATCTTAGGGTTCGCTCTTGGTGTTGCGCCTTCTGCGGGTTTAGGCAAATGTCTAGTGACATGGAACCTACATGATGACCCCGAGCAGAGCATTTCTCGCCGTCCTGACAATTCTCTGCTCTCCACCTGTTCACCTCAGCCAACGCCGCGCCTGGCAGCCACTGACCTCTCTGTTTTTCTGCATCATTTCCCTTTTCCAGAATATCATATTGCTGGAATCATGGACTGTGTAGCCCTTTCGGATTCACTTCTTTCACGTAGTCGTGTGCACTTAAGTTTCCTCCTGGTCTTTCCCTGGCTTGATAGCTCCTTTCATTTTAAGCACTGAGTAATATCCCACTGTCGGGATGGACCACAGTTTGTTCATCCGTTGAAGGACATCTCGGCCATTTCTCAGGGCTGGCAGTTACAAATAAAGCTGCTATAAACATCCGCGTTCAGGTCTTTACGTGGACCTGAGTTTTGAACTCCTTTGGGTAAACACTGAAGAGGGCACCTGCTGCATTGTACGGCAAACTCTTATGTTTAATATCGTAAGGCATTAGCACACTGTCTTCCAGAGTGACTGTCCCACGCTGTGTGTCTGTCGGCAGTGGAGGAGCACGCCTCTTGCTCCACATCTGCACTAACATTCGGTGTCCTCAGTGTTCCAGATTTTTGTCATTCTACCGGGTGTGTGGTAGCATTTTACTGTTGTTTTAATTTGCATTTCTCTGATGACATAGGATGTGGAGCATCATTTCATATGTTGATTTGCCATCTGTATCTCTTCCTTTGAGAATGTCTGTTAAACTCTTTGGCCCATTTTCAAATGAGACTGTTTGTTTTCTTTTTGTTGAGTTGTAAGAACTCTTTGTATATTTTGCAAAACATTCTTTTATCAGATGTGTCTTTTGCAAAAATATTTTCTCCCAGTCTGTGGCTTGTCTTCTAATTCCCCTGATGCTGTTTTTCTCAAGCATTTTTCTTATCAACTTCCATTTATTAATTCATTTCAATGATTGAGGGGAAGACCACAGTGGAGGCAAGGTGACTTTACTTGCCCAGGGTCACACAGCCGATGATCAGTCAGTGCCAGACGGTCAGACTCCAGGGCCGGTGCACTGCTCAGGGAGGACAAGCTAGTCCTTCTGTTATTGTGAGCAGCTCCGCTGTGTTTTCAAGACATACAGACATACAGGGATTGTTGTGTTTCTTGCACAAGAGAAATAGTTTTATGTGCCACGTTTTCCTGGGGTAGAAAGTATTTTAAATACAACACTTGCCATCCACTGCTTCAGAGAAAGAACTTTGTAACAATGATAATAATATTAACAGCAGCAAACACTAATACAGCATTTACTATGTGTTAGCCTTTATTCTAAGTTCCCCATCTCTATTACCGTATTTAATTCTCACAACCACTGTGTGAAGTCATTACTAGTTCTAGTACTCCCATTACGGACAAAAAACCTCAGACAAAGTAGGTAACTCTTTCTTTCAGGGTGATCAGCTAACATGGCCAAGTTGCTATCAGTCTACACTCTCCACCACAATATTGTAACGAGAATCATAAGATATCTTGCTGGTGTGCTTTGTATACTTTCGGATGGTCTTACTTCTGCAATTATGGAATCCAGATGGGTCTTGATCATTTGTGTTTTTCTTTAATTCTGACCGACAGAGGGCCGACTAGAGGTGTTCCAAGGGGAGAAATTCCTATCATCCATCCCTATGTGGACCACGTTTGGGGAACTAGCCATTTTATACAACTGTACAAGAACTGCCTCTGTGAAAGGTAACGGGATAAAATGTTGTATTTTTGAATCATTACCCAATGCTTATGACAATCTGAGTCACTATGGCCTGCTGAGTATTTTTGTCTTGCATGGTGCCTCACGTGCTCTTATTAATAGAAATGAGTGCTTACAGGATTTATATTGAAAGCACTCATCTAAACAATTCAAATTAAGAGAACCTTTCCATCAGGTGCCTGCATATAAAATATGAAAATGGCTTCATATTATTGAATTATTCCAATATTTGCTTTAATTGCCACTTCACTTTTTTTTTAAACTGTGTAAACATCTGCCTTTGGTTCATCCAGAATATTTGCCTTTCATTCTCCATGATGTTCTGATCATATTATAAACCAGAAAAATTAATGAAACTAAGGAAAATACGTAAATATCAAAAGGGGTGAGAATTAATTGGTGAGAGTTTCATGAGTGACTTCTGGGATTAATTTAAGCGTTCCTGTTTTTATTGATTTTATTCATGGTAATCTTGGGCAGAGTTAATTAGGTGTGTTTCTCAGTATTTAGGACTGGCGGGGGCATCTCAGAATTGCTGCAGGATTTGATAACAATGCAGATTCTGGGACTTTATTCCAAACCTCAGTCAAGATCTTTGGCAATGGAGCCTGGGCATCTGTATTTTTAACAAGAATGCCAAGATAAACCTAAGTTGCTCCAAAGTTTGGGAAACCAAAGCTTTGGGTCTTGATTTTTTTTATAGGCTCTCATTACTTCTTAAAAAAAAAGTGCAAATATAATTTAATCTAGATCTCTTAGAGCTGCAACTTCTGCTCTTCTTCCTTTTTAGATTTTATTCTTGCTTTCCATGTCTTTCCTATAAAAAAATTGTCTCAAAAACTGTCTTGCATAATCTCTATGAAAATGATTTGTATGCACTTTATACAAAAGTAACCATAGAGATCCTTAAAATATATTGGCTCTCATTAGCTACAATGTCTGAACAACATAAAAAGATATAAAAACATACTCATACACTGAGAGATCTTAAACTTCCAATTATCGACTTGTGAATTCTTTGCTCTCTGATCTAGCTACAAGCTGGCTGGTTTTCTCTTGTATCGCAGCATAAATCTGAACTACATCCTGATGATGTAGTATGTAATTAGGAATTGCAAACTAATTTTGATGTCATCCTAAGCAAAACATAATTAGAGAGGAAATCTTTGCTACTCACTTCCAAATCATGGTTCATTTCAAAGCCAAAGATGATTTTATGAAATTGCCCACGATTTATGTCACTGCTTCCTTCCATTTGCATGTTAAATAATGCATTTTCCAAGAAATATCATTTTATGAGAATACATGAAAAATGTATTGATTAACATTATGGAGTGTTTTCTTAATGTGGGGCTAAACAATATTTTATTATTTTCTTGATTTCTCGAAAGCTATTACCAACGTTAAAACATGGGCACTAGATCGAGAGGTGTTCCAGAACATAATGAGAAGGACGGCTCAAGCTAGAGACGAACAGTACAGAAACTTCCTCAGGAGGTAAGAACAGCGCACGGGTGCAAAGAGGAGACGGTGAGGTGGCCTTATGTGGACATGTAGGTTTTACCACAATAATCATTTTACCGTAGCCTTTCTCATTTAAGCATTTTCTACATGACTAAACCACTGGAGCAAAAGTATTCCCTTGCGGTAAATGCCACTAGGTAAAAAAATTACATTGAATCCCAGTTGGCCCTGCACGCTGATTTTTTCCTTTCACTGAATTTGCCCTTGTGTTGACAGAGTTGTCGTATACAGTGTAGAAGAATGGGCAAAAAATTCCAAAATATTCACCCCGGTTGCTCAGTTGACTTTGAAGCACATTCTATAATTTGGAAGTGGATAGCAAAAGACAGTTTTCCTAGTAATGCCTTGGTTAGAATAATATTAAAATTAACGTATTTTACTCTCTTTAATTGCTTTCCCTGAGACATTTTTTCTCATTTGTATAACCACCCCATCTTCCAAATTATTATTATTTGTAGCAAATTAACTTGCCAGAAATGTTACTATGTTTGTCATAATGACACAGATCCTTGGAACATATTTTGTGAGCTATTCTGTAACCCCCCCTAAAACTCAGATGCATTAATTCATAGAGAAACAAATACGTATCTCACTGTAAAGCCAGTTATGACTAGAAACAGATATTTTTTGGAGAATATAAATTCTTTATTTAAACTATTTCCATGTTTCTTTGTGGGAGATTTGACAGTCTCTACAGCTGTAGTACACACTGTAATGAAGTGTTACCTATGATAAGTGATGGTGATAATAATTATAGTAATAATAATTGTGAGCTCTTTTTAATTACAGTGATTTTATCTTGCATAACTAGCCTGCAAAGCCAATGACTTTAGAGCTGGCGTAGTGCCTAGTATATAGTAAGAACTCAATAAATAGTGAATAAATGCATTGCTAATCAATGGAACATTGTAGGTGTGAAGGGTTTTCCTATAGAATCTTGCTGATCTATCCTCCACAGTTCACACTGCCTCCTGGCAAAGAGCTTCAGCAGCAGTAAGCAGGCACCTTCCTGAATTGCCAGCCAACATCCCAGCTGACGTGTAGTGGGGTCTGCCCGAGTACAGGTGACCTAAAAATCCAACAACTGAGCAACTCAGGTCAGCACTAAAAGCGAATGAACTACAGTCACGCAAGGGCCAAGAAGGGGGTAAATAAATCAGCCAGTGCTTGTGAATTGCCTTTGAACACGTGAGATAAAGCTTGAGCCACTAGGTACTCATGTCGCTCCCTGGAGTCTAGAGTCTTCTGTCTAGTGGAGGAGCTCAGAGAAGCACATAAACCTTTTTCCCTTCTTTCTTCCTTTGTTACCTTGTTCATGCTCATTTAACACATCCTTATTGTCAGGCCCTAAACACTGGCTCAGTGGAGACCCAGATAAACCTCATCTCTTTCTTTATAGAAGGAAAACAGACTAGAGATTTTTCCTCAGACCAGTCTCCTCACTAATCCCCAAGGGTAACAGGTTTACAGGAGAGAATTTTCACCCACATGATAGACCCCAGTCTGGACCAGAGGCAGAACGTTCACCACGAGCGTGTGTCAGCCAGTGAAGAGTCCGGTTACTCTTTCTTTACCTTTTCATTCATAGGAGGGAGGATTAGAGAAAGACGTTTCACTTGGCTTCATAACGCACAGTGAGCTCCTTTTCCATCTGCATGTTCTTATTATGAAGTGTGTAATATACGTGTAAAGGGTGTGTAGTACTTATGTAAGTTATGAAACACACAAAATGAGCGTCACCGAGCTCCTCCCTGTCCAGCCCAAGACCTGGGACATTGACAGCTTCGTTGGTGGCTCTCACGTGCTCCCCACTCACCTCCCGGCCTCCACCTGCCTCTGCGTGGGAGCGGTCTGCATTCGGAAGCTTAGTCATCATTCCTTGGTTTTCTTTATTACTTTGCCTATAGCTTGATTTAACCTATTTTTGAACTTTAAAAAAATAAAAAAAAGGTCTTACATTTGTGACTCAATTTTTTATTCAGTATTTTTTTTCTACGTCACCCAGTGAGTTCGGCCGTTCCTCCTGTGGTAGTGTGCGGTTACCTGACTCTACCGCAGTGTGCTCAGCTCTTGTCCCGCGGGGGCGCGCTCTAGTGTTTTCCAATGACAAAGGATTCTGTACACTCGTATCTCCATCTGCTGACGGTGTGCCTCTCTGTGCGCACATGCAAGGGTCAGTCTAGGGCGAGCTCTCTTTTCAAAAATAGATCCAATCATGCAGTTTTGGAGTAACATCATTTTTTTCCCGAGAGATGTCAAATTTTAGATGGTATGAAAGAATTTATCTTATATCAACAGTCCTGAGTAAAAGTGGGTAAGGTAAGGTAGAAGAGAAATTTCTCTAACAGGATAATTTAACCATTTGACTGGTTAATCATACTGTGTGGAATTTCTGATTTTTTAAAAGATTTTATTAATTTGAGAGAGCATGAACATAACTAGGGGTGAGAACAGAGAGAGAGGGAGAAGCAGATTCCCCACTGAGGAGGAAGCCTGGCGATGACTTAGGGCTCAAGGCAAGGACCCTGGGATCATGACCTGAGCTGAAGCCACCCAGGCACCCCTGATATATTTTTTTTCTCAAATAATAATTTCCAGTATCCTACTTCATCCTCTGCATATCATTATTACTTGTAAAATGTTCCAATTCCTTGTCCCTGGCTACCATTAATTTTAAAAGACAGTACAGTATGACTAATCATCAAAGGTCATTTCCATGTTAATTCCTGCATTCCCCTCTGGATTCAGCCTTTACTTAATTACAAGGATTTAGATGAAAATCGGATCCTCTTCTGGAAGCTGAGCTCCTTTTCGTGCTAAAAAAAGAGATACTGAGATGTGGAGGGAAGCCCATTTCTGGATGTGATTCACTCTGAAAACCAACAACAAATATAAAGTGTTGTTTTTTCCCCAAACAGAAAAAATTTGATTTTTTTCTTTTTATGGCATCTTAACTATCTTTATGTATTCGCCTATGATAAATATCTATAATTGCATGTGGTCTTATAATTTCAGTTTCTTTGAAATTCAGTTATTTATGTGTGCTATATTTTGGAGGTTTACTTTGGAAAAATTAAGTGCATTAGATTTTTTTAGATGCAGGGAAAATTTTTTTGAACTACATGTAGGTGCATATTTATGGTTTAATTCAGGAAGATAACTAAAGGTTTCTTTTTAATTTTGAAGTGTATCCTTGCTGAAGAATTTACCTGAAGATAAACTAACCAAGATCATTGACTGCTTGGAAGTGGTAAGAAATTATAAAGGAAAGAAAACTTTTCATTAAAAGACTATGGAATCTAGCTGTTATTAGCACTGTAAAGGCATAACAAGGAAAAGATGGTAAGTTGCCAGTTTACAGAGACCAGGAGTCTGTTTCTGTTGTGAAAAACCTTAGACCACCTCACAGGGAGTTGAGGGGCTGGGATGGGTTTCGGTGACTCTCCTGGATTGTATAAAGTTGGATTTGCTTGTGTAAAGTGACATTTGATTTACATACTTTAATCTTTTTCACATATTTTACAGAACTGATCCGCCTTACTTGAGGGCATTTGATTTTCTGCAGTTAACATCACAATCCCACGTAGAGTTTTCCCAATATAAAGCAGTCAGAGAAGCTTAATTAGGTAATGAAGTAGAGAAGGATATTTCGGAGCTTTCGGGGACAGCCTTCTGAGTCAGGCTATGAAACAACCCCGTACCTGAAAACTCGACACCATGAAAAGACATTTAAAAACCTTGCATTTAAGGAGCACTTTACGTATTTTAACATCTAGGGGAAAACAGCATATTGGAATGTGTTCAAAGGCTCATACGAGGCATCGCCCAAAGGGTTGGTTCTAGTCCAAGACTAGTCAAATCTTTTCGTGAAGAAAGCGTTTGCAACATGTACCTTAGCTTCTAATGACACGCGTTAGATGAGAACCCTTCAGATGTCAGAGATTAAAATGCAACGCAAGTCCTTTCTCTCTGACTTTTGTGGGGGGGTCAGTTTCACCGGAGCCAAAATGGCTTTTACAGAATTTAAAGGAAGTAAGGAAAGGAGAGAAGTCGCATGCCGACTTTAAGCTTTTATAAAGCTGTTCTCAGTGGGAGACATAAAAATCCCAACAAGACTGACTGTTGACAGATTCATGCCTCCGTCAGTCACGATCTACGGTGTCAACTAATGTCTGTTGAGAAGGAGCGTGACGGTTGATCCTTACGTGTAAGTCACCCCCGTGATGTTTCCGTTCACAATCCATGGGACCTGTCCAGCCGTTTGTCAGGTACAGGCCATGATGACACAGTGCCTGGCCTTGTGTCCCCAGAGTATTCAGATATGAAGTCATTTTCAAGAGGACGGCTTGCCCTGCCTCTCTTGGGATTTTCCCAATGTAACATAACCCATTCCCAGATGTTACAAATTAATAATTCATCCTAATTTCTGAGTGTGTGTGTGTATGTGTTTTAAAGCTGGAGTAGCCCTATATATTTTTTGTTAACTGAGGAAATCTGTTTTTAATATAATACTAATAGAGTATATTCACCAGAGGGGGATTCCGTGCTGACAGCAAATACTAAAATTTACTATCATTAAAAATAAATGGTAAATCAGACATATTTATTGCAGCCACAGGCACTAGCTACAGAATATACAGATGGGAATGCAAATCCAGTATTAATTAACGCACAATTTGAGTTTGAAAGTTCTCATCTTTCAAAACACCCCAGAAAGGCTTTATTATATCTCAGCATTTGCAGACAGCAGCACCGTTTATAAAGGGCCTTTATTCATACCTGGTGAACAAACGTGTCTGTGTAGCGCGTGAGAAGTCTCAAGTGTAAAAGTGATTAGCAAGGGAGTGACGGGGTCTGTTGAGCTCGAAGAAAAGCACATAAGTCACCAGTGTAGCTCGGACTAATGACGCGTCAGCAGGGTCCTGGCCGCAGCCCATCACCAAGGCACCGGCTTCTAACGGAGCGGCCCCGGAGTCCGGGACCAGCCGCCGCGCAAACCGGCTCCGTAGCCTTTGAGACAAAACGGGCCGAATCTGGCCTGCTGTTCAGGAACTGATTTGGGAGGTTTTGGATTTTTCTGTGGGGGCAGGGAAGGGATATGGGAATTCCTCATCATCAAGCCGTTGGTCTGGGATGGTGTGAAGACTTTGCCTCCTGAGCGCCCGGACCGACGGCTCCGATGGTCTGGTCCCCCGGCAGCGCTTCTGGCTTCAGCTTAAACCCGCGCAGTCAGCTCGAGAGGGAGGCGTCACCATTACCCTCTTCTTGTGTTCTGATGGGAAAGCAGGACCGGCACCTGCAAGGGGTAACTAGTGGCCGTCACACAGCTGGACGCAGATTCCGAGTGCGGGGCGAGCGGGAGTGGTCCTGAAGAGGACCCTGTGAATTCTGCTGTCGCGCGGTGTGGAGCATGGGGAAGGGACGAGTTTCTGTTCCCGCGCGCAGAGGCGTGAGGTCTGACAGTGGTTGACCCAGATGTCACCGCATGCTTTGATACAGAGCTTTGCTACTTGACCCAGTGACCCTCTGCTCTAGGACTCTGACGTGCCCCCTTTCGTGAAGCTGGAGGTGTAGCAGGAGTGGGGAGGTGGGGGGGGGTGGCTCCTGTAGACGGTTGCTGCCCTTGACCCACATCACCTGCGGTGCTGCTTGAAAGGCAGATTCCCAGGTACCACCTTGTGCCTACTGAATTAGAAACTCTGGGGTACCGGCCCAGAAATTCACACTTCAACACTGGATATGCAATTCTTATGCATATTAGAGTTTGGGAGGCACTGGTTTAAAGTTATGGATAGAACACATGTTTAGAGTTTACCATAGTCTATCCCTTTATTCAGGAATTTTCCATTTTTCATAACTTGTTAGAAAGTCTAGCTTTCTTTCTTATAGTTCCTGCATAACACCGGCACGAACCAGGGTTTTTTCTCATTTTAGTGATTACATCCGGAGTCATCAGACAGTTGAGATAATTGTGCATTTTGCCTGTTCATGGACCCGTTCGCTACAGGCAGGACTGCCGAGTGTCACAGAAAGTTCACTAGTCCTAAGGTCGAGCTTCTGTCACTCAGAGCTGTCCATCAGGGACGGTGGCACTAGGGTCTCCTCACCTACAAAATAAGGGCGTGTTGGCCAGATCTCTAAGGCTCCTTCAACGCTGTTTCAGTTACAGGGTTCTAGACAGTTGGCTCACCCCAAGATAGAGGAATTCGTGTTGGTTTTCATTTTGCAGGCTCCAGTTCCTTGGAAATGAGGAAATTTTACCGGACTGGTTGGTAAGAGCAGCCTGATCCACATGCGGTTGCTTTGAGATTTCTGAGGTGTTTTAACCATCCTGCTTGGACAAACGAAAGAATTGTTGGTAACAACCCAAATAACTGTATACAGTTTTTTAAACAACCAACGTGGCTACAGAGTCACATGATTCCAGGAGTGTATGTGTGTGTGTGTGTGTGGTACGTCTGATTGTGGAACATCAGTACTTCGTAATGAAGATTTCTAGCCACACACTAAAGACTTTGAGGAAGCTATGAGCTTGCTTCTTAGTCCTTTTTCTCCATCACCTTGAGGTTTTCTTCTGTTTTATATATATTATTCATAGGCATTCAGTCTCTAACATTTTCTCAATATCACACAAGGAGCATTTTCTTTACAGTGAAAAAAACTTTTTAGCTTTAACTACTGCTGTTTGTATAGTTTTCTTCTGACTTCTACCTCTTAGTCTGCCCTGGGATTGATTCCCTTAGTTTTCCCTCTTGTTTTACCCCCAGTAACTACTCTCAGAGTTTCCATTACAGCTTCTTTTAAAATATCTTTTTCAGATTCAGGGTCACAAGTCATTAGTAGACCTGGAAATTAATTTGGAGGAACATTTTTTAAAATATCAGACTAGTAAGTGTGTTATGTAAATATACTTCAATTTTATAAAATGTCTGTGTGTGTGTATGCTTGCATTGGTGTATTTGGGTGTACATGTAAAATGTATTTTTTGCTCTGAGTCAGAGTGAAAATGCTTGAAAATCATTGCTTCAGAGGATGGGGTCCATGGCTTTTTGGTCCTATAAGGGACCCCTTTGCAGTGTAACCACAGGACAATAACCACACTGTTTGCATTTCTCTTTTTGGTCTCGGTGACCACCCTGGCTGGACCGGCTGCGCTCCCCGGTTGACAGACACTGGCCAGTCTAGCATCAGAGCCTGTACTTACCACTATATATTTTTGGTCTGACCTACATCCACAGCCTTTTCTGATCTGTGAAGTTACTGTCAACACACTGGGAGGTATTATTTATCTTCCTCCCATGGTTTTGGGTGACAAAGAACCATCCCTAGGAAAAATACCGCTAGGAAGTTTGCCCCTTAAGAAACAATAAAGCTCTTTCTCAGTGTTCCCTTTCAAGCCTCGTTTCAGCCTCCCTGACTGACAGGAATCAAAGCTGCACATCTGCACACACCAAAGGCTTTGTAATAACGGAAGCACAGCCTACCGGCCCTTGGCAAATTCCCCATGTTCTTTCTGCTCCGTGTGGGTAGTGGCACCCGGGAGTGGGGTGGGCACTGGAGAGACTGCAGAGCGGACTGTCTGTAGCAGGGACATCTAGCAGGACGCCAGCATCCGGTGAAAGAGAACTGAACAGCAGCTGCATAATGAAAGCGCTGAACTGTGTAGTGGGGTCACTCATTAAACACCAAGGCTCAACTGTACCGTGGAGCTTGTGTGTGGCGAAGGTTTGAGATAACGCTGGAATGGGAGAGAATAGAGAGTTGGAGTAAGTAAACTGGGATACAAGAAACTCCGATATCATTTCCCAAATAAAGGGGAGGTTTGTCTCTTGCTTGCATAACAGCCCAGGGAGGGCACAAGGAGTCATTCAGGCGTTCAAGCTCCCGGCTAGATGACCCTCTCCCAAGATCTCTCAGTGAAGACACATCCTGCAACGGACCTCGCCCAGCGTGGCTCCCATCACTCCAGCTCAGGTTCTTTTAGCTAGAATTTAGTCACATGCTACAGCTAACAGGGAGCTTGGGGAGTGCCTTCCATCTGGGCAGCCATGTACACCGAGTAAGGCTTTGATGACCAGCTCACAGGCTCTTTCCTAGGAATGCAGAGTCACCTGGTTCCTAGTGTTTATCAAATGCGCTATCAGATGCTTTAGATAAACTGTCTCAGCACTAGGTGTGACAGGTCATGCCATTTTAGTTCTACAGAAAAGCAAACTGAGGCCCAAAAATTGAACTAACAGTTAAGCAAATCCTAAACATCTTCTTCCTCAATATGACAACCATTAATTATTTACTATGTTTCAGACGCTTTTAATGCACCAAAACATGGTCCTTAATTGGTTTATTGTAGTAGGCAGAATGGACCTCCCCCCCAGATGTCCCAGACTCGAATCCCTGGGATGTGCGAATATGTTATGTTACATGGCCAAAGAGAATGGGGAGATGTAATTAAGATTCAGGACCTTAAAATAAAGAGGTTATTCTGGATGATCTAGGTGGGAGGAATATAATTGCATGATCTCTTAAAAGCTGAGAATTTTCTCTGGCTGGAGTCAGAGAGAGGTAGCGGAAGTGGAAGTCAGGGATCTTTCAAGTCTGAGCAGGACTTGATGAGCCATTGTTGGTCATAAAGCACAGGGGCTCTGGGCAAAGACCTCAGAGCGGTCTCTAAGAACTGAGGGGCTGACAGCCAGCATGGAAATGAGGCCTTGTCCTAGAAACTGAATTCTGCCAGCAATATGATGGAGCTTGAAAGTGGCTTTTCCCCCAGAACCTCCAGAAGGAAACAGTCTGCTTGATGCTTTGAGTTCAGTCTTAGGAGACCCTGACAGAAAAATCCAGGTCACCTTGGAGTCTTTGACACACAGAAACTGTGAGATAATCAATGGGGGTTGTTCGCAGCCACTAAGAAGTGTGTGGTTATTTGGTACAGCAGCAGTAGAGAACTAATGTGCTTCTCTAAATCTTTGAAGGTAAATATTCTTATTTGAACTTTATGGGTTGATGGATGTGAAATTCAAAGCAGAACTGGGAGTTGAATCGACATGTGTTTGGCTTCAAAGTACTTCCTCCCCGAGATGCTCTGCTCTTTTCCATGAGATGTTGAAGTGTCTTATAAAATGTACATAGTGCTCTGTAAATAAAGGGTATGTTTATTCGTATTAGGAGTCATATTTATTTCAAAATGTAAATAGCTTTTAAGCATAAATGACCAAAAAGAATATTGAAATACAGCAGACACAGAAGTAGTTATGTTTGGATTTTATTTTCAAATCTAAAAGAAAAATAAGAGAGAGCTATTTTGTCATTAATTACACCTTTTTAAAGAAATTAAACAAGCCCATTTTTATTTGTATAAATAATTAAGAGATCCATTTTGGTTCTCTGACTTTGAGACAATGTTAAAATGAAGTAGAGGTAGACGGTTTTATCCATCTTTTGTTTTCTCTCATTTTTCTTTAAAGATTTATTTATTTATTTGACAGACAGAGATCACAAGTAGGCAGAGAGGCAGGCAGAGAGAGAGAGGAGGAAGCAGGCTCCCTGCTGAGCAGAGAGCCCGATGGATGCGGGGCTCGATCCCAGGACCCTGCGATCATGACCTGGGCCGAAGGCAGAGGCTTTAACCCACTGAGCCACCCAGGCGCCTTAAAATCTTTTGTTTTCTGAGACTGAGTTGTTCTTTCAGCGACAAATGGATTGATTACTTTTCCCTTCCCAAGAATTCTCTGCTTACAGACACATAGAGAGATAAGTGACAAATTGAGATTTCATGAGGATAAATCTACACAGAAGAACATAATTTACATGTGAAAAGTTCTAATGTTGATCTTCTATGATGATAAATTTTTTTGAAGAATCCATGATAAAGGGCTACTTATTCTGTAGGTCGAATTTTCCCAGCCTTTGCTCTTCAAGGAATCAGAAAGTGAGGCTGATATTCTTACAGTCCCCTGAGGCTAATATTTCCAACGTTTTCGGTCTTCTTTCCCTAGGCTCTAGTCCCGGTTTCAGACGGGGACTGATCACTGGGCCGCTCGCACTTAGATCACTGAGGCGGAAGCTCCCCTGTGCACCAGAGGCCATTGCTTTTCTCTCATTTCTCTTCATGCTCTTCAGCCTTCATGCCTGAAAGTCAGTCTTTTAGGTGAATTTTCTCTGGAAAGGATAACCATAAATGCACATAATAAAGGAAAAGTCTCCTTACTTTTTCTACAGCTTATGACTACAAGGTTCAAGATGATTGCAGTGACAGTAAACAACAAATAAAAGAAATGGGCATGGAATGCTCGTTGCCAGACACGAGGAGTTCGGTTTCATTTATGCCCTCATCTCTGCATCTCCACTGGATTGAACATTTTCTTTCTCTCTCGTCCCAATAGGAATACTATGACAAAGGAGATTACATTATCAGAGAGGGCGAGGAAGGAAGTACCTTCTTCATCTTAGCGAAAGGAAAGGTAAATATGAATTAAAGCTTACTTAAAGCAAATTTAAGAAGCCGGTTCCAATCAGAGTGGGAACTACTGCTATGGGAAGCCTCTGCACCGAACGGTGAAGGAGCTTCTGTTCGGGAGAGTTCCGTGAGGTTTGGTCTGAGCACTGGACCGGGGGGTGCAGGAGACCTGTGATGGTTCTAGCTCAGAGGTCACTTCTTAGTGATTCTGGGCATGTCACTTGATTTTCTTTGGACACTTTTCATAGTGCATAAAATAACTGGTTTCTTTCTAAGTTCCCTTTTATCTCTCCTTCTCAGCCTGCCCAAGAGTCCAAGATTAGGGCTGGAAATTTTTTCATCCAACGGATGTGACAAGCGGCAGGTGTGGGGAAAATGAACTCGGCAGTTGAGGACAACAGTGGCCGGCCATGAAGCTATAGATGGCTATGGGTCCAGGCATCAGTTCATATATCATTGGTTCAGATGCCGATGAAAATTTATGTTGGTGTATATGCAGGAGGCCTTTTCCTTTACTTAGATATTGAGTGATAACATGTTACCACTTGTTCCCATGCTGACTCTCCACAGTATTCCTGAGATACAGGGCGTTAGCGAAGTATTGAATGGTAGAAAGAAGCTTGAGCACCCGTGTGCAACCTGTTGGATTTTACGACGTCCTTTCTTCCACGGAAGGGTGTCATCAGAGTCAGGCACGGCCCCTTGCAAACCGACTTGTGGTTGAACTTAGCCTGGGCACCCAGGGAAGGAAAACAAGATTAACAAAATAACTTCAAACCTCGGAAACTCTTCAACACTTAGAAACACTTTTTGTCATTTCTCCCAAACCTGGACCCCATGCTTTGAAAGCATTCTGACTAATAAACAAATAACATTTATTGTTTTTTTTTAATTTTAATTCATTGTGACTTTCTTAAATGCTAATCAGAATCTCTATTCAACATGAAGCAACCCTTGTTATCCTGTTGATTTGGCATAGTTCTAGCCACAAACAAGGAACACTGATGTTTTTTGTTTGGTTCTGCCGTGGGAATGGGTCACACCAAGACACCTATGAGCGCGATGACCCTTCTCCAGATCCACATTTTGCAACCAGTTTAGCGGGTGTGCAGGATTCAGTAAGTCAGTCGAGGCCACCGGATTCAGAACTTCTGATACTTAGCCTTATTCTTGATTACTTGACACTGTCTTTGGATTTTTGAAATTATTATATTTTTACTAACATATAAAGTATTATTCTTTTCAGGGGCAGAGGTCTGTGGTTCATGAGTCTTACGCAATCCACAGCGCTCCCCATAGCCCGCACCCTCCCCAGCGTCTGTAACCCCCATCGCCCGCACCCTCCCCAGCGTCTGTAACCCCCATCGCCCGCACCCTCCCCAGCTCTGTAACCCCCATCGCCCGCACCCTCCCCAGCGTCTGTAACCCCCATCGCCCGCACCCTCCCCAGCGTCTGTAACCAGCCACCCCATCCCTCCCCCACCCCACCCCCCAGAAACCCTCCGTTTGTTTCCGGAGATGAAGAGTCTCTTATGGTTTGAAATTACTTTCCTTGAGTATCTCTCGGAAGGAATCGCTGGATTCACATACAAAACTCTAGCTTTGAGAGGTAGGATTTGAACGGAAGATCTTCCTCTCACAGGCTGGGAGTCATTTGGTTGTTAGTCACAGGTTCTCTCGGTCCCTCCAGACGAGTTGACCGTAGCAAGACTGTGCTAACTGCCGCAAACTCAAAGGCTTGTCTAGTTCCTTATTTCAGTCAAAGGTTCATAGATCCAAAGGGTCTGACTGAATGGATATGTGTCCAGATTCTCATTTTTTTCTTTTTCTCTCTCTTTTTAATTGTTTTACATCATTTAGGTAAAAGTCACCCAGAGCACAGAGGGCCATGATCAGCCACAACTGATAAAAACACTGCAGAAAGGAGAGTACTTTGGGGAAAAAGCTCTTATCAGGTAAATCCATGAATTCCTGGGCCATACTTAAATAATTCTTTGATTGCCTTACATGTGCAACTACTCCCGTTAGAGATGTCAAATTGAGCTACCGAATTGATGTCAGCAAATATTCAGGGATTAAACCAGAAATTTAAACTGGGTGCTAGAAATTTCATTGTTATGCACAAAATAAGTGGACTGATTTTGCACAGAAAAGAAATGGGGAAGTCTTAAATTTGCTAGTGAAAGTAAAATTGGTGTTCTGTTAGACTCTTCAGTTGAAAAGCGTGTGAGAGAAAGAGACAAAAGACGTGAGAATCACAATTTCCCTTTGAGAACAAGTTTTTATATTTCCAAAGTTTGAAATATTGTCTTTTCCCCCTTCTTAAAAAATGATCAAATAATGACTTTACATATTTCGTGTGCTTTAAAATCATTATGCCAAAAGCAATATTAAGAACTTTTATTGCCTCATTCTGCAAGTTTTAAGAAACAACTCAAAATAGCGTGTACGGGACTTCAACCTGAACATTAGGTCTTTTGAGGGATGAATTTATCTACTCTTGATCCGACTTATGGAAGAAATGTTTAAAAAGATCAATCAAACGTCTTAGAAGACACTGTGTACTTCCTGGGACTCAGAAAACAACCTCAATTCTAAAAAACCCACATTTTCTTAACTATAAATAACTTTATAAAAGATGAAATTAGAGTTTAGAATTGCCTCTTGGCCTTTTGGGTCGGATCAAGCGTAGAGTTTCGAGCAATACTTTTTTTGGAGTTACATATGTTTTGAAATTTTGAAATTAGTTAAGATATCACTTAAAGTTTTACTGTTACTACTAAATGGGTTTTATTTCAAATCTATGCTTATTTCTGTTCATTTTCTTCCTTTTTAATTGTTGTCTTGAAGTCCCAGTTCCACTGATTTGTATGGGATGATAATATTAAGTGTAGGGCAAAGAAAGGTGTTCATAAATTACTGGAGACAAATCTGGTTACTTAAAAATTAGAAAGTTCTTATTTTTTTTAAAGGAAAAACTAAACTTAGGAGGTTAGATTGTGGTTGTTTTGTAAACAGTTTAAAAATGGAATGTGAGGACAAGCTAAACTGCTCTTTCTCATTTTCTAGCTCATAATTAACTTGTTTCAGTAACAGGGAAATTGTCCTTTTTAATGTTTTTGGTTGTGGCGGTGTGAATAGCTTCATGTGATATAATTATGTAATATTGTTATTCAAAACTTCAGTGTGTTTGTTCTTAACATTACTAGGTTATTTGTCTCATACCTGCAAACAAAACAACTACAGTTTGAAAGTGCAGAGAACTTTATAAATGCACCAGAGAGTCAAAATATCTCTTGAAAGGAAATACGCTGTCTGATTTTGCTGGATCTGAAATAATTTATGCTCTGTGTCACAGCTAGCCAATCACAGTGTTTTCCCAGGAGAACCATGGGAATTTATATTTAATATATATACCCAACTCCCCAGGCATTTGGAAGCACAAAGCTAAAATGAAGGAAAAGGAGCCCTGATACAAATACTTGTAGACTTTTATGTACGTCTTTGCTATCGTGTTTTAGGGCCACTGAAGGGGACTCGGTATTCCTTACAGTCTTGTGTATTTCTGGGACTTGACATTAATTAGTCCCAGGAGTTCTTACAACATTTTATGTACAAAGATTGACTCACGGCACTTACACAGTTATTATAAAAGAAGCGTACGTGTACTTACAAACCCTAATATTTATGAAGTGTTTGCAGAGAATATTCCCAGTCAGTCTTGACATTGACAAGTGCAAGGGATGCCACACCTTTGCTTTTCCGAATTCGCAAACCAGATTGGCTCACATCTAAGATCATAGGTCTGTGCGCATGCACGGGTGTGTGGACATCCATCCGTACATATAGATGTCGATGTCTACACACACACAGGTTGAGTACAGTCTACCCAGCTCCCAGCTCAAAAGCTCATCAAGCTGTAATGTTTTCATTAATGTCTTCCAGCAGGGACCCTGCAAATTTGGGAGGAACTATGGGTTATATCAGTAGGACTCTGAATGTTAGCTGTGTGGTTAAGGGACTTCTTTGCAATAAGAAATGGGTCACCAAGTTTTTCCTATCTCAACACTTAAGGAAGAAGAAGGAACTATATATACTTTGTGTGATACCATTTTTGATGAAGTTGCTTAGAGCTGTCTCGACATACTTGTTCTTCCCGGTTACCTTAAATGAATCCCACAGCACTGGGTACCATCTGGGTGTACCATTTTTCAGTGTCTCTAGTTTGTAACTAATGGAGGGAGGAAACTAGTACAAATAAATGCTTTACCCAATGCTTGGCCCATTGGTATTCTTTGGTTGTTAAATTTGCCATCATTAGATCGCATGCCATAATTCATTATATCTAGGTTCTCAGCGGTGAGATGCACCAATTACATTATGTGCCCTTGAGGAAGAAAGACAGTGCTATTAATTACACTGTGATTCATCACCAATTGTAGGACATGTTCTGATTTCAGAGATTTTAGTGGAAAACATACTCCTAGACTTTATGAAATTAAAGTATTTTAGTGTTTATTTAAATCGTTGGGTGATATGGTACTCAAAACACTTTCTTTGGGCTTTATTCTTGATTTTTTTTTATTCTATGTTAACTAGTTGAATGTTTTCCCAGTGAATTTTTTGGATCCATTAATTTCAGTTTGGGCTGCTTATTAATGAGCAGTTCCCACTTGGTCACCAGAGAGGTATTTTATTCTGGCTGACACAAAGCCCAGAAGGCGATTCTATAGAAAGTCACAGTCACTGCTCTCTCTCTGCTCCCGGCACAGTTGTCTTCTTGTCAGAATTGCTCACATACATCACCTTCATTGGGGTGCATTTCAATTCCCTTTTGGAAAGGGGTGAAGTGTAAGTTATGATATTTTAAAAGCGGCAGCCTTTGGAAGGTTTAAGTGATGGTGTTTCATAAGAAAGCAGATTCTTTAATAAAAATGGATGTTTAATTTCGTCCCTGTTTTTGTCTGCAGTGAGGACGTCAGATCCGCTAACATTATTGCTGAAGAAAATGATGTGGCGTGCCTGGTTATAGATCGAGAGTGAGTATGCCGATGTCAGAGAAGGCCGGCTGCGGCCACCTTCGAAGACTTGGCCTTCTGTTACTCCAAGGGCCCATCTGTCTTCTCATTCATCACCACTCAGAAATGCTGGGCAGCCCTCAGCTGCGAGTACATTCCATTAAAATTCATGGGGAGGAACTGGGCCTTCGGGTCTGAGTCTGTCTGAGGCAGTGGCAGATGCTGGCGGGCTAAATATTTTGTGTGCAAAGTTTGTACATAAACATCAGCGATAGACTGATTTAAATTCTTCATCTTCCAGAGAAATAAGCTTATTGGTGCCCCTTTGGATTTTTCTCCCCTGCACAATAGAGTGAACAGTTCCATAATTTATTTCTAAAATGCTCTAAGCAGTCAAAAAACTTGGAATAAATCCTATCTCTCTTGGACATAACATACAATACCCCTTAGTTATATGTATTTCCAGAGAAGGTTTGATTTAACATTCGTAGTGATTTACAAGTGGTGTGTGTTAATATTAATCTCTAAGTGTCTCAGGTTGCTTTCGGGAAAAAGTCTTACCTTGTGGCCTTCACTCATTTCAAATTGTATTGAATCTGGCCCCTTGGGTCTCTCATTAGTGAGTTGTTTGTTTATTGATTTTCTATAATAAAGGAAATTCAAATATACAAATCTAGGCCATTGTCTAGGAAATGTCTGAGTGTGGTCAAAAACATAGGGCATACGCACATGAAATATTAACAAAAAACAGTAAAATGACAAGAAGTATCACAAAGCAGTATGTAGTGGGTTGCAGTTGAACATAACATTCATACTGAACATCAAATTATAGAGTTTTAGAACTGTAGAACATTCAGAAGTCTTTTTATTTTGGAAAATTTCCCATATAGTAAAAAGCAGACAGGAGACTATTATGGACCCCATAATGCAAGTTCAAAAATGATCAGTTAATGCCTCATCTCTGTCACTTTGCCACCCCCTCCCCGTCTTCTCATACTACTTTCAAGCAAATTCCAAGCATAAAATTATTTCATCTGTAAATTTTAGTAGCATCTCTAGAAGATAAATGTTACTTAAAATACATGAGCACCATAACATTGACATACACAAACAGCACTCATTCTTTTTTATTTATTATTTGTGATTAAGAGATGATTGACCCATAACTTTAAATTGCTTTCAGGTATACAACGTAACGATTTGAAATACGTATATATCACCAAAGGACCAGGGCAATCAGTCTAGTTGGCATCCGTCACCACGCACAGAACAATAATCTTAATATCACTTCAAATTATTTCAGTCTCTCTCTGGATAAGCAATGGAAGTCCCAGATCGGTAGAGATGTCCCAGCAAAGCCATCTGCGACGGGGCCCTGATGGCTTTCCGAGTTCGTTCTGCTGGGCCATTTGGCTCCCCTAGCGTGTGTTCAGCAAGAGGAGCAATTACAATGCAATAAAGTGGGCAAGGTTTTATTTTCTTTTAGGTGTGGAAATGGGGCTTAAAAATTAATAGGAATTTTTCAGGCCAGTAGGAAATGTGGAAGTCACTCGAGGTGAAGTAGAGCTTAAAAACAAAGGCATGGGGGCTAGAAAGTGCAAAATATGTTCGGATAAAGGTAATCTTTGGATGCCAGCTCACAAAGGGAAAATACACTGGTACAGGGTTGTCCTGATAGTGCATTGTTTTGTGTATGAGTTCATTAAAAATAAATGCATACCCTGAATAGCATTAGCTGTTCGGTAGAATCTTATAAATTGCTCTGAAAGGCTGGGACTAAAAATATGACACAAAGGAAGAACTCCTTTCGTGTTTCTTCATTGTAATCACACAAGCAAGTATTTATACGATACCTCACGCACTCAGAATCCCTGCAAAGGATGCCAGGATTTTGTGGAGTTTATATATTATGTGCAAGTTTATAATTTTAAAATGTTGCGCATACATGTGTACAGATGAGATCTGGTAGTGTAAGAGTATTGTGTTAGGCGCAATGAGACTCGAAACGTCACACGAATTTATTCTGTGAGTGAGAGGAGCCGGGTATCTGGTGTGACCAGGCTGACCTACATCCTGGATTTCTGGATAGTTCTGGTTGTCCCAGCATGTTTGTTATCGGCACCACCTTTCACTCTGAAAAGTATTGAGTTTGAGTGATAAATTCATAGTAGTCATCATAGTAACGCCTAATAGACTAGGTTCAGATCCGTGATAACTCCCCCACTTTACCCTATATGCCCTTAGATCATTATTTACATTTTGCTTAATTGCTTCACGTAACATCTGTCTTCCCTGTCTTCTGTAAGCTTCACGGGGACAGAAACCTTTCCTTGTTCACTGCTGTTGCAGGGCCAGCAGACGTCATAGTTCTCGGCAGACGGGAAGGGCTCCACATGTTGGCTGAATACAGGGCACCATCCTTGCGGTGACGCGGGGCGGCTGCGTTTCCTCCTTCTTAATGCATTGTTTTCAAAATGCGTAGAATGAATTCACTGCAAGGAGAGTTAAAGTTTCCCTATTTTTAGAACGTAATAAAATGTGCAAAATGGCAATAGCTCTCTCCATGCGTGGGAAGTGTGATTTGTGACATCTCCGTCACTGGTTGTTGGGCTGGATCTCAGAGGAAGTGATTACACCGCATGTTACACCAGCAGAGTGGTTACAGGCTGTTTGTTACAGCTAGAGTGTTGTAGCTGTTTAAGTCTGCACTCACTCGAGTGTGCGAAGAATTTCTAGGGGACGGGAACAGCAGTGAGAGCCTACATCTTCAACATGAGATTGTTTACAGTGCCTTAATTAGTTTAACGGCAGGCCGGTAGCGGAGACATGTAAAGAAGTCAGAGTGAAGTGATGTACAGCAAGTATTTTCCTTCACTTGAACAGTTCAGCCATTGGAAATTTGAGATTTCATGGCAATACGCTTGTTTCTCACTGTTCTGTGGTCAGTGAAGGACGGTGGGCAGAGGAGGTGGGAAAGCGTGGAGGGTAGATTTGAAGGGGAAAATGGGAAATACCCAGCCCGGTATGTGAGAGCTGCGTAATAAGGGGACTGTGGACTGGTGGCCAGTTCAGTGTGGGCAGAGGCGTTCAGGGCTAGGCAGGCAGCAGACGGCAACGGCACAGTAATGAGACAGGTCTGCTTTATGAGCTGGAGGTGTCTGGGGGTCAGTTTTCATTCCTTTCATTTTGCTCTGCTCAGGTGCTTCAGATTCAGCCAGAAGATTAAAGCACAGTTTCTCGAAGGATCCGGCTTCGCAGTAGGGAAGAGAACTACTCTAAAAACCGCAGACTGAGGTGGACTGTCCAGTGTAGGGTGGGGAAGCGTTGAAAAGAAATCCAGAAAATGTATTTCACTTGGTGAGGAAGGGGATTCCTTATTTCTTGTGGGCAAGGAAGGCTGTGTATCAGAATTCCTGCGAACAACGTGGTAAATAAAGTTAGACGGCGCCACCCAGGTCTGATTTATGGAGGGTGAGAGTGGTCGAGGGGAGGCGTTGGCTGAGCCTCTGGGAACTACTGCGATAAAGTAAAAAAAAAAATGGATTTAATCATGAAGCAATGTAAAATGAGGGGCATTATCAAGGGAAAAGAAAAGAAACATTTTATCCTTGATTTTTAAAATAAATAGCTTAATTTGATGAAGCAAAGTTAGGAAAATCTGCAACTCATCTAACCTGTTGATTCAGTAAAGAGATTGTGACTATTTTCTTTCCAATATCTTCTTGAAAAATATTGTTAGTAAACCTGAACCACAAGGCAGAAAACTACTGAAAGGTTTTCTCTTCTTTGTTTTCATAAACGAGAAGAATTCATCATATAACTTCTAAATAGCTATTCTACATTTTGTAACAACTTTACTGTCACCTAAATTCTTGAAAAACCATTTACAAAGCCATCAATAATCATAACGAAGTTTTCTAAGAGCTTGAGGAAATGTCAAATTACAAAGGCACCTATGTATTTTATTCACTTAGAACATTCAACCAGACAGTCGGGACTTTTGAAGAACTCCAGAAATACCTTGAAGGGTATGTGGCCAACCTGACCCGGGATGACGAGAAAAGACATGCGAAGTAAGTGCGGCGGGGTCTTCTCAGGGGCACATGCCTCCTGGCAAGTGTGTGTGGTTCGCTCGGTGGTGACTGCTGCTGTGCCACCACTAGAAAACAGCGGGCAGTTCTTTTAAATTGTGCTTCCACAAAGAGATGCCACTTACCAGTCGTATGGGTGGGGTTTTAGTCTGTAAGTGGTCAGCTCCTTATTTGGGGTTGACAAGTAGTAATGTGAGGGAGACATTTCCTGAGAGGGGCCTTGGGAAGGGGATGCTTGACATTGTCTTTCAATGTCAAAAGGACGTTATTCAGAAATGAAGCGTATCTTGCCCATGGAGATCAAGCAAGAATGCCAAGGCAGTAGAGTAACCCATTCATCCTGATTCCAGGTAAAGAGCCATGGGGAGAGGCAGAAGTATTTCAGAATATAAGGGAGCTATTACCCAGGGTTGTGTGTGTGTGTGTGTGTGTGTGTGTGTGTACGCACATGTGTGTGTAGGAAGGAGTTGGGTTGGGCTAAATATAGTGATATTTATGAATAATTTTGTGCTTCATAGAAAAACTATGTTGTAAAATTTAAAATATTTGAAAATCCTTTACAGTTTGTAGAGTAAATACTTCAGCATATATTCACCAGGTAGGACTAACGAAGCTGGAGTCGAAAGTTCTAGAAAACTGACACTTGAGTTAAATTAGAACATTCAGTGAGGCCCTCCTAAGTTTTTTGCTTTTGTCTTTTTATGCAAGGGATATATTTGCAGTTTTTATGTCTTTAAAGGCCTTTTGTAGTAAGAACACTTCATGAATATATGTATAATACAGAAGTCAGAGCATTCTACCTCAATTAAAAGAGAAAAATGAGTATTTCCAAACAATGATATTTAGACATAAAGTAAGAAATATCTCTTCCATGTTTCACTAAGCAGTCATTCTGGTTCAGCCATGGAAAACTTCAAAATCTGACAAAAATAGCAAAACACAGCAAAGATTCTCAGTGTGGCATTCCCCTGTATGTACAGCCAAGGGAATGACTCACCGGTTTTACTTCCTCTCATTGACTCTTAAAAAAAAAAAACCACGCACATATTTATTGAAATATGCTTTAAACACTACACGGTTCAGCTCTTTCTACCTCACATTGATTCGGTTTGGTATTTATTCATCGTTGTGTGCATCAGTTTCTTTGTTTGTATATCCTACCGTCTTCCCTCCCAATGCAAGTGAAGCTGACCCTCTAAAAGTCGAGGTAGCCTTTGTAGCCACTATGGGCAGCAACCCTGGCAGAAATAAGACTGTTGCGTGAGTGGAATTTATGTGTGTCATGACTCTGGCTTGACTAAGGGGGTGTGTGCCAAGTTTCACTTTTCTCACACAGGAGATCCATGTCTAACTGGAAGCTGTCCAAAGCACTCTCGCTGGAGATGGTTCAGCTGAAGGAGAAGGTGGCCAGATTCTCCTCTTCCCCGTTCCAGAACCTTGAGATTATTGCAACACTGGGCGTTGGTGGGTTCGGAAGAGTTGAGCTTGTAAGGGGTTTACGTTTCAAGCATCTGAGAGAAGCCTTTTGACTTTTTCTTGTTTTATATTCCAGTGTTTCTTGGACGGACATGTGAATTGTTATTGCTCTCTTAAGTGTTGCTTTGAGCTGAAGTTAAGAAAGCACGTTTTTCACTGTGCGTGCTGTATGGTGGCAGGCCTGTGCTAATAAGTCACTTGTAGTAACGGAGCTGCTATTTCAGCTTCTGTGTCACATCCTTTTGTGAATTCTCGTCTTGGTTATAATTATCAGAGATGTACCAAGTAAGCGTTCCCAGAAACTCTAACTCATTAAAACTGTACTTTTTAACAGGAAAATGTGTGCACACATACACTCATGGCATGTGAACTATTACTAAAGAAAAGAGTGTGTCCAGTGGAAGTGTCCGAGAAATAAAACCTTACTATAGTTGACACAGCTCCACTGCCATGTCTGTATTTGGCTGCCATTATCCTGCCTTGGGTTGCTCAAGATTTTCTCTCTGGAAAAAAAGAGAAAATGACTGTAAGGGAATATCTGAAGAGCAGCCTCTGTACTGTTGACCAGGACAGCTGGGAACTTGCGGCCTGACTTTGGCTGGCTTTTCCACTTCACCGCCTCTCTGAGCTTTACCACTAGCTTCCAAGGAGTAACCGAGCGGTCCTGTCGGATCCAGGGCTCCGGGGAAACGGGGGGATGGAGATCTGTGACCTCACCTGGGGACAGGTGATTCTGAACCTTGGCTGCTCCCAAGCCCTTCTTCGCCCAGCAGATTTTTAACGATTCACTGTACCTTAACTTCGGGGAAGTTTGCTGACACCTTCGTCTGCTGGATGGCCACGGACATGAGCAGATCAGAAGTGCTGCCAGGAGCCTCTGGACAACACACTTCACCCCAGTCAATTCTCCCTCTCTGATGGGTGAGGGGGGAGGGGAAGAAACAATTTCTTCATAAGCCAAAGAGTATTTTTCACCTTTTTTTTATGCCATATAGAGAGACAAGGGCAATAGCTATCTGCAGTGGTATTTTTCACCAAACATCCTGGCAAAAGGATTGAATTAGCAATTCTGAGATGTGGGTTTTTTTTTTTTTTGTATAGTTAGAAAATAATTGAAACAATAATTCCACCATTAGTTTAAAAATCCTGCATAGTACTAATGGCAAATGTGAAAAAATGTGGGGTGTGGCCAAATCTACAGGTTCATTACTTGCCATATATCGTGTGCTTATGGAGTTGTAAGCCTATCCGAGTACGTATCTATAAAAATGTTTTATTTCCTTTTAAGGGAAAATTTTATTTGTCCATCTAAAGCAACAGGTTCCAAAAGAACTTTCTGTACTTCGGGAAACGTCCTAACTGTCTGCTATCCAGAAGGGTAGCTAGGGCTAGATGTGGCTGGCGAGCTTTTGAAGTGTGACTAATGCAGCTGAATTTCTTACTTTAATTAACTTAAAATTAAACAACCTCATGTGACTAGTTGCTGTCATATTGGATACAGCGACTATGGATTTTGACTTAATATGTTTTGTTTTGAAAATCAAAGAAGTGCCTATTAGGAAAGAACCATTTTTGGCAATTCTGGTCAAAGTTCTTCATATCACACCCTCAAAAGTGAATAGATTTGTAAACATTAAATCTAACTCGAGTTTGTTTTTCTTGTTCTAATGCAAACGTATTAAGACCATGTTCCAGATTTGTGAACTTTTCTGGAAATTGCAATGCAAGGATGTACACTTGGATAAAAGTTAGTTCCCAGAGGGATACGTGGATAAAAGGGAACACACTGTTTCATGTGAAAGAAGTTCAGCTCCTCATTGGTTAACTTGTTTCATATAGATACGGTGAACCTTTTTAATAGCTTGATTGTGAGGGATTTTCTCTTCTGGCGCAGGTCAAGGTGAAAAACGAGAATGTGGCTTTTGCTCTGAAGTGTATACGGAAGCAGCACATCGTGGACACGAAGCAGCAGGAGCACGTCTACTCAGAGAAGCGGATTCTGGAAGAGCTGTGTTCTCCCTTCATCGTGAAGTAAGTGACCATCCGGCCCCACCGTGTAGGACTGCGGACGCTTCCGAACGTTTCCACGCGAGAGCACAGAACAGAGAAAGGAGGCCGCACTCTGAGTTCTCTACCCCTGATGCAGAAACAGCTCATGAAATGTGAGAAGTCTGAAGTCTGGAGTCAAGCGTGCAGGGTTTTATCCTTGAGAATGTCTCAGGAGACGGTGTGTGTGTGTAGGGGTGTGTGTGGGAGAGAATATGAAATTGGTGTGGAATAACTTGAACTGATTATTTAATCCATACCTACTGCAGAATTTGGGAAGAAAAGAATTCATTTGAAACTGTCAAGGGACACACTGCTGTTCAATTTCTGCAAGAAGAGGCCTTTGGGTTTGTGTAGTCCTCCAGGGTCCCGGGGCATGATCCTAGCAGATCCGAGATCTGGGCGATCCGGCTCCCCGGAGTCACTCCTCCTTCCCCAGAGTCGGTACGAGAATTCGGTTGTTCAAGGCCACAGCTCTCCTTACTTGTGAATTCATGAGTCTGTGGTGTAGGCCAGTGGAGACTGTCTTTTCATGCGGGTCATAGTCCTAGAATATAGTTTCGGTGGTTTCCAGGTGAGGCAGAGTGCCCTTACGGCGGATAGAATTTGTGTTTTGGATCAAATGCCTTGAGAGAAACTCCCTGTCTATCCATAGTTCCACACCCACTTTTTTTCAACATTAAAAGCATTGAACCCAGGCAATGCTGGGTTTTCTAAGTATTTTTATATTAATGCATTCCCAGAATGCCCCCCCCTTTCTTCAATAATTCCTTAACAAACTATCATAAGCAGTTTCAGGACATGGCTTAGCTTTTATTCCTATTCTCATTTCCAGCTCTCTGCAGAGTGCCTGGCATAGAAGGAAATGATAATATAATAATAAATATCAATGACAACATTGATTGAGAAATTAACATGTGCCAGACACTGCTGTAAGCACAATATATATGTGATATATCATATGTAATATGTTGAATATATATTTAAATAGGTTACATTTATTCTTCCTACTATATATGCAGATATGCAACATAAATTAATATGTGACTAACATAGAATCCAGTGAATGCATGTATTCATCTGACCTTTATGAGGTAACCGCGAGGTCAATGTTATGATCGAGCTCGAGAGCAGTCGTTAACAACCGAGCTGTCAGCTCGTGAACAGCGGGTCGGAGACTCAAGCCTGAGTAGTCTGGACTCAGAGCCCACGCTGAGCGGCTCTGCTAGATTGCTTCTGCTGGTGGCACACCATCGGGGTGCTCGGCTGGCACCCAGGGGTGCGGTACGGTACCTGGCCCGGGTCCACCTTGGGACTGAAGCTGTCATTCCTGTAGCTTCTGGGAGTGTTGTCAGCTGAGGACTCTAGCTCGGTCCTTTTCTGGTCACTGCTGTCAGGTGATCAGAGCCCTCTTGCCCAGGATCAGACTCTGCTTCCAGGTGCAGCCCACATCCCACGAGGGCAGAGCTCCTTGAGGCTGAGGCTTTCATTGAAACTAGAGACTCCGTCGGAGCTGAACTCTCCTGCCACCCAGGCGTGTCTGTGCCTTATTCCTCCCCTGGGGGCCGGGGTTGTTCCCAGACAACTCTCCCTACTGAACTCACTGCTTATAGGTCTCTGTCTCACAGCCTTATTTTTGAGACCAAGCAGGGGAAATAGGACATGGGTGTGACGGGAGCTCATAAAGGAGACGCAGGCACAGGTCTCTGGGCTGGCGGAGGGACGAGAAACCGTACTGGAGAAGGGGGCAGATGAGCGGCCGTAGCGGGCTCCTGCGCGTGGTCTCGAGGATCTCGCTGTTACAGCGGAGCCGAGAGGCAGAAGGTCAGTGTGTGTGGAGAGGGAGGCCAGTAAGGGAAGGAGCTCCCGTGAGCAGAAGCCAGGCAGGACGAACGCTCCGTGAGGGGTCCCGTGTGGCTGGAGGGCGTCCGGAACCAGAGGAGCGTGAGTCCCAAGCGATACCCACGATGTTCTCAAGCAACTTCAAGATGCTTTTGAAACGAGATCTTTAATGACAACCGTGTTTTTATGTGTCTTCGCAGATTGTATCGCACTTTCAAGGACGCTAAGTATGTATACATGCTTCTGGAGGCCTGCTTAGGTGGGGAGCTGTGGAGTATATTAAGGGACAGGTAATGGAAAAGCATTACAGACATCGCGCCGTGTTCTCGCGTTTGGTCTCAAGGATGCTTTATTCACGATCCTTTAAAGAGACGTAAAGAAAGTCATTAAGAAGTTGTCCTAAAAATATTATCATGTGATAGCAGAGCAATGGTGGTATTTCTTCTCTAACGTTGGACCTATGCAATAGACACTGTAAAAGGTTGTTGGTCATTTCCATATTAGGGATCAAAGAGTTGCAGCCCTCAAAAGAGAGTGAACGCTCCACAGTCTTGTGGTTAGTACGAGGCAGGGTCGAGGCAGGGTCGCTGGAAACCCGGAATCTCTGCGGGGCAGATGAAGAAGGGCCAGGGCGGGGCGAGGCAGGGCGCGTCCTGCAAAGATTCAGGTTTACAGAAGGGCCCGTTTCTGCCGAATCGCCGCCTCCCGTGTTTACTGAGCGCCAGCGGTGCGCAGGCCTCCCTCGTAGACAGTGTGGGGGCTTTCCAGACAGGGTGAACTTTCCTAACCAAAAGGGTAAAAGGTATATAAATTTTCCTCCAGTGAGTTTTGATCTTATTTGGGGAGGTAAGTTTTAAAACATTGCGTTATTAGGTGTGTGAGCTAAATGTGACAGAGAAGTTGCCGATTTGTAATTAACTGCCAAGTGAGAGTTGCCGATGGCAAGTTCGGAGGAGAGGAGACGTGTAAAAGTGTGATGAAAGAGGGCAGCCTGGACCTAACTCCTAGAGAGGACCGGTGCTTTGGAAAGGCAGAGAGGAAGGAAACGGATGTAGTATGCAACAGGAAAGTGGAGATAGGATTATGTGTCTTTGGGGGTGTTTCAGAGCCCAATGTGAGTAGAAGACAAGGTCCGCAGAAGAGGGGTGGGGAGGTGGGTTTGCACGAGGTTACGGAGGTTAATGCCAGGCCGGATGTGTGGGAGTGTCACTGGTCTGGGTGTCTCATCACAGTCACGTAGAGAGCTCTGCAAAGTAACCGTGCCAAGCCCTGATGCCAGAATTATGATTTGGTTCACCTTGGGTCGGGTCTAGAATGACCTCCCCAACAGTTCTAATGGGCTTTCGTGGTGGAGAATCCCAGACCCAGGGAAGGGGAGACCTTTGAGCATCCGCGAAGAGGCGGATGTGTCGTGTTAGAGATGTGCTGCTGGGCGGGTCAGGGTGGGGAAGACCAAGCAGGCTGCGGAGACTCGGTGGAACCTACAGAAACATTTGCTCCCTCCACCTTTGCTTCAGCAAGCGGGTCTGTGGAGGAACGGGAGTCGGTGCTGTCTGCTGGGCACTGTGCCTCACTCTCGAAACAGCACTGTACAGGAAGTAGTAAACCCATTTTACAGACAGGGATCTGAGGCTCAGAACAGCCACACCGCTTGGCTGAGGACGCAGTGATGCAGTAGAAACTCACCCCAAAGCCGTACCCTTCCACAGCTCCCTGCCACAAATCACCACCAGGTTTTCATGCTGCGGTATGGAACCCCGCACGCAGTGCTGACACAGGGCCAGTCTAATATCAAGGCGCACGGAACAGGAAAGAGTTATGACCCCATTTCTGCATGGGTTCTTGTTACATGCTATACCAACAGGAAATGAAAACGATCACTTGAGTCATTATTGAGGCAAGCAGTAAATTACGGAAGTCTGCTTTAAGGGCTCCGTTAAAATAGTTGCATTTTCTCTAGAGTTTGCCACAAATATCTTAAAAAGTCTTGTTTTCTTATGGTTGTATTTTACGTATCCATACATGATGACAAGAAACAATTGTTGGGATGGGGACATTTTAATAGTAGTGAGGTACTTCGCATTTGCCTCAAGCATCCCCCTAAATCTCTTTACCGTCATCAGGCTCCCTCATGGGTGGTACGGAATCCTTCTTAGTGTCAGTGCCCTACAAAACACTTACTTTCATGGCGTAAAATTACCAATGCGATAGCTGACCCCTGGACTAGACCACGGGTATGTGTGTCCAGAGTCTTGAGAGGGAAATGATCTCGTTGCAGGGGCAGCTTCGACGAAGCCACCTCCAAGTTCTGCGTCGCTTGCGTGACTGAAGCGTTTGACTACCTGCACCGACTAGGTATCATCTACAGAGACCTGAAGCCAGAAAACTTAATCCTAGATGCTGAGGGTTATCTTAAGTTGGTAAGCCAAGTTCTGTCACTTAGAGTGTCATAAGAGACATTTCTGAACACCAAAGTCGTGTCACGGTTGCAAGTTACTTTTAATTTTGGGACAGCTGTTATTTCATCATGGGGAGGGTGTATGGCGAGGACATTGGCACCTTAATCTGGGGGGAAGTGTTAGAAGCACATTCTTTTTGGCCTGGGAATTTAATATTTCAGCCATACCCGTGACTGCTTGTAAGGACGTGTGTAATAGAATGCCTTTAACATTGGATTTGGTTAATATTTTGTATAATATATTTCAACAGGTTTTAATACATTCTTACTACATAGAGGTACTGGATCTAAGGAATAAGGAAAGTAGGTGACTGTCTGTCTCCTGTCCCCAGATTGCCACTGTCTGTGTAGGGAGGAAAGATACACTTAGGAATGTTAGTTCGCCTTTTTTTTTTTTTTTTTTTAATCTCTCTAGGTGAGAATCCAGGGCTGCGAATCACAACACTAGACCAGAGGCTCCTTGAGGACAGACACTTTCCTTGTTACCCATCTTTGTAGTCCTCTGAAGCCCAACACGCGTACACTCCCAGTCACACAAACCGCTTTCAGTGTGAATCTAGGAGAAACTGGGCCGTCGTGAGGGGAGAAGCCCAGGCACTTTGGACGTCAGGAGGGAACCCATGCAGACGGGGGCTCACGCTGAGTTTTCCTGAGTTTGCCTTGTCCGTGTGTCAAGGGCACGAAACCGTCTCTGAATGTAACATTTACAGAGATATTAGAAGTTCACATCAGGACTTCCATACGTGGAAATAACACTAGCCGTCACCTCGTAAGTCGTTTAGTATGTTATGGGTCAAGACCTGGGCGAAGCGTTTTGCAAGTGACGCAGTTGACGGTAGGGACGGGCTTTACCATCCACACGTTACACTGGGTCATGCGGCCGTAGGAATTAAACTCATTGTGTGTAATTGCTAAGCGGCTTCTTTCCACAGAAAGGAGTAAAATAAGTCCTTTCATGTATAATCTGGTGAACTTCCAAGAAACATTTTGATCCATTCAAGCTTTATTTTATCTGTGAAAGGCAGCTTTGAGAACTGGGGAGGGACTAACACAGGCTCGGTCGTCCCTCTTCTTCACAATTCCTTCATTGGCTGTGCCTCTTGCAGCTATTTACGGATAGCTTTGGAATATTCTAGAACCAAAGCCATCACGAGGGAGGCAGACTAGCCATTAGATTCATTTCTTTTTTTTTTTTTTCAGAGCTGTTTTTTAAAAATTGGAGAGCATATTTATTATACATAGCCATGGGGGGTCCATAAATATCTCTCCCGTCAGCCAGTGTTATCCATCCAGCTGACTCATTTGCCAACTAGCTAAACAACGAATGACAACTAAAGCCTTTAGAGATTAAAATGTACATGTTGAATATTTCCATTTCTAGTTATATGTCAAACTAGATAGGCTGAAATCCTCTCACTACCAAATGTCTAAAAATACTGAATGAAACACGAAAAGCAGTATTACATGCGTGGCTGACTTCGTGAGACAGCACTGGGGTTCCCCCGAGGTTGGGAACCACGCTTGGACAGGAGTATAGTCTAGAACTCAAACATGAAGCTGAAGTCTTGTGGGCACCCAGTGATCTGAGATGGCCCAGATTTTGTAGCTACTGATTTTAGTAGCTGCACCTTTAAGAACAGGGGACCAAGTTTGGGACCTGGGCAGTGTGAGAAGTTGAATCAGAGAATATTTCCCAAAGCCAGCAATCACACAGATGACACTCTCAGAAAAATGGAAAGCAAGAAAAGATATCTAATTTAAAAAGACAGAGTACATGCAAGAAAACGTGCTTTTCTCATTATTGGGCTCTTGGTACAGAAGCAAAAGAGTCTCCTTTAAGAATTCTTGGCCATAGGCTCGTCTTCATGGAGGTTGGGTGCTTAGTCTTCTAAGATGGAAAACCCCATGCAAGGATTTGAGAATGGGTTCATGTTGGTAGGATGCCCAACTTTTCAAGAATCAATGTATATCCGTCTGGATGAACGTACTCTTAACTCAGGCTACGAAGAACTCCCAGGGATAAAGTTCCAGAGAACATGAGCTCACATTTTAAAACATAAGACAAAAAATATATAGGAGGGGGAGAAAAGGTACCATGAGCGTTTTTTGGCAGGCAAATAAGTGCTTCATTATTGGAGTAATCAGATACAAAATGTAAAATAAACCCACCTAACACATCTTTTAAAAATAAGAGAGGAAATGACAAATGAGTAAGGAACAGAGGGGAAAATCTAATGGGTTTAGAAAAAGCTAATAAATAAAACTTCTGTTAAGGAATTTAGAATATAATAATTGAAATAACAGATTTAATGCGGGAGCGGCTTCCATTGGACTAAACTTCTTGATGAGATTAATTATAATATGTATGTGAAAATATGTGGAGAGCAACAGAAAGTGGATATTTAAACCTTGAAAAAAGGGAATCATGCTGTGACAAATCCACATCCCCACAGCTGTTTAAGCCGTTCATTTCAGGACACACCTTACTGTATGAGGCATGGGGATAAAATCTTTAGTTAACATCATACCTCGCAGTGAAATATTGAACATTTCCCCATTATATTGTGAACAAGGTAAGAATATTTTCTTTCCACTTTTTTTCAACATTTTCATAGAGGTCTTAGCCAATGAAATAAACCAAGAAAAAGAAAGGAAAGCTCACAGACGAGAAGGGGAGAAGTTGCCTGTCTTTATTTTCAGACAACATGACTGTTTATGTAGAAAAGCCTAAAGCATCTATCAAAGAAGAACTAGAAAGAATGTGCATGATAATCAGTACAATGTCAATGTATCAATAAAATTAAAGTCACTTGAGTCAACATATAAATTAAGTCAGTATATAGATAAGAACTATTTTTCTATACTAGCAGGAAATATTTATAAATGAAATAAAAATACTATTTATAATAACATCAGAAATTATAAAATAAATTTGAATATATTTAATGTGTAAAATATATAAGACCTCCATACTGAAAACTACAAAATACTACTGAGAAAAAATATACAACTAAATGGTAAGGTATACTATGGTTATGTATTGTATAATTCAATATTTGATACAGTGTCCATTCTCCTCAGATTAATTACAGATTTAAGGTCATTATAATATAAATTAGAGCAGGTGCATTTTTAGAAACTGAGACATTCACTCTAAGATTTACACAGAAACACAGTTTAGAAAAGTTAATAACCACTTTGAAAAACGAAAAACAGAATTGAGGAATTTACAATATCTGACACTGTAAACTGTAGTACTCTAGGCAGTGTCACAACGCAGGGTAGAAAAATAGCTTCATCTAATGGAATAAAGCCCAGAGATAGACATAGAATCAACTGATTTTTAGCAAAAAGCGAAAAGCCAGTCTTCCCAATAGACGATGCTGAAACAGCTGGGCATGCGTATGTGGACAAATGAACCTGCTCCCACCTCACACAAGATAGAAAAATTAGTTCAGGAAGGTAATATGGAAATATTTTCACAACATGGGGTAGGCAGTGATTTCTTAGAATACAAAGAGTATTAATTTGTATTAATTGTGTTAATTATAAAAATTTCAGTTACTATAATAAAAATATCATAGACTGGGTGACTTAAGCAATAAACACTTATTTCTGACAATTTTAAAGCCGAGGAAGTCAAAGATCAAGGTGCTGGCAGATCTGGTACCTGTCTGGTCAGGACCCACTGCTGAGTTGGCAGAGAGGTGCCTTCTCATTTTCATGCGCGAGAGAAAGACACACACACACACACACACACACACACACACACACACACAGAGTTTGGAGGGAGCTTTCTTCTTCTAAGAGTTCCTAATCACATTATGAGGGCTGGACCTCATGGCTTGGTTTACCTCCTAAAGGCCCTACCTCCATATGCCATCACATCAGGGTTTAGGGTTTCAACTTACCAATTTTGGGGAGACACAAACATGCAGTCCATAATAATTGGACTTCATCAAAATTAAAAACTTCTGGTAATTAAAATACTTTAGGGAAATGAGTTGTCATGCCACAGACTGGGAGAAAATATTTGCAATACACATTTATGTGACAAAAGACTTGACTGTATTGGGAAATACATAAATAACTCCTACAGTTCCATAAAAAGAAAACCCAATTTTAAAAAATGGTCAAAGGTCTTGAAAAATCACTTCCCAAAAGAAGGCATAGGAATGATTATTAAGTCCTACCAGACATCATCAAGGAAAGGCAGAGTAAAACTACAAAAGGGAACCATTTTATAGCCACTGAAATGACAACAATTTAAAAGACTGGCAATACCCAGGGTTGGTGAGGACTTTCTCCTAAATTCCTAGGGGAGAAAGAAAACTGTTTAAAGAACAGTCTGTCTGTTTTATATTGAGCCAAGCATATGGCTAACCTGTGACAAAAATTCAACTTCCAGGGAGGAACGTCACTCCTCAATATTTGTTTAGGAAAACTGAAATCATGTCTTCCAAAATCTTGGGCAAGAATTTTCATTACAGGGACGCCTGGGTGGCTCAGTCAGTTAAGCGTCTGCCTTTGGCTTGGGTCATGATCCCAAGGTCCTGGGCTTCCGGCTCAGTGGGGAGCCTGCTTCTCTCTCTGCCTCTGCTGCCTCCTCTGCTTGTGCTCTCTTGCTCGCTCCCTTTCAAATAAAAATCTTAAACAAACAAACAAACAAGAATGTTCACCACAGCTTTATTGCTAAAAGTCCTCAAATCAGAAACAGCCAAAATATCCATCAGCATCCAATGTCTGAGCGCGGCGGCAGTATGTCAGCCACGGGTCGCTGCTCCGCGACAGACAGGCCTGGACGGCTACCGGCAAGTGTGCGTGGCCTTCGAAACCTGTGTGGAGCGGAGGCAGCCATAGACAAGAGTGTCTGCTGCATGATCACGTTTGTCGCCGTTCTAGAAGCCACAGTAGAAGTCGAAACAGTGGTTGCGTGTGGGAGCCGTTGGACTGGAAGGGGCACCAGGGACTTGCTGAGGGAATGAGTGTGTCTCCGTCTTGACTCTGTGGTCATTTGGTCCCGTGTATAATCTGCATCAAAACTCAGTGAGCTGTTTGCGTATCCTTGTGTATAAATGACACACCAATCTGAAAAGTGTAACAGGCTCAATGTCAGAGGAGTCGCAAGTAAAATCAGTTCACCAGACGACACATTTAATTTACACAGAATGTCACATAGAGCCACTCAAAGGTGAAAAAATAAGAGAACAGAGTGAGAAGTTCTTAAAATTATACATTGGAGTCCACGATAAAAATAATAATAGAAAATCAGGGGAAAGCAGTATTTAAAGAAACAGTGGCTGAAAATTTGGGGGAAGTTACAAGAAACAGCAACCATCAGGTAAAGGAACCCAAACAAATCCCATCTGGGACAAACTATATTTGCTGTGGCTCCTACCTTTGGGTAACAAATCACTCTGAAATGTAACATCTAGAACTACAAGAATCATTTGTCATCTCTCGCAGTTTCTGTGGGTCAGAATTTGGGGAGTGGTTCAGCCGGGTCGTTCTGACCTGAGGTGTCCCATGAATTTTCGATCCAATGTCGGCTAGGGCTTGTCTGGGGTCGGACCAGGGCATCCACATCCAAAGTCCCTTACTCGTGAGGCTGGGAAGTTGATGCTGGCGTTATCTGGGGGCACCGTGGCCTCTTCAGAGGTCGAACGTTGTTGTGTCTTGACAGCTGGCTTCCCTCAGAAGGCGTCATCCGAGAAGACACTACAGCGCTGTGGAAGACCTGCTCGCAGGGCCGCATCTCAGCATTTCCCCATGTCCGTTGGTCCCATAGGGCCAGCCCTGGTTTACTGTGAGATTTATTGTGGGGGGACAACAAAAACAGAGTAGTAAAAGCTATCAAGGACAAAAGACGGTTTACGTGGAAAGGAGGAAAACTCGGGCTTTCAGTTGACGCCACAAGAGCAACCAGAGGGTCCGGAATGCAGCGGAGGAGTAGTTTTAAAATTCTGACAGAAAATAACTACGAAACTTGAATTGTTCAGCCAGGGAGACTCTCCTCCAACAGAGTGGAAATAAGGGCGTTTTCAAACCAGGATGAAGGGCTGACCACCCTCACAGGGGGATGTGCTTGAGGGAGTTGAAAAGTGATCCCTGGTCACGGATCCGAGATGCAACCTTAGGAAGACGGAAAACGGGTTGGATGTGTTCGCAGGACGGAGGAGAGGACGGACGCTCAGCCGGCCGTCGGGCAGCGAGAACGAGGAAACGCTGAGCAACAGCACCACAACCAGGAGTCGGTACAACTGGAATTAAAGCGGGAGAAAGTGCTGGTCGTCCTCAAAGGAGGCAGCAAGAGGGAAACAGAAAACCCAGGAGCCAGAGCGAGAGAGCAGGCACCGGGAGCAGAGAGACGTGGGACGTGCGTGGACGTTCACAGATCACAACCGAGGACTGTCAAGCAGATTTAGAAAACGACGTCGGCTGCGCGGTGTTTATGAGACGGAGCCGAGGCCCGAGGCTGCAGGAAGCTGGAAGCAGAAAGGACTGAAGAAAATACGCCTGGGAATCGTCAGCGGGTTGAAACGCGGTTTTCATTATGAGGGAAGGGGGGTTGCCGGATATCAAGAAGGATTATCCTTTGAGGGCGAAAGATTCCTTTTGCCGAGATGATATAAAAATCCCGATCTTTTATTTACCTACTAAAATGTTTCAAAAATAAGCAGAATTCGAAAGAAGTAATAAGGAGAAATGAGCCACTATAGGGGATTTTAATACTCCGCTCGGAAACCGACGGCGCATTCCGACTGAGAAGCTCGACAGCTTTCGGAGATGTGCGCAACACGATTAATAAACTTGATCTAATGAGCTTATGGAATATTGTTCCCAGGAGTTGAAGGACACAAATTAACGAAATGTGATCATCCATTAGGGCCGTTAAGCAAGTTTCAGCAAACATGAGAAACCGGAGTCGGGCCGCCGGCCGGCAGCCCGGCCGAGCCGCTCCCGCCACAGTCCCTGAGGGGGTTGCGTAAGGATGGGGGCAGCGGAGGTGCCTGGTGACGGCACAGCGAGAATGCACACCTGGGTGTCCAGCCTCGGGCGTCAAGTCCTCAAGGATGAAAGGCTCCGTGTAAGGCTGAACCTGGCCTCCTTCCCCAGTTTGGATTAAATGGTGTTTTTCATCTTCCTACATCACTTCTTGGAGTATCTGTGAGGGATCAGATATCTAAGGACAGAAAGAAAGGAACAGTGTGTGTTTGTTTGTTTGTTTGTTTACCAGCAAAGCGTGGCCGGTGAAAGCTTGGGGAAAAGACCCAAGTTAGAGAAAGGTCTGGGTTTTGGAGGTGTCCCTCTAGAGGCTGTGAAGGTGTGCCTTTCTGTGCTAATACAGAGGAGGACTTTGTAGTCTGCGGCGAAGAGCTCATTCTTCTCTTCTTCCCCAATTTACCGTTGAGACGGCCGGCCACATCTGTTCCCGGGTGAGTCCTCGCTGGCCCCAGCTGTCTCTATCAGTGAAAACACGGAGAGGCGAGCAAGCGTTAGCAGACATTACTAGAAGAACACCACATCGCCGTCTCTCCTCTGCTCTTCCAATGATTTCCTGATTCTTTCTCCACTTTCAAGGCCAAGAGAAGCTGAGGTCGGCAATAATGATTCAAAGTCTTTCTCTTGGTTATCATGAATGCATCAAGGACAATAATAAGGTGTAGGACAGTAAGGAGTTTAAAGAAAAATCCGTCTTGTTCTCAGCCTGAGCAGAATTCGTGTTGTAGTTTCGCATCTTGGGTTTGCTCAGCAGAAAAGTTGGTAGCAATCCAAGAGATCAATAAACATTCTATATGGTCATGCTCTTAGCTCATCGCTCATCAATAAATGTTCTGTATGGTTGTGCTGTGACCTCACGTGAGTCATCTTCTCACGTGGTCATAGAGGAACTTAACCCTGTAAGTGAGTGTTATATAAGAAAATACAATGTAGGACACATTAAAAGTTGATATTGTTGCCTGCTTCTTTATGACCTATCTTCCCCTCGCTGCTAATAGCCCCATGAGGGCAGAAACCAGGCTACGGTGTTTACTGCCAGACTTAGAACTTTGTTTGCATATCAGAATGAATCAAAGGTCGGAGGGGCAACGTCCAGCTCGCTCTGCTTGGGATTCGTCTCTACTTCTCATTCTTCCTCTCCCCTCCCTACTCACGCACTTTCCCTTCTCTCTCTCTCAATCTCTGAAATAAATCTTTAAGAAAAGAAAATGGAAGGTCCTGTGTCCCTGACCTACTGCTTAGAGATCCCCCTACTGCTCAAGAAAATTCATTTTGAGGAGTAAATTAATGTAGGACTTAAGCATTTATACTTCCTGAGATATGTTTGTTCAACAGTAGCTCGAGCATAACCCTAAATCGGAAAGATGTACGAGGTTTCAAAATAGCAAGACTCAACACCACAAAGATATGAATAGTCTCCAAAGTCACATACCGATTAGATACACTTCGGTGGGATTCCATCGAAGCTTCTCATGAAGTCTGGCAAACCGATTCTAAAGTTTGTGTAGACTAACTGAGGGCCAAGAATAGCCAAGGCATTTCTGAAGGCCAACGGGGCGGGCAGGAGGGACTTCTCGTACACTCCGGAATTATAATGACTCAGGCGGAGGGAGTGCAAATTAAAACTGCAGTGATTTAATACTGACCCATGTCAAAAATGAAAGTTGCTCTCCCTAGAGGATCGCGAGGACGTAGGGCCCCCAACCGGAACTCAGCCTTGTTGCTGGGGAAGGAGGGGTGGGCGGCAGGGCAGTATGATCCCTAAGGAAAGTGATTTGACGACGTGCGGTGACATTGAAGACATCACGTCTTTGATCTTGTGATTCTACCATCTTACATGGACCTCTGCTAGGTAACGTGGAGAACAATATTGAAGCATTTTTGTGGGAGCGCACTCTCAGATACAAGGCGAATGTCCATCAAGAGCAGAACGGACCAGAAAATCACTGCATGCTAGTTCGGTGCTGTATGATACAGCAATGAAAATAAATGTGCTCCAGTATCAATTAGATTCACAAAGGTAATTTTAAACGACATTAGGCAGTTTGCCCAAGAATAGATGTAAGATGTATCTAAAGTTTTTAAAAACAAGAACTTATTTTACTTAAGGATCTGAAATGTGTGGTAAAATTAGAAAGGAATGCGAGTACCCAACGCACACCAACGTCAGGGGAGCGGTGACCTCTTGGCAATGGGCAGTGGGACCCCGGGGAAGGAACACACAGGGCTTCTGCACCGACTGCTCGTTAACCTGGTGGTGGCTCCGGGGTCCTGTTTTTCTGCTCAGGCTTTATAACCTGCATGCAGGTCATGTTATATGCTTCAAGCTTTTTCTCACCTGACCAATGAAATTATCAGCTCCCACTACATCCTGTCTGCCAGACTCTTATTAGTTGTACTTACTAAGTAGCGATGAAGCTTTTCCCACCAATGTGCTGAATATATGTTGCTGCTTTCCTCTTAGAAATCTTCTGCTTCCTTCTCAATCTATGTTTAACGGGAAGGTTCCCTTCGGAGCCTGGTTCGAGCCTCCCCTCAAGCATCCAAGGCCTTCCGAGAGTTTCATTTTCTGCTCTTGAACACGGGGATAACCGTCCCTCGCTCCCCGAGCTGTTGTGAAGATCGCACATACACATGTACATGTGCATTTACATATCTTTCGACACTGGTGTGAACAGTTATCGCTTCATTCAGATTTTTTCACCAGACAGGTGTTGAACATCTGCTGTGTCACAGACGCTGTCGGGGTTACAAAGTGAGTAGGATGTACTGCGGCTTCTCCTCAAGAAGCTAGAGTTCCTCACACACGACTGCAGGATTTTGCCCCAAGGACGTAACTGTGGAGTAGAAACAGTGTTAAAGCACCTTGGAGGAGAAAGGAACTGGTTCTGTAAATTCAAGGAAGGCTTCAAAGAGGAGGTGGTCTAGGAGATGAGCCTGCAGAGATGTTTGGGTCTGAGTTCCCCTTCAGCTGGCTCCCTTTCTAGTAAATGCACTGAGAATTCGGGGTGAGTCACCACTCCCCCATGCAGAGTGGGTCGTGGCCCTGAAAGATGCACGCCTTAGCCTCCCTTGCTCCGCTCCCGCCCCTGGAAGCCGTCGCCGCTGCCTGTGTGGGTGGACGGACTTCAACATCGCAAGGACGTGAAACCGTCTCTGGTTGCTGCACACGGGATACACATTCCACTGTACCCTTGTCTAGACTTGGGTAAAGTAGGTGCCCTGAAAACCCCACATAAATATTTTTTTGGAAAGTTATGTCCCCATGAATCATTTGGCTTAATTAGACTGGTCATTTTGTATCCATTTTTTATGTGACCAAGAGAACCAATAGCTGACAAATCTCCTGGCCCAGAGAGAAACTGCTGGAAAAAAGCTAATACTGACTGGACACAGGCTCCAGCAAGCCACATGCTAATTTTTCTATTTCTGAATGATGCAGCCACCACTGCAGACTTAGAAGCATCTTAAAACCTTCTAGTTCATTAAGATTTTTGGAGATTTAATGTTTTTAAGCTCTCAGCATCATGTAAGCCGACTTTCATAATGGAAATTTGATAGAGGCAAGAGAAAGCCTGTGTATAGCTTCTCTGGATATTCTCAAAAGATCTGTTTTGTGAGTAGAATTTAAAAAAAAAAAGTGTGGGTCTGTTTTCTTGCCTTCTAGAAGGATCCTTTAAAACTAGTCAGGACATGTATAACCTTCTCTCAGTCCTTAGTGGCTTCTTAGACCAAAAAAAGTCTCTGCAGTTCTTTCTGGGGTTTACCAGGCCGATGCAAACTCGGCCCTCACTTCCCGGCTGTCTTCCCGCGCACGCAGTGGCCCAGCCACACTGGCCTTCGTGCCGATCCTTGAACTTACCACGCACGTTCCCGAAGGCGAGGGCCTTTGCGCTGCTCTTTCTCTGTCAGAATCATTCTTGCTCAGATTTTTATGAGCCTTTTTCTCATTTCAGGCAGATTCCTGCTGAAATCTTCTCAAATGCTCCCTCCTCAGAGAGCCTTTTCCTGGCCACCCTATTTAAAGTAACATTCCTATTGATCTCCATCCCTCACTCTGCCATGTTTCTTCGTCACGTCGGCCACGATCTGGCATTACTATGTACGATCTCCTATTTTCATGCTTGTTCCCCTCTTTCTCTGAGATGCCGTCTCTGAGAGGCCTGGGGTCTGTATCCTGGTGCTTGGTACATACGGGTCTTCTGGAGATACTTAGCGAGTGAAGGAAGGAACTTACATCTCCGTGGCCTAGAGAGAGGTTTAAAAAGACTTGAGCTTTGTGGTGGAATCCATGGTGGTACAAGACGGAGGTGGTGGGAATGGTTATAGGAAATCCACAGAACTTGACATCAGAAGATCTGAGGCCTTCTCGATTAAGCATGTGACTTTAAGTCAGTCTGAGTGTCGATCTCCTAACCAGTCTAACCAGATGTTAGACTAAAGTTGATAAGATCAAAGAAAAGGGGTAAGTTCCCATAAATCTTAAAATCTTAATATAATTACAGCCATCTCTGTGGGTCAGTATCAAATACTACAAAAGCAAAACCAGCTATTCAAATTAAAATTCACCATTTTCAGAGCTAGAAAAACTCTTAAACATCTAATGAACATACAGTCATTTTTAAAAGGAAAACTTCAATGTTATGAAAAACATGTATTGGAAGGCCATTATAAAACAACACACTATAATATCTCCATCGGTGCACACACAAACACAATTATAAACATTGCTTTCTTGTCTCTTAAATTTCAGTCTTTATAAAATTAGCTAGGATTTTCATATTGGTTCCTTCTCTGAGGAATAAGTAGATAAGCTAATCTCAGCTGGTTACAAAATTTTAATTTCATAGTATCCCCAGCCATCCCTTCGATAAAATCTTTATGAGTCATTCTGTATAGATAGAAGAAAATGGTGAAATCCCACTTCAAATTAGGTTGTTCAAATTTCCTTTTTCTAATAAGGAAATCCTGGCTGTTACATGATAAAAACTAAAAGGTATTACTGAAATGCTAAATTTCTAAGAGATTTATTTAAGGTAACACAAAGACTTTAAATATTCGTGTTTGAATAAATAAAGGAGGCTGGGTTTTATAGTTCATTGACATACTCTCTCAGATGAGGGCCTATTTTGATGTTAGCCTTATTTGTTGTGTTTTTACTCAATATTATTGCCATTTTATTGCGATAGTCCAGGTGCTTAATGAAACCGTTAACACGTGCATGTTGAGGCTCAGGTATCATTTGTGTGTGTTTACCCCGGGGAGGTGAGGGGGGTCCTATGAGAATTCCTGCATGTACTGGAGGTGCAAAGTACCAGCCGAACAGCGTCTGCGGACAGAATCCCGCTGTCTGTCTTGCGGGCGGATGTCAGGCGGGCACGGCCGTCCCCCAGTGAGCGGGTCTTCCTGTCGCCCCGGACTTCTTACCCACTTCTACTCTGCTCACGAGGCTGGTTCATTGAATAGAGCCTCAGAGGAGTGGAGGGACCTACTCTGCAGAGACGGGGGAGGGTCGTGCTGATTCAATCCCCGGGAGAGTTCCTCACCCTGAGTCAGGGCCGAGCTCAGGTTATCACCTCCCAATGACATCCTCCGCCGTGGTCTTCTCCCGCATGTTGCAGAAGGGTATGTTTTGTGGCCCCTGCGTCGTCTTCCACTCCATCACGTGTCACTTGAAGCAGCATTAATCGCATGTGTAAGTAGTCCTCGCACTCTGGCTTCCTCCCAGGCAGCTCTGTCTCTGGAAGCCTAGCACAGAGCCCGGCCGGGGTGCAGGCTGACCGTCTTTTCAGGACAAGTAAGTTCACGCAGGGGCTGTTCACCACTGACTTGCCTGAGAAGGACTCCAAGTGTCCGTGGTCTGGCCCAAGTTGAGAAGAGGTGATTCTGGCTTTTTCTTTGGAAAGCCAGAATGTCAAGGGTGCGGACATGGTGCATCGTGGTTTTTAAAGATGGATCCGACTTTTAAGAATCCCTTTGCCCCTTGCTATTGATTTTCTCTCATGACGGAGCCCAGAGTGCACCAGGGTCGATCTTACCCCTTCCTCTCCTCTCCCTAATGAGAGCCGCCGTCGATCACAAAGTCGCCTGCGTGCTCTGAGCTTTACATATGTTGTAGCGGCCTACACCTGCCGGCCATTCCTCTCCTCTTTCAGGGGTCATGGGCGTGGAAGTGTGTACGTGGAACTTGCTCCAGTGTAACTAGATTTGTACCTGGTCCTGCAAAAGAATAAATGAGAGGCTCCGTGGTGTGTGTGGGTATGTGTGTGAAGGGGAGGGCGGAGGTGTAGACAGCAGGCAGGAGAAGTTAGAGGGAGACGTAGAGAAGAACATGAGTTTCTAGTCTCTGAAAATGTCTTTGACATCCTTTTCCAGGTTGACTTTGGATTTGCTAAGAAAATAGGATCTGGACAGAAGACATGGACATTCTGCGGAACTCCAGAGTATGTAGCTCCTGAAGTCATTCTCAACAAAGGACATGACTTCAGTGTGGATTTTTGGTCTCTGGGGATTCTAGTGTACGAGCTCCTAACCGGCAAGTAAGTCACCTTCAAGTTCACAGAAGTGCCAAAATAATTTACTGATGATAAAAAATATATATATAATTTAAGAGTTTAACATTTTAGAATGTTTTTGATTACGTGTGATGCCTTTTCCCCTTTGTCTATTCTTGCTGGTTTGTAACATGGAGAAAGCATGTGGGAATGTACAGGAAGGATGGACAGAATTACCCTGGTTTGCCCAAAATGTCAGGGCCTGTTGCTATAGATGACCTGTTAACTGTGTGAAGGTTTGATAACTCTGTTGTGAGGATTAGGAGAGGAACTGAGGCTGTTTTTATTTCCTCTCGTATACATTTTTGGTAATCGAGAAAATTGTAATCATGTTTCAGTTAAATCCTTTAAACAATGAAACTAAATTTAGCCCCATTCTTCCATCTTCCCAATAAATCATTAACCAGAAAAGCTAAGAAAAGGAACATTGCTGGATCTAAATTTTAATCTCCTTGTCAGCTGCTTTCCAGAGGTGCTAATGAACCCAGACCAGACAGGGCAGGAGGCTTAGAAGTCCAGATTAACTGTCGCTCCTGGAGGGATTAAAGGGCTGTATTAATGAATCCGGGACCCCAATATTCAACATGGGTGCACGCATACACACACATGCACAAGCATTTACACCCACACATACACACACACATACACAGGCCCTATGTGATCTTACCTCAGACAGTGAAGTGCTTTACGCATTATAAAGCTCTCACATGTGTATTCTCTAGTTGAGTTTTCACGGGTCTGTGTGGAAGTTAAAGAAGAATTTTTATTATTTTATGACTTCAGTGTTATGGATTAGACAGTCAGGACAGAGAGCTACCTGCTTAAGATCAGGGATTTGATCCCGGATCCTCTAACCCTAAATATGATCCGCTTTCCACTATATGCTTATGCCTTACAATGTGCATTTTTAATAGAATGTGTGGACACCCCCATGGGAAACAGTTCAGTTTTCTCCTCCGTTTCTCATCAGCTGATTTGATCATTGTTACAAACACTTATAAGCAGATATTCTCGGATTTTCAGAGGATTTGTACATGGACTGGCGTACCAAATACTGGAACGAGCCCTTCGGTGGGCTTTAAGTCTCAACACATACTTAGAAAGAATTTTCATAAAATCTTGAACTTTTACACTACAAATTTCTTTTTTTTTTTTTTTTTTTTTAGATTTTATTTATTTATTTGACAGAGGGAGATCACAAGTAGGCAGAGTGGCAGGCAGAGAGAGAGGGAAGCAGGCTCTCCACCAAGCAGAGATCCCGATGCGGGCTTCAATCCCAGGACCCTGGGATCATGACCTGAGCTGAGGCAGAGGCTTAACCCACTGAGCCACCCAGATGCCCCTACACTACAAATTTCTAATGTGAGATTTCGTGTGGCTATATTGGACCTCCTTGTCCACATGCATTGAGCAAACCGATATAAGAGAGCATTTTATATTATCTGTATTCATTTCCAAATAGTCATTGCTTAAGATTTTGAAGGAAAGAAGAGGAAATTTTCCAGAACGTCATTCAGAGAGAAAATTGCTTATAGTCTTGGGACACAAGGAGTTCTATTTCAAGAACTTGTTCCTTCATCCTTGCGAAATTTGTCAGCTGCATTTCTAAGAAATACATGGTGGTTCATGGAGGTTGCTAGGGAATATTCAACTCAGTCTTTATCAGCTGGGATAGGTTCCTGCAAGGAATAAGGAAGCAAAGTGGGGGAATAAGGAGGAATCCCCAATAACTCAGGGTTTGTTAAAGTGGCTTTGAACTGTCAAGACGTTACGGAATTGTTCTTGTAAAGGTGTTCAGGGTAGGGCATGAGAAAAGTTGATTTTAAATGCCCTGAACTCTAGAGAGTCAGGAGGTATATGCAAATGAACTAAAACACAACACGACCTAATTGTCAACATTGATGTATGGAAAATACGGCAGTGTTTTTTGTTTCATACCTCATTTTCTTATTTTCCCCCCGTATCTTATTTTCTTTCCAAGCAAGACAAGAGATGGTTGCAAAGTTGTCGCACCAACCTTATTCCAAGTTTATTCCTGGGTGGGAACTCAGTAGCGAAGCGTCCCATGCACGGCCAGGATATAGCCGAGTAGTTCATGAAAGCCATCTTCAATTTTCAAAAATTAAACGACACAATAGAATAAAGTGTTTTTAATAGCAACATGTGTGGGTTAAAACGTTATCCAAATTCAGTGGTCAGCTCCCAGCGCTTTCTGCGCCACCGGAGCAGCGCTCCCCCGAAGTAGTCTGTCCACGCGCCTTCCAGAACCTCCCTTTCTCTCGTTTCTTCCCACGCTAACGGCTCCGTGTCTGTTGTCACTGCCGGACCCTCCTTGTCCTCCTGGCGGCTCCGCTCTGGGCCACCTCAGTCTTGATGTCTTTTCCCTCCGCTCTGTCCTTGGCTGGACCGTCCAGTCCGTTGCCAGAAATCCCGTCTGACGAGGCCCCACAACGGTAGCTGCAGCTCTCACGTCTTTCCTGAATGCCAGAGTCACAAACTCCGCGGTCTGCGTGGACCGTTACAACCCAGCTCTAGGTGGACACGTCACAGCCTGCTCTGTGCCTCAGGACCCACGCCAGCCTCCTCTTGGAAAGCTGTAGCTCCGTTCCAGAAGCCGAAACACCTCCGCATCGATCTCGAATCCTTTCTTCCTCCTGCACCCACCTTCACCCACTGACAGATCCTATTCGCTTTAGCACCCAAACGGATCCAGGAGCCCACCCCGTGTCACCACCTTCCCGTCCACCATCCCCGTTCAGGCCACCAGGACTTCCTACCCCGCTGCTAGCACCGTCACGGGTCACTTTTGACACGTTTTTAAGAAACGCTTGCTCTGACTGCTGTCAAGGCCGTCGCCGGACTCAGAGCACATCCCGGGGCCCTTAGCGTCACCTCCAGCTTCCCACGATATGGCCTCATTGCTCCTACCCCTCCCCCGCTTCCTTACTTCCCCCCAGCAGCCCAGACCTCCTCACTTTTTCCAGAACACCGGCGCCACCCCCGACTCACGGCCGGGTACTTGCTGTCCTTGGTCTCTTGCTGGCCGCTGACGGCGCGGCTCTTTCCCCGCGTCTCTCCGTGGCTGTCACCGCTCAGTTGTCAGCTGATGACAGAGGCTTTTCGCCTCATCCGGCTTTGAGAAGACCACAGCTCCGTCTGTCACTCCGTCTGCTCCTTTATGTTTCTTCTTGGTGATTATCACCACCTGACAGCTTACTTGTACGTGTGTGTGCCATTTGCTAGGTGATAGGAAATCAGTGCAGCTGTTTCTAGCGTATATCCAGATTTTTCAGTACAACGACTACTGAGAGCGGACGGAGGAAGGGAGAGAAAGGTAAGAAAGTCGCTTCCAGACTTGGAAGTGGGTCTGACACGTTGGTCCTCGTGTCCTGTTTCGGCTTTCCGCAGCCCTCCCTTTTCTGGGATTGACCAGATGATGACCTACAATTTGATTCTCAAAGGAATTGAAAAAATGGATTTTCCCAGAAAGATCACAAGAAGACCTGAGGATTTGATTCGGAGGCTTTGCAGGTGAGAATGAAAATTAAAACCCCTAGTTCTTGGGGAATGTGTGAAGTCTTCTCATTCTGTGTCCACACAATTTAAAATTTGGCAGCCATTTACTTTTTGTACTTTTCATGCAACTAAATTCTGTTCAAAGAAAATCATTTCTTCATTAGGAGTTTGAGTTTACTTCATGTTACAGAACCACAATACCTACTTACAGTTTGAAAGAGATCTACAGTTATCAGCTTCTCCTTGGGAATCATCTTTATGTGTATTAGGGCAAAAAGAACATTAGTTTAATAAAGGAGTAATTAATTTACAACCTTGTTATTTTGAGAGAAAACCAATGGTGGTGATAAAGTGTCACTACTTACCTTCTGTCAGTCTCCATTTTAAAAAGCAGTACATTTCTGGCCTTATTTTACATTACTCCTAATTTCTATTTACCCTTCAAAATAATATATCAGAGAATGGAAGACTTTTGGAATTTGTATTTAAACTTTACTTTGTCACTGTTTTCTTTTCTTTTTTTTTTGCACATTTGAACTTTTTTTTTTTTAAGAAAGCATTAGCATTTAGTAAATTTAGAACATGAAACCTAGTTGTGGGTTGCCAGCAGAAATCTCTGCATGTTTCTAAGATTCCAGCTCAGATGTAAATGATTCTCTAAAGCTTTCTCTGTTTTCCTCAGCAGATTTGATAAGATAACATCCTTCTTCATAGCTCATTTAAAACACCGGTGTGTGTGTGTGTGTCTGTGTGTGTGTGTGTGTGTGTGTACATACACTCACACACACTGGAGAGAGCAGTGTGATTTTCATTTCCCTATACTCAGTCTCTAAGTCTATGAATACTGTTGAATAAATGAATACATAATGAAAAAATGTTAAATTTTAATTTAAAATTCACTGAAGCATAATTATTATGAATTGCCTGTCAAAAAATTTTTATTTTAGGCAAAATCCAACAGAAAGACTTGGAAATCTGAAGAATGGAATCAATGACATTAAGAAACACAGGTACGTAGCCCAGAAAAAAATAGAAATTTATAGAAAAACGTACTTGACGCTTACCTTATAAATCACAAGGGCCCCTTTACAGATATTCAGTTTTTCCTTTTTGGTGTTATTTTTAATTTGTTTTTACTAGGTGTGGTTACAATAATCAGTCTCAAGGTGATTTCTCTAATGCTAAAGATTCCATCAAGAATGGATGAAATTCTAAAACAAGTGACAAAATCACATCTCTAAGTTATAGCGACTTAGCTTTTTATATTTTGCTATTTTTATTTTTTATTTTTATGTGTATTTTTTAAGTAGGTTCCACACTGGGTATGGAGCTCAACACAGGGCTCAGACTCACAACCCTGAGATCAAGACCTGACTGAGATCAAGGGTTGGACGCTCAACCAACTGAGCCACCTAGGAACCCCGTATTATGTTTTAAAATATCAACTTGGATTCTTTGAGGAATTAAGTTCTAATTTTGACGTTTTTTGGTCATTAAAGTACAATATAGTTGCCGTTGTCAATGCTAAAGAGAAATTAACTGGTAAATTGTATTCTGTTTCAGTTCTAGCTAATAATACGTATTTATTTTAATTGTAATATTCTTTTGACTAGCTTTCTCAATTTTGAAGCCTACTGTTGTATTTTACGTTTGGGGTAAAGTACGTGGATTTCCACAAAGTCTCTCAAATGAAGTTTAGGTTTATACAATAATCTAACATGCATCTTTACAGTTCTGTGAGGTTCTAAAGCTGGCCTTTGGAGCCAGTGATAACTTCTGTGAATTATCGTCTTTGATTCGGATTACGTACATGGACTTCAAGCCTTTCAGATGTTCTTTTTAATTAATTAATTAATTAATTAATTATTTAACACAGGGCGAGATGGATAGAGGGAAAGACAGAAAGAGCACCAGCAGGGGGAGGGATCAGCAGGCAGAGGGAGAGGGGGAGGCAGGCTTCCTGCGGGTGAGCAGGAGCCTGACGCGGGGCTGGATCCCGGGACCTTGAGATCATGACCTGAGCTGAGGCAGACACTTCATGGACTGAGCCACCCAGGTGCCCCTAAGCCTTTTAGATTTTTAAAATGACTGATGCCCAGCTGAATCCAGCAGTCCTCAAAATGTTTTAATTTTGCTCAGGATATACAAAAATGATCACTGACTGATAGTACTATTGGTAATAGAAAAACTAAATTGGAGAATTTCATCCTTGACAGCCTGTGAACACACTGAATTATTTATGTTCCGAAATGAAAACACCTTTCAGTATTTCACTCCTATCTGGATATTTTCTACAGAAGAATCGGAGACACAGAACGTGTGGACATAAAGGGAGAGAAGCTTCTGAATAGAAACACTATTCATTTTGCTTCACATAGTGGTGCAGCTTCAAAAAAAAAAAAAAAAATCCCCAGGCTGCCAGCCCTGCTCTATCTATTCATGAACTTCCTTGAAATAAAGCCATGAATTCAACATTGTAAATTCATATTGGGCTTTGCCTGAGGGAGTGTTAGGAGAGACGGACGATAGAGACAGACGCATCTGCGTTTTGTAGGCATCGAAGTGCTTGGAGTATTTCTGTTTGCCTTAGTGTGAAGCTCATTATTTGTCTTAGATTCCAATTTATCTCTCTTTCTCTGTGTTGTTACCACAATTTCTTTTCTTCTTACAAAAATGACACATAAACACACTCTTCACAACGATACTGAGCAAACAAGTGTCCCGTCTGCTAAAGTCCTTCTCCGATGCGTTTTCCTCCTCTCGCTCGTTAAGGAAGCATCTGCACTTTGCTCTGGGGTGGTTGGATTAACATGCTCTGGTTTTATCTTTTCTTTCTTGTTTACCTGAGGCTCATTTAAATGTAGCTGTCAAATTGTGATTGGGTGCACTGTGAATTGATGCTAAAGGATTTTCTCACCTCAGTAGGGTAATGAAGAATTTTGAATTTCCTTCCCTGCAGGGATTAATTTGCCCACTCTTCTTTTTTTCTCTCCATTTTATTTTTTTTCTCAGTGTTCCAGAATTAATTGTTTATGCACCACACCCAGTGCTCCATGCAATCCGTGCCTCCTTGATACCCACCGCCAGGCTCATCCAAACCCTCATTTTGTTTCTCAGAGTCCACAGTCTCTCATAGTTCACCTCCCCCTCCAATTTGCCCCAACTCCCTTCTCCTCTCTAACTCCCCATGTCGTCCATGCTATTTGTTATGCTCCACAAATAAGTGAAACCATATGGTAATTGACTCTCTCTGCTTGACTTATTTCACTCAGCATAATCTCTTCCAGTCCCGTCCATGTTGCTACAAAAGTTGGGTATTCATCCTTTCTGATGGAGGCATCATACTCCATAGTGTATATGGACCACATCTTCCTTATCCATTCATCCGTTGAAGGGCATCTTGGTTCTTTCCACAGTTTGGCGACCATGGCCATTGCTGCTATGAACATTGGGGTACAGATGGCCCTTCTTTTCACTACATCTGTATCTTTGGGGTAAATACCCAGGAGTGCAATGGAAGGGTCATAGGGAAGCTCTGTTTTTAGTTTCTTGAGGAATCTCCATACTGTTCTCCAAAGAAGCTGCACCAACTTGCATTCCCACCAACAGTGAAAGAGGGTTCCCCTTTCTCCACATCCTCTCCAACACATGTTGTTTCCTGTCTTGCTAATTTTGGCCATTCTAACTGGTGTAAGGTGGTATCTCAGTGTGGTTTTAATTTGAATCTCCCTGAAGGCTAGTGATGATGAACATTTTTTCATGTGTCTGATAGCCATTTGTATGTCTTCATTGGAGAAGTGTCTGTTCGAGTCTTCTGCCCATTTTTTGATGTGATTATCAGTTTTGTGGGTGTTGAGTTTGAGGAGTTCTTTATAGATCTTGGATATATAAAGCCCTTTGTCTGTTGTGTCATTTGCAACACTACAACCTATTCTGTGGGTTGCCTCTTTGTTTTGTTGACTGTTTCCTTAGCTGTGCAGAGGCTTTTGATCTTGATGAAGTCCCAAAAGTTCATTTTCGCTTTTGTTTCCTCTGCCTTTGGAGACATATCTTGAAAGAAGTTGCTGTGGCTGATGTCAAAGAGGTTACTGCCTATGTTGCCCACTCTTCTTAACAGTGAGGGAAGATTCGGAGTGCGGTGCATGGGGTAGAGTTCAAAAGTAGAATGGACCAAATTTACACAGTGCTTTTCAGCGAGCTCAGGGAGCTCAGACATTATTTCATCTGATTTTCCTAGTGTTTCTTAAGATATAAAGCTGAGGTAGGGGGGTTGGGGGTGTGTGGGCAGGGAGGGACCCGAAAAATAGATTTCTCCCTGTCTTTAAGTAGGAGTTCTCTAAAACCTTCCCTAAGTCTTCAAGGCTTATAGCTTCTCTGCTCTGTATACTGTTGGAAGTAAAAAGAAAATCTTTCTGAAATTTGCCATCAGATTTTCCCACTCTTCTCTAAAGTAAAATGTATGCTTTTTTCTCAGAGAACAATTCATTTTAACTTTGTATTTAAAAACAATGCAATTTAACATGGCATATTGTTGTGTTTGTACATTCTGAGTTAAATCATTTTAACTAAACGTAATCAGACAGAGCTCCCTCTTCCCCTATTTTTCAGCTGATGGATAAACTAGGCACCAGTCATGTCTCCCAACACCTATCTGAACAGAGGGATAATTGTAGGGTGCAATTAAATCTTTCCTGCTAGAGGAATAATTTGTTTCAAGTGCCTTAATGTTACCTTCAATATTTCTAGCTGCTGCATTTTCTTTCTTTTTTAAAAGATTTTATTTATTTATTTGACACAGAGAGAGAGATCACAAGTCGGTGGAGAGGCAGGCAGAGAGGGAGGGGGAAGCAGGCTGCCCGAGGAACAGAGAGCCCGATGCGGGGCTCAATACCAAGACCCTGAGATCATGACCTGAGTCAAAGGCGGAGGTTTAACCCACTTGAGCCACCCAGACGCCCTAAAATTACTTTAAAGAATAGCTTCTACCAGTCTTCTAAAAATGAAAAAGCAATTTATGTGCCATTGCTGCTAATATTTCTTTGGTGAATATTTTTTACACACGAAAGCTGGCACTTGTGTTACTTAAAATGTGGTTAGTGTCAAAAGGCCAAGTGTTGAGTGAATGGCCACTCATGTTAAGTAAATATTGCCGTAAGTCAAATTGGAACAAGTACTCAGCAAGAAATGTATAAGCTCTTTGATTCAACAGGGTAACAGTAATGATCTTTATTAATATTTATGGAGTCGCTTCTGGGCAGAGAGCACTGTAAAATACGTCAAAAGAAATTGCGGCAGTATTTGGCGACAAAAGAAAAGAATCCACACGACTGCGCACCTAGAAATCCCTAACAATGAAGGTTCGGTCTATGCGGAGAGGCCGACGGGCGCGTCCAGGAGAGCAGCCTGTGGGTTTGTAGGCGCACAGGGGGCGCCTTACAGCGGGCGCCGCCGTGGGACTTCCTGTCTGTGATCAGTGTTTCAGCAGCTCCTCCCGAAATGGCACCTTGGGTTAAGAATGGGTCTGAAACGGAGTGTGCTAGAGCCTTCCCTCTGTTTATAGTACTTTTTCTCTTGCTAAGCTTAGACCTGGCTCGGGGCCTCAGTCAACTCCAGGGCTGAGAAGACATTAGACAAGATGGAGGTGCAGCATTGTCAGCACGGCTGACAGACCTGTGGGACAGCCGCCCACAGTCCCCGGCGCTCGGCCTCACACCTCTGCCACTGCCCTGCCCCTCACGGCGCCCTGGGGTCATGCTCCGCATCGCAGCCAGAATCCTCTTTTGGAAATGTGCTTAGATTCCACCATTTCCTTAGAACTTTCTAATGGCTTCCCATTAAGTGTAAAATCCTACTTCCATACTGTGTTCTACAAGGACTGCATGGACTGGCCTCTGGCCGGTTCTCAGATACCTTATTATTTTTTTTTTTTCTAGTTTCCACTCCATTCCCCACACTTCAGCTCATTTCTAGCCCTTCCTTCCATTTATAAGGCCCCGGGATAAAGAATACGTGAGATATATCTATACCTGTGTCTAGCCCTAAGGGTGATGTGTCTCACAGTCTTCCCACGGCGCCCTCTGTTGTCCTTCTGGCCACTCCCAACCCCTCCCATCCCCGTCATCAGCCACCACTTTACTCTCACGTGTCTTTCTAGTCCTTACTACTGTCTGAAATTAACTTTGTTCACTAGTTTTTGTTGTTTGTTTGTCATCTCCTGCCAAAATAAGAATATCTTAAAAGTAGGATTTTGTTCTTTCCAGTGCCTGGGACCGAACTGACTTTCTGTACATTTTGTTAGCTGGCAGGCTTGACCTCAGTGTCCCCGTAGAAAATATCAGTGGGTATAGAACAGCACTATTCCGTGTTCCTTATAAGATCCTGAGAGACAGAATACATTTTTTATGTCCACTCTGCTATTAGATTTCCAGCCCACCAGGTTTGAAGTGTGTCCTAAAGACCAGATCATTTCTTTTAGATTAATGATGTGGAAGCAAATAAATGAAAGGAACTTCATCCGACCATCAGCTTAACCTCCTTACAGATTATTGTAAGACACCTTTTTACCTTGGGGCTTTTTGCGTACGGATCACCAGGAACATCACCGTTAAGGCAGTGTGATGTTCTAGGATGTGATAGTAAGAGGTTCTCCTGCAGGGTCATTCAGGTATTCAACAGACGTTTATTGAGCCTGGTTAGATGGCCAGTCCTGCTCACATGTGAGGGACACAGAAGGAAAGGAAACAGATGAAGATCCTTGCCCTCGTGGAGCTAACATTCTAGTGGGGAAGACAGAATCAACAGGATAACTAAGTACAGAACATGGAAGACACATCCGAGAGCAGTAAGAGCTAAAGAAAAAACTAGAGCAGGGAAGGGGTTAGGAAGTAGGGGGGGTGGGTGAAATAGTACTCTGGATGGTCAAAGAAGGTCTCACTAAGAAAATGACCTTTGAGAAAAGATCTGAAGGTGTTGGGGGAGCAAACCCTGTGACAATCTGGGGAAAGAGCCATCTAACTTTGAGTGCAAGTTATGAATGTGAGAGCACCTCTAGCTTGTCGGAGGAATGGTGAGGAGGGAGGGAGGAAAGAAAGCAGGACAGTGCTGAGCTGGGGTGCCGTGGTGGTGGAAAGGGTGATGTACAAGGCCTTAGGGTTTCTAGTAAAGGCTTTGCCTTTCATACTGAGCAAAATGCACTGGGGGGGTTTTTGAACAAAGGCTTGATGTGACCTGACTTGTGTTTGATATGTTCACACTTGCTGCTCGGTTCTTTCTCATGGACAAAAGCAGGAGGACGCATTAGGAGGTTATTACAGTCACACAAGGGAGGAATAGTAGTGGCTTGGCCCATGCTGGTAGAGTGAGGGTGATGAGAATTTTTCAGATCCTGAGTTCAGATTTTGAAGGTAGCATTGACAAGATTTGAATATGGACTGAGTTAGGGAGACTGACTAGTGAGAGAAAGGATAACTTCAAGGTCCTTGGTTTGAGCAACTGGAAGGGTCAAGGTCAGTGCCTTGGGGAACACTTGGAGCTCCAGTGTGGGCCAGATATGTGCTAGATGCAGGATAGACACCCACTCGGGAGATGAGGAGTAACAGCTGTAGCTATTAGCTTGGGAAGCAATGGAGAGGTCTTTATTGGAAATAGAAATAGTAACCAGTAGATATATAAATGCTGTCTGAAGTCACGAGACTGATTGAGATGACCCAGGAGTGAGAGTAGTCGAGAAGCTAGAAGTCATTGAGTAGCTGAGCCTTGGAGCACACCAGCTTCCTGTGGAAAAGGCAGTGGGAAATAGAGGGAAAGCTCCCAAGAAGGCAGAATAACGTGTCTGGAAGCCACGTGAGAGAAGTGTTTCAGGAAGTGTGAATAATGAACCGTGGCTGATGCTCCTAGGTGAAGTAAGACAAAAACTGAGAATTGAGGAGCTTCACGGGAGTGGAGAGTGGATGCTGACGGTAGCGTGGTCAGAGAAACGGGTAAGCAGAGTGGCTGGATAACCTCCCAGGAGTTTTGCTCTTGTGGGAGGAGAGAAAGTGGAAGCTGGATGGAGGGAGCTCAGGTCAAGGGGTTACTCTGTGGTTGGAAGAAATAAAATGTCTTCAGACTGAAGGAAGGATCTAGCGGGTAGACGTTGAGGAGTCAATGGCAGGAGCACGCTCTTGAGCAGAGGAGTCCGCGGCGTCCAGTACGTAGAGCTGAGCCGACCTTCCCCAGAAGCAAAGACTTCTTTGCTCCCAGAGAAGGGAACACACGGATGTGGACAGGCAGGTGGATAGACTGGGAGAGGATTGTGCAAGCTCCGTTTTCTCAGTGAAATAAGAAGTCAGGGCATCATTTGGGAGTGAGGATGGGGGGGAGTTTCTGGAAGTCTAAGGAGAGAGGACCAAGTACGAATGTGAGCCTAAGGGAGAGTGACAGTGGGACAACAGGGGATCTAGACCTAGTGCTGGGCAGCATGAACTACCCCCTCGAGGTTAGTGGGCGTGGATTTAACGTGAGCCCGGACAACTGGCGCAGTTCTGCATTGTCCCTCTCCGCCTCCCCTCCCCCAGCATTTGCACCTGCAGTGTTGAGGTCGGAGAAGCCACAAAACGGACCAACAGATAAGCTGACTCACTAGCAGTTTATCAGGCAAGTAATAGTCTTCTGAACTGTTTTTCCTTCTCAGGTGGTTAAATGGTTTTAATTGGGAGGGCCTGAAAGCACGGAACCTTCCATCACCTTTGCAGAGAGAGGTATGGTATCCACAATATTACTTTTTTAACTTTTTCTAGTTTTTATTTTCATAAACAGAATAGGGGTGTGTTTTTATGTACCACATTTTAGATTTTTAAAATTTTTTTAATTAAGTGAAAATATCATAGCAATTGTGATTATAGGGACTAAACAGTATCTCTTATTTGACGGAGATCAGTTCAGTTCTCAGGAACCAATTGCAGGAAAATCTGAGTCTGCAGGCAGTCCGTGCCGTTCAGGTTCACGGAGGGCTCTAGAAATAAAATATGAATCGTGCCGTGATTTGAAATTTTCTAGTTAGCCACAGGTGAATTGAAAGGTGAAATTAATTTTAATTATTACAGTATATCGAAAAATTGTCATTTTGTTATACAGTCAATGTAAAATATTAATGAGATGTCACATTCATTTTTCCGTACTGTTTTCAAAATCCCAGGTGCATTTTACAGCAGTCTCAATTTGGGGTGGCCACTTTTGGGTGCTCACCACCCATTGCTGGTTGGACAGCTTGAGAGAAAACAGAACATCCGCTAACTTGGGGGGGCAGGGCGACGGATGACTCAGTGGTGATCTCAGTCAGCACCCTATAGACTCTTGAAGGAATTTTAAAACCATTTTTAGATTGCCTTCTCAATTTTTCATCATATGTTTTAGTTGTTGTGAAGAGTGTGATTTCTAGTACATTGTAAATATTGATATTTTATTATTTATTTATTTATTTTTAAGATTTTATTTATTTATTTGACAGACAGAGATCACGAGCAGGCAGAGAGGCAGGCAGAGAGAGAGGAGGAAGCAGGCTCCCTGCTGAGCAGAGAGCCCGATGTGGGACTCGATCCCAGGACCCTGAGATCATGACCTGAGCCGAAGGCAGAGGCTTAACCCACTGAGCCACCCAGGCACCACGAATATTGACATTTTAAAGTAAAACGTTACTCCTTTCAATATATGTAATGTAATCTAAACACTGGTGAGATCAGATGCCCATTAGCCATTTAAAATCTACAGAGAGTAAAATTACATAATTCCTTTTTCTCTCTGAATTTATATTTTTGTATTTCCATCCCATTTTCCCAAAAGAGTTTCTTTCATCTTACATAAAAATATTTTTATGGATGCTAGTATTTGATTATTCTTTAAATGGGTTTCAATTATAGTTTTCTAAATTTTAAAATTCCTCTGACAACAGGAATTTCTGTGACAACACACATATTTCTTCTGGATTCAGTTGTAATTACATTTTTATAACATGGAATATCAAATGAGAGAAATACCTTGCAAAGTTTGAAACGCGAGTATTTAACAAATATTTCTTGAGAAGAAATTACTTATGTACCAGGAGAGAAATGTTACTTATTAAAAAAATAGGATCAGTTTCCATGTCAATTTTATTCCTTTTTAAAATTATATGGCCATTTAGTGCTGAAATAAATAACTGGGAGTGGAGGGTTTTATAAAAGCAATGCCAGGGGCACCCGGGTGGCTCAGTGGGTTAAAGCCTCTGCCTTCAGCTCAGGTCATGTTCTCAGGGTCCTGGGATCGAGCCCCACGTTGGATTCTCTGCTCTGGGGGAGCCTGCTTCCCTTCCTCTCTCTCTGCCTGCCTCTCTGCCTACTTGTGATCTGTCTGTCAAATAAATAAATAAAATCTTAAAAAAAAAAAAAAGCAATGCCACTTTGAATGCCTTCTGAGTGATCTCCCCACTCTCCGAAAAAAACATTATGATTTGTCATAAGTAGTATTTTCACTGATCTACCAGATGAAAATTCAATCAGGTACTTTTAAAATTTGTTTGAAAGCAAAGAATTGAAAACCCACCTGATTTGCAAAATAGTTTAATTTCAAATCATTTCACTCTTTTAACAGGGTCAATAATATTTTGAACTGACCCTTTGGCATCCTGGAAAATTTATGTGGGTCAATAAACCATATAGAAATTCAAGGTCAGTGAGAAACTTTTATAAAGTAGAAAAAGGATTTAAAAGTGTCAGATTCTGATTTTTTTCAAAGATTTTTCTTATCTGAGAAAGAGAGAGTACAAGCATGCACAGGAGCAGAGGGAGAGGGAGAAGCAGGCTCCCTGCTGAGCAGAGAGCCCAATGTGGGGCTCGGTCCCAGGACCCTGAGATCATGACCTGAGCTGAAGGCAGATGCTTAACTGACTGACGCACCCAGGTGCTCTAATTTTTTTTTTAATTTTTATTTATTTATTTAATAAACATATAATGTATTACTAGCCCCAGGGGTACAGGTCTGTGAATCGCCAGGTTTGCACACTTCACAGCACTCACCATAGCACATACCCTCCCCAGCGTCCATAACCCCAGCCCCCTTCTCCCAACCCCCCTCCCCCCAGCAACCCTCAGTTTGTTTTGTGAGATTAAAAGTCTCTTATGGTTTGTCTCCCTCCCAATCAAAAAATACTTGCTTTTAAAGTGTTTTTCAATCTGGAAAAAAAACAAAAACAAAAACTAGATACCATTTCTGTCTCCTTTTCTTTTGGATTTACCTCCTCAAGCCAGGTAACTTCTGTGGAATGTAATGCAGTTACTGGATCCGTGTGGTCTCAAGAGGGAACCTCGGAGGCTGAGAGTGTGACTCAAAATGACAGTTGGTCGTCTCAGCTCCTTACCTGTGACTTCCCAGTGGTTACCGTATAAAAACAGGGTTTAGATATAAAACTCATGACCTGTATATGATAACATTATCCTCACCTTTGCCTTAATTCCTCCTCTGTTAGCTCAGTGGACCCACAGACCACAGCTACTTCGACAAGTACCCCCCTGAAAAAGGAGTGCCTCCAGATGAGCTGTCAGGCTGGGATAAAGACTTTTGACAGAAGAAAAGATGATTATTGTCTCTACATCCAGAAGAGGACTCTAAGGACCAATAATCCAGCAGTGATCGCTTCTCTCTTTGGAGTGTTATGATGTCTCTGGGGAGACCATTAGGGAAGAGAATTCTCTGCCCCTGAGTGGGGGGCAGTGTGGATATGAAGGTGGTTCTGAGCTATAATGTCTCATTTAGATGCTCTGAATTATTCATGTATTCTGTTATTTGCTCTTCTCAAATGTTGGAGGCCATTCTCTTCCCCTCTCAACCATCAGAACCATTTTTGTTGACGGGGCATCATTTTCTCTGCGTTCTATTGCTCCATCCCAATCACACTTGTCTCCTTTGAGGGCTAATAAGGTTTAAAAAGTGTCTTGCCTTTGAGCAACTAAGTCACGCAAATGGGAAGAAGAGCAAGGGTGAACTCCGGACGAGACTTCTGCCCTCAACAATTCCGCGTAGGCATTGTGGCGTCTTAAAGCCGTGGCCTACAGAAACTTGCGTAGTCGGTATAAGCTCTTGATTTCCCCTGCACTCAACCTAGAAACATATTAACATGCATCTAATACTAGTCTGGGGAAAGGTCAGTTTTAGTATTAGTCAATGGTGCCACTTCCGAGAAAAAATGAGTTATCTCACCCAGCCAGTAATCATATTCCTATGGGGAACTTTGAAAAAATAAAGCAAAAAATATATTTTTTTTTTGTTTTCCTGTGACCAGCTGTGATACATCAGAGACTTTCTCAAAGCCTTGCTAAAGGTAGTTATAATGTGGGGTCAAGTGATGGGCCTTTGGTAGACTTTTGTCTTATATATTAAGTAGTTTCACAATCAAAGTAGAAAACACGCAGGCACAAAATTGTGAAGGCTTCTCTTTCCCATTAAATATGGAGAGAATAACTTCTCATAGGTAAGGTTGCTGACTCTTCAAAACTGAGATATTTTGGCCAGTTCTGTGTTTGTTGCCATTAATAAATCAAGAATACAGAATAACCACAGTTAATTTTTAATGAAAATTTCATTGGCTCATGTTGATGCCCTGTAATCACTGTTGCATCAATAACTCTTTTTAAAGATATTTGAGTCACAAATGTGTTTATAATTTTAGATTTGTAAGGTAGGCAAGCCTCGGGGAAGTGATGGGACTTCGGTAAAAGGGACATCCAGCACATGCCCTCCTGTCTCCTCACAATCTTCCAGATGATGAATAGACTAGTTTCAATGGCACTGGATACCAGCGCCGAAGAACTTCACTAGAGAATGTTGTCAGGCATCGACCGTGAACCCACCAAATGGATGGCAAGTAGACTTTCTCTGTATCTTTTTGATCTGGCAGAGTAAAAATAACATCAAAGTTCCTGCATTATTCAAGCTTCTGGTTATATTTTCACATACGAATGTTCTATGGGAAAAGCAACTTCTACCCACTCTCCACCCATATTTTCAGCATTCCAAAACAGTCAGCTGTATGCTTCCTGAAGAGTCTAAGCAGTTAAGTGAGGCCCAACTCAAGAGGGTGCATCCTTAACAAATTGAATTTCCACATTTAGAGAATCCTTTTGCTGAACCAAAGAATTTTTGTTTTCTGGAGTAGTATTTTTAAAAGATTATGTACTGTACATAGATGAACCATTTTTAATAGGATCAACATAACCTGCTTAATGAATTTCTAAGATTTTTAAAGATTTTTATTTGCATTTGGTTTGTAAGCATTATATGTTTTTCCATGTATATATTTTTAAATTACCCACCTATAAATGTAGAAAATTTATGCATTGGATGGATATTAGAACTCTATAGTTATAACAGCAATGATATTCTCAGAGGAGATCAAGAATTGTAATTCAAAAAAGACTTACAGATATACAAATAAAAACCAACCTAGAGTACTACAGTTTTATTTTGCCTGTGATTGGCCATATCAGTATGTCATCTCCACACGTGATTTTATTTTGTTTCCTTTAGAGTACTTCATAAAGATAAAGAACTGAGAGATTGAACCATCCTGTAATTCCAGTTCCACTCTTTCTTAGCTGAGTGAGCTTGGGAAACTGAGTTCACTTCTTTGAGTAGACTATAACTAGCTTTCTCACCTGCAGAAGACGATGTAGTAAAATAGCACCTGCTTTAGAGGTCTGTTTCAGGGATTCAGAGAGATACCTGGTCCTTTGTGGACATCTGTGAGATAATCAGTGCTGCAAAGGGGGGAGCTACTGTTACTGTCTCTATTAGAATTAAAGGGGACTTAATAACCATTTAGCCCTGAGACTATGTGTGGTTGATACCTATATGTATAGTTATTCCAATTAAATCCAGTATTTATCTTTTTCTTTTAAATCATGAAGATTAAACTTTAGTATGTATGATGAAGGGTTAATACTTACCAAAATGAAGTGCTTTATTAAGAGCTCACCTACTTTTCTAAATTCTAATTTTTTTATGAAATAGGGATATATATATATATGTAAATATATTCTTCAAAAATACAGAACCTATCATATTCCTAATCCCCCAATATACAAATGCATCATATTCCTAATCATCAAATCATTCCTGTTCTCTTTTCCAAGTACAAAGTTAAGTTTTCAGTCTTGAGTCTTCTCTGTGGGGGCAACTTTTCATAATTCTAGTTTCTTAATCTTTTCTCTAAATATGAAAATGGAAGGAGAGGATTATTAAAAAAAAAAATAAAAGATTTCGAGTTAAAGAGACCTGGGTTTGAATTTTAGCTCTGCCCAGATTTGTGTAAATGATAAACCACATCTTCATCCATCTGTAAACTGGAGATGTACATGTAAAGCTTTGGGGCATTGGGCCAGAGTATTATTACTTATAGGCCATTGACAATAACCATTTGGAAATACATACATACATATATTTCTTTCGGCATGATAATAAACCCTTGTTCTTTATTGCTAGGCATTGTGCTAGGAGTATTTATGTCCATCATGTCATTCACACAAGACTGTAAAATAATAATAAACATACTCACTGTCAATTGCCTTTGAAGCTAAACATTGGCTTTGAATACGCATTTCCGTCACGATTTTGCCGTTTGGGTTTTTTCATGGCTTAGTCCCAGCTCTAAGCAACTGAGACTTTGTTGCTTCGAACAACCGTTTTATGATTACCGTAAATTCTACGGGTCAGGAATTCAGACACGTGGTGAAGATGGCTTGTCTCTACACCACAATATTGGCGATATCACGTGAAAAGACTCAGAGCCTGGGGTGAATCCATAGCTGGGAGCTAGAGTCACCTAAAGCCTTGTCCCCCACTCTCTGCAACCCAGGGTGAGACCACTTGAAGACGAGGACGCCTGACCAGAGAGCCCGCATATGTCCTCTCCACAGCTTGGAATCCTCACATGCTGGTGTTCTTAAACTAGTCAGACTACTTTCAGAGAGGCTTAGGATTCCAAGAACAGGTATTCTCGGAAACAAGGGAGAAGCTTTTAATCCTTTACAAACCAGCCTTGAATCACATGACATCACTTCTGCCATATTCTAATGATGGAAGCAAAGCCCACCCAGCTTTGGGGAACGGGAACATAGACTTAATGAAGAGAGTTTCATAGAGCTTGCAAGCAATTTTAAAAACTGCCACAGTCCACTTTCTGGTCACAGATGAATCGTATTACTGCATGGGCAGCAAATACATTCCCTCCCAAGAGCCTCCCTAAAAATACAACTTAATTACAGTATCAGGCTCAAGCTTAAGACCTAAGATTTTATCCCTCCAAATCCATTCGAGTGTGGATAAGAATCCTCAGTTATAATTCTGTGCATATATTCTTTTAGTCCTGGAAGCCTGTGAACCGAGTGACGAAGTCATCTATTAGCACACTTCCAACCTTACGTGGTAAAACCATCCAGGGATAACCACAACGGATACTCGCATTCAGAGAGGGAGAAGATGGGAGGCAGGAAGCAGCCACGAGTCCACTGAATTCTGAAATCTGGTCTGACACATAGTACCTTTCCTCTGCTTTGGGCTGAGTCACACTCCCTCAAGTTGTTCTCCGTGACTGTTGACCTCACTGTGTAGAGTCCTGGTTCTGCCTTTCGAGTCATTCTTCTCTTTCTGTGAGACGTGGCTGCTGTTTGCCGCCGCACAGACTTCCTAGTCTGTTTCCTGCTGCTCGGTGGTTGACATGACTTTTTCCATTTGTCCGTCTCTAGCTCTTCATTCTAAGCTGTCATGTTTTCTTTAAAATCTTTGTGAGTTTCCTATGTTTAAATCTGTGATCACTCCATTAGACAAAGGCTGTACCCCACATCTTCCTGTGAAGGTGCTATAGAGAAAGTGATTCTTAAGAGTTGTTGTTTTGGGGCAGCTGGGTGGCTCAGTGGGTTAAAGCCTCTGCCTTCGGCTCAGGTCATGATCTCAGGGTCCTGGGATCGAGCCCCACATCGGGCTCTCTGCTTGGCCGGGAGCCTGCTTCCCCCTTCTCTCTCTGCCTGCTTCTCTGCAGACATGTGATCTCTGTCTGACAAATAAATAAATAAATTTTTCTTTTTAAGTTGTTTTTCTTTTTAAAGAGTGGGTGTGCACAACACATACTTAACATGCCTTTGATCTGGAAAGGTATGATCGCTGCAGAGATGCTTTCAGTGATCCCTGTCATGGCCTTCGTGCCCTTTGTAATCCTCCCCTCCGAGTGGGGACTGAGCCTAGTGACTTCGTTCTAACAAACACTAACAAACCATCCAGGTGATGGGATGTCAGTTCTAAGAGTAGGTTACAAAGTGACTCTGCTTCTCCCATATCACCCCCTTGCCCTCTCATTTGCTTGCGCTGATGGAAACCAGCCGCCATGACATGAGCATCTCTGGAAAGGCCCATGTGGAGAGTAACTGAAGGAGCCGCTGGCCAGCATCCGGGGACAAAATGAGGCCCTCGGTCACACACACGAGATGAACTGAGTTGTGCCGGTGACCACGGAGATGAGATTGGAAGCAGGTGCTCCTCCAGATGAGACTGAAACCATGGCCTACACTTTGATTGTCCCTAGTGACCGTGCATGAGACAGAGTAGCCGCATAAACAACTCCCAGGACTTGGGATGACAAACTGGAACCGGCCTCTGTCTTTCATGGTTGCCAGCTTGGTCATACGGGGGGCCTGTGGAATAAGCTGGTACCCTTTCAGTCCACCTCACTTGGGATTTGCAGATGCTGACGGGCCAGTCTGGCTGCAGCTGGAGGAACCACAGACCTGGCGGCTCAGTGACCAGCGATTGGCAAGACTTCGTAAGCCGCTACAGTAGCTTGGTCTTGCATGATGGCAACGTATTTCTGCATTTCAGATCTTATGCAGATTTCTTCTGTGTCCAAAGCCTAACTCAGAACCATACAGAGAAGGGAATCCTGGGAAGCATTCTATTTCTGGCTTAGCTAAATCGACAAAGTGTAAAGTCACTCAATCTCAAAACTAGTAAAATATATAAATGTAATATATAATTATTCTTATATGATTTATTTAGTTTGGATTTTTAAGAAACAAGATTTTCTTCCTCTCTTTCTACCCAGTAGTTATCAAACTGGACATTAGAGACAAGCCACACAACTCAGGTGAAACCAGCAATAACGACTTTTCTCTGGTAATTTATAGGCAAGTTCTAAACCGAGTAACAGCTAGAGCTTTTTCAACTTTGAAAGATACAAAACCAAGATATTTTTGTTTATTTAATTGTCGGTTACTACCTTAAAAACAGTATAATAAAAAGTAACATGAAGTTTGTTTCAATACATACAAACTTTCTCAGTGAGGAAGGAGATGTGCCTTGAGAAAGGGGGAAAAAACAGGCAGAAAAAAATCTGCTGTGATAAAGGAAAAACACCAGCGATGCATCCGTCCCGGAAACCGAGTAGAGCGCGTGGAACTTCTCCCGGGGGTTGGGGTGGGAGAAAGCCAGGTGTCCCAGCAGAACTCAAGCTGACTGTGAGTCAATCTCCAGCCAGGTGTCCCAGCAGAACTCAAGCTGACTGTGAGTCAATCTCCAGCCCTGCTATTTAAAATTCAGGAGGATGCTCAGATTGCTAAATGCATCATAAAATGCGAGATCTGGAAAGCTGCCCTCTTCTACATTCTGCTTGGCCTGTCTCTTGTAAAGTCTGTGCTCAGTTTTTCATTTAGGGAGGAGAGTCAAAGATTTTAAAGTGTGCTTAGAAATATTGAAAAGCTCAATCCATGAGTCAAAGCCAGAGAAAGTGAAGAAAGGCTAATAAAAACGTACAAACACACAGTTTTCTTTCTGAGGACCCGTAAAGATCAAAGGGAGGAGAGGGAATCCTCTTATTCTAGTGAGTAACGGCGGTGGAGAGAACTAGTTAATGCGTGTCTTAATGAACGCACTGCCCCGGGCACGCGTAGGTCTGAGGACACAGCAGAGGGACAAAAATCACAGTCCTAGTGAACACTCCTTTTTATGAGATGACTTGGTTAACGGTGATGATATTAGCCAGGTAATATAATTGTGGGTATTTTTCTTCTATATTTTTATAAGATTTATACGTTAGACTTAGATCTCATAATAAGGAACAAGACTTATTTAAAAAAAAAAATAAATTGAAGCAGAGAAGCTGGGTATCAGAAAGGTCAATGCACAAAAGGACTGTCAAAAGCCAACAACACACGTCTCCCGGGCACACCGCTCCCCAGGCAGCTGACAGACCACAGCAGCTGCCTGTCCAGTATTCAGCCCCTACTTACTTAAATCTTCCAGTCAAATTTGGAAAGACCCTATTCCTTACCTCTCGATTCTGATGTATTTCCACATATAGGAACGCAAACCAACCCTCTCGCTTGATAGGGACAGGTAATTTACTTCTTTAAAGGTTTCTTAGCTGTTTTGGAAAAATAGTTGGTTCTACTTCTGCCAGAATTTCAATGCCTTGTTTCCCTGCTTCTTCCTTACTTGTAGATAGAGTGCCTCCTGGCACCAGATTCTCTCTGCTAAGTGCCTATGTGTGAATGATTTGGTTAATCAACTGACTGACTGATTCCCTCCACAAATATTCGAGTGACTCCTCTGTGCCCCTGGCGGGCAGCAGTAAACAGCAGAGACAGGATCCCTCCCGTCATGAAGCATCTACTCTAATTGTAAGAGGATAATGGTGAATTAGTAAACAAATGGTGCACATTACGTAACTGAGCCCCACATAAGAGTTGGATGTACGGAGAAAAAATGGAAATTAAAAATTTTTGTAAATTAAATGTAAATATTATAAAATATATTTTTTATTTTTATAAAATGTTAATTTTTATAAAATATTTATTTGTATATAAATATTATTTTAACTTATTTATATTGTAAAATGTAAATTAAAAAACACGCATAGTGTAGCCCATCTCCTTTGAGCTTCCACCTACTGGTTGGTGGGAGGGACTAGTCACCTCTGGTTCAACGTTAATCCAAACAAATCATGAGAAACAGTTCCTCCAAGGCAGTGGTGCTCAGATTTTGGTGGGTATCAGATTGTGATGGGGAATGGAATGGGTGTCAAGGCCGAGGCCCATCCCACTTTTAGAGGCCGGGGCCTCTGGGGGCTTTAGGAGCTCCCCAAGTGGTTCTGATAACCCAGCCGTTATCTGGACAAAGCCCAGTCTCCCTTCGACAACGTGCGCAGGTGCTCGTCTGGCCTCTCTTCCAGTAATTTCCCTGACCAAAAGGGAGGATGAGTCAAAGCTCTAGGCCAGGGAGTTCCTTGCTAATTGTCTGATGTTTGCAGCAGAAGTTTACGGTGACAAAGGATCATCATCTGTCTTCTCTGGGCTGAGACAGGGCCCAAGGCATCCCTCGATGTCTTGAGTTCCTCTCAGTTACTGCTGCCCTTAAAGGCTTTTGGGGTTTGACAGTGGTTCCTTCTAGTTCTAGCTAAGACCTGCTTTTCAGAACTCACTACAGAGCCACCTGCTTCTTACGAAGATAACTCCCTCTGATAAGCTCCCCTAGCTGGACCTTCAGAGTTCGAGGTCCTGTTTTTACATTGTAGAAGGCAAGGGAAGTCAGGGGAACTCTGGGACTCATACTGCAGGCTATGCCATGCCCCCAAGCTAACTGTCTGTGCTTTGCTTAAGGGCAGCTTGTGATGAGACCCCGGTGTGGGGGAGGGGCCTCCTCTCTTCCCTGCTTCCACAGTTCCCAGGGTCAGAAAGGAAACAGGCTTCTGGTCTTTCTTTGCTGTCTGGATTTCCCTTATATACATAAAACTCTCTGATCTCTTCCACAAAACCCTGATCTTTTATAAGCTAAAGGAGAGAGAGGAATTTAGATCATCCTTTTTCAGGACCAAAGCGTGGCGTTTGAATTTCAAGAGCTTGATGTTATCTAAGACTTTCTCAGTACAGCCCTCCTGGAATTAATCTTAATCAGCAGGCAAAGGATTCTCGAAAAAAACAAGATTTATTCTCAGGAAGGCAAAACAAAATCTCATTTATAATTTAAAAGGAGAATTCTTTTTGCTTTGTGAAAGTAAACGGTAAACTTTCATCCCAGTGATAAACTCCATTAATATAATTAAACAGGCTAATGTGACAGAGGGTCTGAGAAAAGGAGAGAGTGATTTGAGTAAGTGTAAGGAAATGCTCTCCTGAGTCGGTGACATTTGAGCTGAGACATGAACGGTGCATGGAACAGGCTTGAGACCGTCGAGGAAGAAGTATTCCAGGCAGAGAAATCAAACGCAAAAGCCGTGGGGCTATTCATGAGTCTGGCGTGTTGGAGAAAAGGAAGAGGTCTTGGAAGTTCCTGCAGAGCCAGCACTCAGGGAGGTAGGCAGGGCCAGGCTGTGAGAGCCTCAAAGGCCACAGGAAAGAGTTTGATTTTTCTCCCAAACGAAATATGAAGCCATTTGATTTTTTTTCCTTCCTTTTGGAGCAGGGGAGTGACTTGATCTGATTTATGTTTTCAAAAGATCAGTATGGTGGCCACGCCATGACGAAGCGTAGATTGGGGAATACAGAAAGCAGGCAGACCCAGACGGCAGGCCATTGAATTATTTAATTTGGGAAACTAATGGAAGTTGGCTCCGACAAGAATGTCGAATGGGTCACGTTCAAGGAGCCAGGGGTGGGACAGTGTCTGGAGAGAGGTGACAGGACCACATGTGAGCAACTAGAGGAAGAGGAAGCGAGCCAGGATGATTCTCGGGGTTTCCCCGCTTCTAGGTGAGTAAATGTACGGACGCAGGTATACGCGTGTGTGCGCGTGTATGCGCGAAAATGCAAGGTTGTGTGTGTGTCTAGATATATAACGTCATTTAAAAAAACGCTTTCTTTTAAAACCAGTGTGCAGACTGTGGTCTCAGTTATTTTTTAAGTAGGGTTGCTACATGTTGCTAATCACACTGTCCAAGGCGGAAAAAAAAAATAATTAACATTTTAATCACCTACATGAAAGGGAGTTTGCTAAATACTTTACACAGGTCATCTCGCTTGAAATGTATGCCTCAGCTTTATGAAATTACTGTTTCTACTATGTTATAGGTGAGGAGACTTTATCCCGGAGGGAAAAGAACAGACTAACAGACTTGAAACATGCATTCAACCCACCTTTTTAAAGGACCTACTGTGTGTGTTTTATTCATAGTGAGGCTACAAACGGGTGCCTTCATTACCGTAGAGACGGCACCACTCACTGGGAAAAGAAGTTTCAAATCCTCCTTGTTGGGTGGTGTATTTTCTGGGTGCCAAATTAGTTAAAACAAAAGACTTTGCCTTCCACTCACTAACTTGACCCAGACAGAGCACCTGTGGTCAAACTATTCTTAAGCACGCACCGTCGCAGGGTGTCCGCTGAAATACATAATGTCTTGTACAAATCAATGTTGTTACGGTTTTAGATGGTGGAGTGTGACCAAGGTAGGAGGGTTTAAACTTAATTGTGTTGGTTTTTTGCATGTTTTTTTTTTTCTGTTTTGTTTTTATCTTTTTCCATGCCAGGTTCCACTTCCGCTACCTTAGTTTTCCCCGTAACAAGACAGCAATGTGGACACTGGCTTCCATCCAGCTGCTCTAAGAGTCCTGGGCAGTACGTGGTGTCCTTCTTCTGCAGGAGTCCAGAACACCTCCCTTCCATGGGGTAGACCCAACCCACAGATGCCAACGCAGTTTCCATAGCGCTCCTCCGTTCGCTTTACTGCACTTTTGTCAAACTTAAACCTACTTCTGGTTATCCCCAGCAGGATTAGGTCATCACATTTATCTCTTATTTTCATGTAGAACTTTTGGGCTCTTTTTTAGTTTTGTGTGTTTTTTTTGTTCTTGTTTTTTTTTTTTAAAGATTTTATTTATTTATTTGACAGAGAGAAATCACAAGTAGATGGAGAGGCAGGCAGAGAGAGAGAGAGGAGGAAGCAGGCTCCCTGCTGAGCAGAGAGCCCGATGCGGGGCTCGATCCCAGGACCCTGAGATCATGACCTGAGCCGAAGGCAGCGGCTTAACCAACTGAGCCACCCAGGCGCCCCTTGTTCTTGTTTTTGTTTCTGCTTTGCTTCTATGCCTTGCATTCATGGTGTGCAAGTATGAAAAGGAAGGAACAAGGTTACTTTTAAATAGTACAAAGCTATATTCGGAAGACTGTTGACCGTTCAGGGAAGTTGCCTACAGAATCAAGTAATGAATCAGTGCGTCCTTTACTCCAACCTCTCTCCCAAAGCGAAGGGCAACCTTTGGATGTATGGAAACAACTTGGAAATAGGCACAAGGCAATCCTGAAAATACAGACCAGAAGGAATGATAAGCAATACCATTTTGTTCAACATAATGTGCTGCTATCAAGAGAAGAAATTTAATTTCTGATAAACGAGGAGGGTGGTAGGATGCCAGAAAGTTTGGAATATGTGTACAGCCTCCCACAGAAACTGCTTCAGGCACTGAGGGCAGCACGGAGGAGAGTAAATTCTAGTATGCTCGCTAGGTACGGGGTCATACTGCCCTCACACCATCTTCTTCTATTTGCCAGATTTTACTTATCTATTGTTTTTTTACTGCCTGATTAAGGCTCAGTACTACTACAACTCTTGAATCAAACTCTGGGCATTCGTATTTTCTTTTTTATTTTTTTAAGATTTGGTTATTTATTTTGGAGAGGTTGAGAGAGACCAAGAACACAGCGGGGCAGTGGGGAGAGCAGAGGGAGAGGAAGACTATCCTGCAGACCCCCCGCTGAGTGTCAAGTCTGAGGCAGGGAGAGAGGCTGAGTCTAAGGACCCTGAGATCATGACCCAAGCCAGAATTAAGCATCATGTTGGACACTGAAATAGCTGAGCCACCCAGGCAGCCCTGGGCACTCAGATTTTCAGCTTCTCCTATATTAGAAGATCTGGTACCAGGTGGTGGGTATTAGAGAGGGCACAGATTGCATGGACCACTGGGTGTGGTGAAAAAATAATGAATACTGTTTTTCTGAAAATAAATAAATTGAAAAAAATTAAAAAAAAAAAACAAGGAAAAGAAAAGAATCAGAAAAGCAAAAAAAAAAGAAGAAGAAGAAGAAGAAGATCTGGTACCTTGTGCTAAACATGTCGAAAACACCAGTCCTCATCTCTCCTCTTCCAGATCTTGCTTCTCTTGTCAGTTCTCCAGGGAGAGAGCTGAAGAGCTATTAAACTCAACCTCCACGCAACGCAGGCCAACCAGCTGATACAAAGATTCAACTGTAAATTCAACACTTCCCAGATAGCACTCTGCTCGGGGCTCCAGTGTTCCCTCTCTTCGTCCTTCCCAGCGGCTGTATGATCAGACCCTCACCACTCTCCTCACGCCTCTGACCCACCACTCCTTACACACCGTGGTGCCTCCTACTCGATTTTTCATATCACCTGAGTAACTGTGACTTCAAGTCCCTACCCTCAGGCCGACCTGACTGCCGAGCTCCCGACCAACAGTCCTCTGATCGTGTTCACCTTAATTTTCTAGAAACTACCAGCTCAGTCCTAAACTGAACTTGTCCTCTGTGTCTCCATTTCTGTTCAGGCTAACACCATCTCTTGCCAGGATTCTTTGAACTCTTTAGGATTTCTCTCCTTGCATTCAGCCTAGATTCCTCTCAGTTAGCATGTGTATTTCTGTGTTGTCTAAATTTGTCTAATTTCATTTTGCTTAAAAGCACTTCATCCAAATTAAAACTAACTTTTATGTTAAATTAAATTCTGGATAAAAGGTCTTGAGATTCTTCAAAGTAGTGCTTATTGTGTTCATAAAGAGATTAGAAAAAAAAAATCCAGCACTCACTGCAATAAAGCTGGAACCAAAAGTCAGGTAACCCCCAAACAACTATTCAGTAGGAAATGAGATATTTTGTTTTTCAAAATGACTCTGAGTTTTAAAGATGACTTTAAAATATAAGGTTTCATGGTAGAAATTAATAAGAATGTGAGCAGTACATTTCAAACACCTGTGGGGTATAGTGAAATAGTACCCAGAGGAAAACGGTTATTCTTCCGTGAACTTATTAAAACACTGTAAGAATTGAAAATAAGGGAACTCCATAGCTACCTCAAGAGGGTAGAAAAAAAAATTAATCCTGTTTTGTGTGTGTTGAGTTTGAGGAGTTCATTATAGATCCTGGATATCAACCTTTTGTCTGTACTGTCATTTGCAAATATCTTCTCCCATTCCGTGGGTTGCCTCTTTGTTTTTTTGACTGTTTCCTTTGCTGTGCAGAAGCTTTTGATTTTGTTGAGGTCCCCAAAGTTTATTTTCGTTTTTGTTTCCTTTGCCTTTGGAGACATATATTGAAAGAAGTTGCTGTGGCTGATATTGAAGAGATTACTGCCTATGTTCTCCTCTAGGATTCTGATGGATTCCTGTTTCACATTGAGATCTTTTATCCATTTTGAGTTGATCTTTGTGTACGGTGTAAGAGAATGGTCGAGTTTCATTCTTCTACATATAGCTGTCCAGTTTTTCCAGCACCATTTATTGAAGAGACTGTCTTTTTTCCACTGTATATTTTTTCCTGTTTTGTCGAAGATTAACTGACCATAGAGTTGAGGGTCCATATCTGGGCTCCCTACTCTGTTCCACTGGTCTATGTGTCTCTTTTTATGCAGTACCATGCTGTCTTGGTGGCCACAGCTTTGTAATAAAGCTTAAAATCAGGTAACGTGATGCCCCCAGTTTTATTTTTGTTTTTCAACATTTCCTTAGCGATTCAGGGTCTCTTCTGATTCCATACAAATTTCTGGATTATTTGCTCCAGTTCTTTGAAGAATACTGGTGGAATTTTGATCAGAATGGCATTAAAAGTATAGATTGCTCTAGGCAGTATAGACATTTTAACAATGTTTATTCTTCCAATCCAAGAGCATGGAATGGTCTTCCATCTTTTTGTGTCTTCTTCAATTTCTTTCATGAGTGTTCTGTAGTTCCTCAAGTACAGATCCTTTACCTCTTTGGTTAGGTTGATTCCCAGGTATCTTATGGTTCTTGGTGCTATAGTAAATGGAATCGATTCTCTAATTTCCCTTTCTGTATTTTCATTGTTAGTGTATAAGAAAGCCACTGATTTCTGTACATTGACTTGGTATCCTGCCATATTACTGAATTGCTGTATGAGTTCTAGTAGTTTGGGGGTGGAGTCTTTTGGGTTTTCCATATAAAGAATCATGTCATCTGCGAAGAGAGAGAGTTTGACTTCTTCATTGCCAATTTGGATACCTTTTATTTCTCTTTGTTGTCTGATTGCTGTTGCTAGGACTTCTAATACTATGTTGAATGAGAGTGGTGAAAGTGGGCATCCTTGTCTTGTTCCTGATCTCAACGGGAAGGCTGCAAGCTTTTTCCCATTGAGGATGATATTTGCTGTGGGTCTTTCATAGATAGATTCGATGAAGTTCAGGAATGTTCCCTCTATCCCTATACTTTGAAGCATTTTAATCAGGAACGGATGCTGGATTTTGTCAAATGCTTTTTCGGCATCAATTGAGAGGACCATGTGGTTCTTCTCTCTTCTCATATTGATTTGTTCTATCACATTGATTGATTTGCGAATGTTGAACCATCCTTGTAGCCCAGGGATGAATCCCACCTGGTCATGGTGGATAATCTTTTTAATGTGCTGTTGGATCCTCTTTGGTAGGATCTTGTTGAGAATCTTAGCATCCATATTCATCAGTGATATTGGTCAGAAATTCTCCTTTTTGGTAGGGTCTTTGCCTGGTTTGGGGATCAGGGTAATGCTGGCTTCATAGAAAGAGTCTGGAAGTTTTCCTTCTGCTTCAATTTTTTGAAACAGCTTCAGGAGAATAGGTGTTATTTCTTCTTTGAAAGTTTGGTAGAATTCCCCAGGGAATCCGTCAGGTCCTGGGCTCTTGTTTTTTGGGAGGTTTTTGATCACTGCTTCAATTTTGTTACTAGATATCGGTCTATTCAGGTTGTCGATTTCTTCCTGGTTCAATTTTGGGAGTTTATAGTTTTCCAGGAATGCATCCATTTCATCTAGGTTGCTAAGCTTATTGGCATATAACTGTTGATAATAACTTCTGATGATTGTTTCTACTTCCTTGGTGTTAGTTGTGATCTCTCCCTTTTCATTCATAATTTTATGAATTTGGGCTTTCTCTCAGGCAATCATATAAAAAAATGGGCAGAAGATATGAACAGAGACTTCTCCAATGAAAACATACAAATGGCTATCAGACACATGAAAAAATGTTCTTCATCACTAGCCATCAGGGAGATTCAAATCAAAACCACATTGAGATACCACCTTACACCAGTTAGAATGGCCAAAATTAACAAGACAGGAAACAACATGTGTTGGAGAGGATGTGGAGAAAGGGGAACCCTCTTCCACTGTTGGTGGGAATGCAGGTTGGTGCAGCCTCTTTGGAGAACAGTATGGAGATTCCTCAAGAAATTAAAAATAGAGCTTCCCTATGACCCTTCCATTGCACTCCTGGGTATTTACCCCAAAGATACAGATGTCATGAAAAGAAGGGCCATCTGTACCCCAGTGTTTGTAGCAGCAATGGCCACGGTCGCCAAACTATGGAAAGAACCAAGATGCCCTTCAACAGACGAATGGATAAGGAAGATGTGGTCCATATACACTATGGAGTATTATGCCTCCATCAGAAAGGATGAATACCCAACTTTTGTAGCAACATGGACGGGACTGGAAGAGATTATGCTGAGTGAAATAAGTCAAGCAGAGAGAGTCAGTTATCATATGGTTTCACTTATTTGTGGAGCATAACAAATAGCATGGAGGACATGGGGAGATGGAGAGGAGAAGGGAGTTGAGGGAAATTGGAAGGGGAGGTGAACCATGAGAGACTATGGACTCTGAAAAACAATCTGAGGGGTTTGAAGTGGCAGGGGGGTGGGAGGTCGGGGTACCAGGTGGTGAGTATTAGAGGGCATGGATTGCATGGAGCACTGGGTGTGGTGCAAAAATAATGAATACTGTTATGCTGAAAATAAATAAATTTAATTTAAAAAAATTAATCCTGGGAATTTTAAGAAACTATTTTACTGATAAAGTATTAATTGACAAAAGAAAAAAAAACCTTAAATCTTTATTACAGACAAAAGCTGATTTAAAAAAAAATCATCATAACAGAAAAGAAAATATATACGTTTGACCCAGGAGGGAAAGAATAAATAATGATGCCAGGACTAAGAAAAGGAAGAACAACAGATTTGAGTTAATGGAAATGAGAAAATAAGTTACAAAGGTAGATAAAAAAGTAATTTCCAAGAGCATGTAAATCGCTGAAAGTCAATTTATGTAGAGGTAGAGTATCCGTATAGTCCAAAATGAAATGATAACCACTTCTCTCCACAAGGCAATCAGCTCAATTTAATAGTGTTCAACAGGCAATTCCTATGATAGTTAAACTCTGTACAGAGAAAGAGAAGTACCTCCCAACTCATTCCCTATAGCTACTATAACCATGACATCCAACTATCCAGCTGTGGTTTTTTTTTTTTTTTTTTTTAGGAACAAAAACATGCGCCAATCTTATCTGTAAAAATAAATGTAAAGTCTTCTTTTTTTTAGATTTTATTTATTTGACAGAGAGAGAGATTGCAAATAGGCAGAGAGAGAGGGGAGGAAGCAGGCTCCCCACAGAGCAGAGAGCCCGATGCGGGGCTCGATCCCAGGACCCTGGGACCATGACCTGAGCTGAAGGCAGAGGCTTTAACCCACTGAGCCACCCAGGTGCCCCAATAAATGTGAAGTCTTAAATGAGATATTACAAATCAGATCCAAAAACAGCATTACAAGACTCACTGTACCAGATAGAGTTTAGTCCTAACTATTTGGAAATATATTAATGTTATCTGTAAAATAAATGGATTAACGGAAAAATATATAATCATATTGACAGGTAATCTTTAAGAGATAAGATTTAAGATCCAATTGGGTCAAGTCTCTTTATAGAAATTTTTGTTTCCTAAAATAAGAACCACAGAATTTAGAGTATAGCTTGAAGCTGTTCATTTCTCAAATATCCTCTTTTTAGAATTTGACAGCTTTTTATTTTTTCAAATGAAACTCACAAATTGTCTGTAAAGTGGCTCTGGAATAGCATATGCAGAAGAAAAGTCAAAAATTTTATAAACAAGAACATTATGACCATCTCATATTTGTGAAGAACATACAACTTCCAAATCATTCTCATGTGAATTATTAAATTTGATCTGAAACGTATATAGGTCCGACACTGCTGTTCGCTAGATCAAGTCACCTGGTCTTTGCACCTTGAGTGTTGAAATCCCTGCCGTGCTGGTCTCACAGCTTCTGCTTCTGGCCCCTTTTCATCTCTTCTCAATACGGCAGCCCACGTGATCTCTTAAATACAAGACAGGAAATATTATGTCTCTCTACAAAACCCTATGATAACTTCCCATCTCTTTCAGAGAAAAAGCTGAAATCATTCCTTCCCTAGAGCCAACCCACCCCACCCCCACCTCCGTCCCCTCTCACTTCCTGTCCCACTTCTTTCTCTCGCTCTCCTCCAACCACGTTAGCGTCCTGACCCTTCCTCACGTAGGAGGGTTCTATTCCCACCTCGGGGTCTTTGCACTGACCCCTGACACATGCTTTTCCTAATACATTTACTTTCTTGAGACTTTGGCTCAAACTTCACCTTTTCGGAGTGGTTTTTCCTGATGACCCTTCTTAGAATGGCAAGTGCTTTGGTTCTCTTTGTCCCTCTTCCCCTTGCTGCTTAATTCCACAGCCTTTCCTGCTCCCTAATACGACACACATTTGACACATTTGACTTACCTTCTGTCGTTCTCCAGCACATTGTAACCCTGATGGAGACAGGGTGTTCGGTGCCCAGTGTCTAGAACAGTGCTAAGCAGACGTGAGCTCTTGACAAGAATTTCTTGGGTGAATGCATGAGCTACAGATGGAGCAACCGATCCCCAAATAGTTAAATAACCTGCCCTGTGCTAGCAAGACTTCGTCGGGACCTCCATCTTCAGATTCTCTAATGCACAGTACTTTTCCAGCTTACTCTTATCCCTACGATATCCATATCATATGTTTGAATTTGCATTTATTTTGGTCAACTGTAACTTTTAAGTATTTTCAAATGAATAAATTCTGTTTCCTAACACAAGAGCCACAGAATTCAGAGTATAGCTTGCATTTCTTCATTTCTCAAATACTATCTTTTTAGAATTTGACTGTTATTTTTTTAAAATCAGAGCTATACCCTGACAATTCCCTAGAATGTTCAAATTAGCATGTTAAATAGAAGACTGCGTCAGATCAAGTGTATAGATACACAAAATGTTATTTTTTATGAATGCAATGGGACGGAGATGAATTCTCTAGAAATGTCATGATTTACAGCAAATTCGGGGGACGACAACTTTACATTTTTCTATAAAACCATCGCTATTCTGCAACAATCTGACTTTCACATCAAGCTGCAAGACCCAACCTGTCCTTGCACATTTTTGCCTGAGACTCTTGTATTTATCCGAGAGCAGACAGAAGAATAAAGCCTGAACTGTATACCTGAAAAGCACACCTACAGGAATAAGTGATAACATATGTTTTTTAAAGCATTGAGGATATACGAGGGGTCTTTTGTTTTAACCTGAAAGCTTCCTCTGTCTTGGAGTTCACACATACGGCGCTCCTCTACTGGCCAGTTAAATAATTGATTATTTTCTCAAGTTTGCCTTTTAAATGTCTCCATCATTCTCAAGCTTAATTATACGAAGGTTGATGCGGGGACCTCCGTCATAATCACTCCGGACGGGGGCCGTTTAGAGGGGGAATAGTTAGACTTATTAGTGTAAGTCTGTAAAGTGATATATTCTCTATTCCTAAATGAGGGTGAGGTTGACTTGACTGCTGTAAGCCTCCGGGGGCAGCTGGGGCGGTTCGTTTCTGTACGGGGGAAGCAAATGCTCTTGGATTCTCAAAAGCGAGAGTGCTCGGGTTGGGACTGCCGGGCCTTGTTCTGTTCGTCTTATCTGCACCCGTGTCTCATTTGTAGTTTGTATTTGATGGGTCAGGGACATGCAGGTGACCACTAAAAACTGGGAATTCAGGAAATAAAGCACAGAATAGGGTGGCAATTGCAAAGTGTGCCGTTTTCTCTGTGAAAACTGACAGAGAAATAGGAACGTGACAAGAGCATTCCCGAATATCATTTCCTGACCAGGTTCTGACGGAGCACACGCGACCTCGAGGAATTCCGCGCTGGGTCCGTCTGGCGTTTCATCCTTTAGACAAAATTAAGAGGCCAACCTATTTCTTGATATTTTTTCCTATTTCAGCGCAGCAACCTTTCCTCACCAGGTGAATCTAAGAGCTCGGAAGACTTCGGGGCAGACATTTCTGGCTGAGGACAGAGATGCAGGGAACACTTGTGTCTTTGCAGGAAGCAGAGGTTAAGGAGAGAGGGAACCGGAGGTGTCCAGGGAACGGGGTCCGGGAACACCGGACGTGCAATTTCAACTCTTCCAGAGGAGCTTCACGAATGGATCATTCGCTCACGACCCGGAGACAGACAAAGCCCTTTGATCTCCAGCTTTACCTAGAATTGTCCCCGAGGGTATCAAGGGCCACCGGAGACCGTTCTGCGCAGTGGCAGGGTCGCATTCTGGTTACCCCAGGGCCACTGGGTCCACCCGGAGGTGGGGGACGCGTCAGCATCTTGTCCCTTCAGGCTAATGGCCGGACTCCATCTAGTGGCCGCAGCGACAAACTGGGGCTCAGCTGCCTCCAGGGACGCCCAAGCAGGGACGGTGCTGTTGAGAGCGGAGAGGGCCTGCGGGACCGAGCGGGACAGCAGCAGGGCGCGGGGCCCATCGGGCACCTCCGTCCTGCCACAGCTGGGACCCCGGTGGGGGGAGCCGTGGATGCCGCAGTCTCGTTGCTTCGGGACCCAAGGGAAGATGCTGGAAAGAGGAGTGGTGGGCTGCTGGGACAAGGGCTCTGCGCCGGGACTTGGGGCAGATCCCTGAGGCTAAACGTCGGTGGGACAATGTCCTTGTGCCTGAGAGGAGCTGAGACACGAAGCTTCCTCCACTCCCCTATTCACTCCCCGCCGGGCTCTCGGCTGGACGCCGTGTGGAGCTCAGGGAGCTTCCAGCTGAAGACAATAGAGAGAAGTTTACTGTGGGCACCAAAAAGCCATCACAGAAGGGGCAGAGTTCCACACCAGAGGACCAGGGAACGTTCTGTGTGGAAGCGTGAGGGTCAGGTAACCGCTGGAGGTCACAGCAGTGAGCGGTGACAGGGAACGTGGAATGTCTGCGCCCGTCCGTGGCTACATCCACGTCCACACCTGTTCCTTGTGTGTGCACGCATACAAAGAGAGACACACACAAGTACATCTGTACGTACGCACTTGCAAAAGCCAATTTTAAATTTCACGATCACAAAAAGGCAGAAGACCACCCGGGGAAAACACTTAGAACATGAACAACAGATCAATGTTGTTATATTATGTTATATTGTTATATTATTATATATTATATTATTATGTTATTGTTATATTGTTATATTGTTCACATACAAAGAATTCACGTGTATGGAAACTAATAGTAATAATAACAGCAACAATAATAAAAACTCTTTTTAGTGACTAAATGAGCAAAGGATATGAACAGAACACTCTCAAAAAAAGAACTACACGTGTTTAAAAATCCATGTAAACTATATTAAGCTCACCAGCCGTTAGATAGATCAGTCTAACTCTTAAGTAATTAAATTAGTGTGAATTCCTGATTATTCAATTAACTCAAGTTAATTATTAATAACAATAAAATTTCTTGTTAGAGCAGCAAAGTTTAAAAGGGTCGAAAGCTCTAATATTGAATGCACTGTGCAGACTACAGGCTTTTGTGCACTAAAGATGGGAATGTGATGTATCTAAGTCGGGTGACGTGAGTCAACAAAGAAAAGATGTCATTGTTAAGAGTGAATCTAAAAGAAACAACTGAGTGGACAATTATACAGAAATATATTTTTAATAATCATCATTGTAGGATTTTATATAATAGCAAAAACAAAAACAAAAACAACCCTAAAAACAGAACACAGCAAGAAACAACCAACCGATCCAAATATTTTGCTATTTGGGAATGATAAAAATAATTGGGGTATAGACACATAGTACACTATTACAATGCAAAGAAAATTTGGGTAGATCTACATTTATGCCATAAAAATATTCATAACATTCTACAGATATTCATACATATACAGAGAACATAGCTTAGAAAAGTATACCACAATTTTATTTGAAATAATAAATAGCATATGTACATGAATTAGCATGGAAAAATATCCAGGAACATATCATTAAAACGTTACTAATGGTTATTTCTCAGTGGTGAGATTACAATTTCCACTTTATTTTTATACCTTTCTCTGTTGTCTCTATTGCCCACAATTATGATAGATTAGTTTTATTATCACATAAACCAATTAAGCAATTTTTATGGAAGAAGGAAATAAAGCCTAAGCAACTGGGACAAATTTCCATGAAACGCTCTAACTGTGCCTTCTACAATGTTTCCTAATCTGAAAGTATAATTTCCTGCTTCGGTTTATAGCACTGCAGAGGTAAATAAAGAGACTAACAAAAGGGATGTATCTTTCACAGACCGTGAAAGTTCCATTTCACTGGTGAAAAGTTCTCTCTTCTCATATCCCGGAGGCGTTACATTAAGTCTCCATACGGAAGGAGGGAAAAGGAAACTTGCAAAGACACAAAGTCTGTCTCTGAGGGAGGCAGCCCAGCAGAGAGCTTGTGTGGTGGGGACCATTCCCACCCCCACCAGCTTCCTCAGTCGGCCACCCCTGCGCCGGTGCATGCGCGGCGGTCCGAATCCCGCCGTCTGAGATGAAGAAATGGTGGTGGAGAGCTCAGCCTAGACAAGGAGAGGGTGGGGGTGGGGGAGGATCGGGCCTTTCACAGGCTGTGGCGTCCGTCCGTAGACCTCCTGTCTCTACGGTGAAGGTCCAGGACCAGAGTGTCTCGCACCTGATCAGCTACTTTGTTTCCCACAGCCTCTCTGAGAATCGCTCTTCTCTGGTCCTTAATGTAGTTGTCAAACTTACCCTTCTGTGGCTACAAGAAGCGAGACACACTTGTGTTTGAATCCCAGTATTACCCTTTAATATCTTTGTGACTCCTGGGAAGTAACTGAACTCCCTAAAATTTCATGCCCTCATCAGTAGGGCAGGTAGAATGCCCTTGCCTCTGGCTCTCTGGAAGAGTGGGGGGCCATAGCACCCAGCACTAGGCTCCGCGCCTAGTCAGGGTTCCAGAAAAGAGCAGGAAACCGTTTCCTGTGTGCTAGAGCCAAGCAGATATCAACCTTCATGAGACCTCGGTTGGTTCACTGTATCATTTATCAAACAAGCAGGATCACTTTTGAGAGTGAAAGAGGGGATGCTTTAGTTACGCCAGAGCAAGATGGGATCTGGGGACTGACCTGGGCCAAGTAGGACAGATGGCCATTCTGGTTCTTAATGTGATTCTCTCAGACTGGGCAACGTTCCTGGTGGTTGGTGTGTGATCGTCGGCGCTGAGTCTGAAGGACTGCCTTGTGGGGTGGGGCAGGAGACTCTGAGGACGCCCTGAGCACGAGTCTGCGGTGCACTTACGGGGCATTTCGGTTACTCACTTGCATGGTAGCGTCCCCGTGGTGTGTTGTGTGACTTTACATCCATGGTGCCTAGCATATTGTACGTGCTCAATAAATGTTTATTGAACTTATGACCAGATGCTTTGGAACCATTAGTCTCAGGTGCCAGGAAATGGCTCCTGCAGTATCTGGATGGTTCCTGGCTGGAAGCCCAGCTTCCTAGCAGTTGGAAAATTGTACCCTGATGGTCCGCCAGCGACAGCAGCAATCATCTGTACTACCTGTTGGGTCAAGAAGAGAGTTGCTGGCTGCTGCTCTCCAGACAAGGTAGTGGGACTCTCTGAGGGGTTCAGACCCTACCTGGCTTTCTTGGCATCTTTTTGGGTCACTGTGCTTTGCTTGCAGAATCATCTCTTGCGTCCGTAAGACTGTGAGCCCTTGGAGAGCAAGCAGCAGGGTGGTTTTGTTCACATGTGTATTCCCAGACCTTCCAGATCTCAATAAATATTCGTGGGATGAAACATAAGAGATTGTGATAATTAAGTGGTTATGAAATAAAGATCCAGAGATAAAAACTGAAAGGAGTATTGTAACTTGCCATATAAATGTGACAAGTTCACGTATCTTTCCAAAATCTGTAGAAGGGAGAATTTTTAACCTCACAATGTGAAAAAAAAATCTCACAGTGTGGCATCAGGTATGCCAGCTGTCACCAAAAGGTATTAGGTATAAGTACTCTTAAGACAATAAGTCTGTAAGTCGTAGTGGCAATGCTAATAGCTTTGGGTTCAGATCAGTCTGAGTTCCCATGGAATCTACTTTTTATTCATGGTTAGAATTTGAACGTTAACTTAGTTCATCCAAGTCTCAGTTTCCTGCAAAGACTAAGTGAGGGGCCACTCTGGAAAACAGTTTAGAGGTTCAAACTAGAGGGTATTTGGTAAGGGAACTAAGTCAATCAGACGAAGACAGTCATCATGAGATTCACTCATACGTGGAATTTAAGAAACAAAACAGAGAAGCATAGAGGAACGGAGGGAAAACTAAAACAAGAGGAAATTAGAAAAGGGACAAACCAAAAGAGACATGTAATCATAGGAAACTAACTGAGGGTTGCCGGAGGGGAGGTGGGTGGGAGTTTGGGGTAACCGGGGGATGGACATGAAGGAGGGTAAGTGATGTACTGAGCGCTGGGTGTTATAGAAGACTGGTGAATCACTGACCTCTATCCCTGAAACTAATCGTACACTGTCATGTTAATTAATCAACTGTAAATTAAATTAAATTAAAAGAATAAAGACTTTCCATATCAAAATTAAAAAAAAAAAAAGAAGACGACTAAGGTAGGGGCACGTGGGTGGCTCAGTCAGTTAAGCGTCCAGCTCTTGATTTTGGCTCAAGTCGTGATCTCAGCGTTACGAGATCAAGCCCTGCATATGGGTGTACCCGACATGGGCCCTGCTTAAGAGTGTCTCCTTCTGCCCCCCACCCTCCTCCTGCCCTCTAAAAAAAAAAAAAGTACACTTATCAAATATAGATCTTTAAAGGAAAAGAGTAAATCAGACATTGTGAAAGGAAATGAATATGTAACAAATGAAGCACATGATTATCAGTATCAGGACTCCGATCAAAGCTCACCGCAAGGTCTTAGAATTTGATGCATTTGTTTCTATTATCTACATGTCTATCATATGTAAAATAAAAGTGCCCTTTTTTTGTTTATTAAAAAATATTAACACTCTTCTTCACAATTAGAAAGCCAGGAAGGTTTATTAGGCTCGATTATTGGGACTTGAGGATGAAGGGAAGAGATACAATGCACAGAGACCAATAAATACTGAACGCTCTACGGCATCACAAAGCATTTGCACAAGATCCGCAGCGTGGGAACAAGCTACGAAGCGGTGGGCAGGTTCCAGGCGTTACCGCGGCCTTTACTCAGCACGTTACCTGGGGCTCCCACGGACACGGAGGGCCGCGTGTGACTCCTGTTCCTGGCTGATTGAAGAGGAGCTTGAGGCTTCCGAAAGTTTCCACTCTCTCTTTCCCGGCCAGAGAACCAAAATGCAGGTGCGTCACAGGGACGGGAAGGAGCTTCATGGGATTTGTTCGGTGGGGGAGAAGCCGGAGAGACCCTCTCTGTAAATGCGTGTGCATGTGTGTGGGTGCGTGAACGCACGAGCGTCTCTGTCTACACAGCCCGCGCGAGCTGGAGCTAGAAGAGTGGAGGGAGCTCCTTCTGCATTCAGGGTCGGAGCCAAAGAATCTTTGTCTCAGGACTCTCGACTCTCTGGTCTTTAGGGTCTCTTGCTGGCTCGACGCTCACTCACTAACGTCTCAGTCAGACCTGGGGACACTCCATAGCTCCACACGGTATGATGTTATCATCTTGATTACTCAGCATTGCTCGCAGGTTCCATTTTAAAGCATCCTGCTTCAGATATGAATTTTTTCCTCAAAACTGACTTGTAAGCAAGATGACAGTTCAGTACTCATTTTGCTTTTCCTTTCATCTCCTTAGGATACTGAGGGAAAAAACCCTAGAGCGACACACACACTTTCTGAAAACATAACTAAGAGGTGTTTCACAGATAGAATCCCGTCCAAGGCTAGAAACATTAACACATTCAGTTGACACAAACTCTTGTACGCTGGAAAGTTAAAAAACACTTTTTGAAAAGGGTCTTAGAGGAGCGTAACTCCTCCAGAAAACAGAAAGCAAGTGTGTTCTCTGGATTATAGAGACTGAAGTGTCCCCCCCAAAATGAAGGCTTCTCTGGACACACCCAGTATTACATGGAGAGGCAGTAAGAGAGTTTGAAACCGACTGCGTTTGTCTAGTTTATCCCCACAACTTTCTCTCTTAGCCTTGAAAATGGCTGCCTTTCTGAGATAATTATTTTTAACTGTTTATGACTTATTTTGATAGCAGTCTATCTCAAAGGAGGGAGGTCTGATGGTATACTTGGAGAACTCTTCAACTTTTTATAAGATACAAATAAATAATATAATTTTAATAATACTGTGATTTTTTTGTTAACATTTACGTGTTTTAATTGATACCTTTTATTTGCCAAATCATTTGCTTATAGAAACCTTATTGAACGGAGTCGTTATCAAGAAGGGATTGAAGTAACTGTTGATGAGAGACAGGATAAAATACTTTAGAGGTATTTAACTTCATTCACTTATCTGTCATCATCGTCTACCATGTAGACATGTCCCGAATGCTCAGAAAGGACAAAAGGGCAGCGACATGGGAACGTGGACTTACTGAATGTGGAACAACCCTGGGCAGGTGTGACGTTATCACACGCAGTTGTTCTGAGTCCATGGGAGGCCCCTGCGGGCGTTCAGCCACGTGGAACCCAAGGTCGGGACAGGCGTTGCCCAGCTGGGCCTGAACGGTACTTAACACCTGTATATTAAAGAGCCGGGGAGCAAAAACTGGATCTTGTGCCAGGACAAATGTCCTGAGGCAGCTTTTAGGTCAGACAGTGATTAACATATAGTCTTAAATAAGCATGGATTAAATTACATTTTATAACAGTTTTCAACTTTAACTAGCTGTGAGGGCACTCACATCTTCTGTCAGTTTCCAGAGGCTTGACTCTCGGACAAGAGCCTCCCTATGTAGTAATGTGCTTGTTCGGACGAGGGCCTAAAATAGACCACGTTTTCCTGAAGGGCCCAAGTGAAACTACTCATGGTTATTCCTTTGATCAGCACTGTCCAGAAGCTTCCGTAATGACGGCAATGTCCTACGTCTGTGCTGTCCAGTCAGAGAGCCACTAGCCACGTGTGGCTATTAAGCATTTGAAATGTGGTCTTTTGGAATGAGGAAAAGAATTTTTATCTTTATCCCATTTTAAGCAATTTGAAGTTAAATAAAGTCAAACATCTGGCTAATGGCTACAGTATTCATACAGCTTTAGACTCGAGCTCTCCTAACTCTTTTGATGCTGAGGGAATTCTTCTGGATGCTTCAGTGTTGTCAGATACGAGACCCTTAAAACCTTGGCCAGAACTGAAACTCAAGCTGCCTGTCATCCCAGAACCTCAAGAATCTCTTATTTAGGGTCCTTCCACCTTTAGCCCCCGGTTTATGTCGATGAATGAATAAATTGCTGTCCAGGGCCTTGTGTCTCCATCCGTGGCCGTGGTAACCGTCTTCAGGTGCCCAGAGACTCTCAAGATCCCTCCTCTCCCTCCTCTATTCTCTTGTTTTCTCTTCTCTTTTTCTCTTCATTCTCTTCCCTTTCCTCTTTTGCCTTTCCTTTTTTGAGTAAGTGGCTTTACAGTCAAGATAACGATCTCTCATCAGTTATAAATATCCAGGAATTGGCTCTGGCATTTCCATAAAATCAATAAACTTAAGAGAAGACCCTTCGGTAAGTAAATCTTCACTGTGTAGATTCTGTCATTTCATTCTTCTTTGGGCTCTGGTTCAAGTATGTTGTCCGTACCTATGTGTGCCGGATAACCATGATAGACGCTGTTTGTCCGTCTCACAAATTCAAACTTTATTCAGAAAGCTATTAGAGACTTGAGGAAGAATAATCATGAAGTCTAAGTTTCATTAAGATTTTTGACTTTAAAATATGACATTTTCGTTGAGCTCAAAATACTCATGTTTCTGTGCTTTCTTCCTTGTTCTCAAAGCATTGAGTCATTTTCTTATGTGTCTCACGGGTGATTCAAAGCAGAAGGCACTAGAGAGTCTGCCTGCTACAAGACAGAAATATCTCCTCTTGACGATGAACTCTAGATCTCTGTTTCATAACTGGAGAGAGTGGAGTAAAATTTTAATATAACTTCTAGAATGTTCTGCTAGGGGAAATGGGAACTCCTAAGGACATTACAGGCAAATACAACTTCAGGATGCTCTCGGCCCAACCTATCACAGCCGAAATTTCTCTTTGCAACATGCTGCTCTCCATGGAAGTAGTACAAAGTGAGCTTCTAATTAAAGGTAGTAGAAAGCACAGCTCCAAAGGGCTCTGTTACCTCTCGAAGCACACCCCTTGCCAAGCAGGCCATCTACTCCTGCATTATAAAATCATCCAAACCTTACTAACAGCTCTGGGCTTTCTAATCCACGTTATTGACACCGGAATATGGGCTCCAGATTCCACGCAGCATTTGTCTGACTGTTTCAACTGGCAGAACTTTTAGATTGTGTCATTGATTTCTCCCATTTCTAACAAGATTATTTAATGAAACGACATATGTTGGACCCAGCTTCAAGTCTGCTCGTGTGTATGTATACTCGTGTTTATAGTGATGGAACATCTCCAGAAAGCAGGACTGAAGTCCTGAAAACACCAGAATGTTTCTCTTAAGTCAGTCCATTTTGGGAAAAGCTCTGTCACATGGTTCTTGCACATAATCGCCTCACCTCTGGACTGCTGCGTTCACATCTGGCCTGAGCCCTCATGGGGGGGGGGTGTTCACTGTAACTCGATGGCAGTTTGCCCATGCTTCGAGTTCGAAAATGTAGTTGGCTGATAATTTGAGCTCAGGGGTTGGAACATAACCGTACCTCACTCTCTGCTTCAGTGACACCGCTGTAGAGCCAGCGCGTGTGCGCGAGTGTGAGTGTGTGTGAGATACGGCATACGGGGCTGAGATGAAGGCACTGTGGGGGAGGAAAACACCTGCCACTCTCTGATTTTAACTTCTTCTAGGACTGGATTTCTCATTGCCCTCAGAGCGGCAGTTCGGTGTCCCAGAAGGAGATGAGGACAAAATGAAAGCCAAGTTGTTGCAAACTAAAATGGACAACATTAAGGGCACGAGGAAGAGTGTGGTTCAGGCTCTAACCTCGTTAATGGGAGCAGCTCCCAACTGTCTCGCAGGTAGACCTCACTCTCCTGCAGGCTGCAGCTCCAACACCCAGACCACTCTGGCCTTCGACTCAAGGCAACCAAAGTTGGATTATTTTTTCCATGTCTTTTGATTGTCCTGGAGAAAATAGGAATAATAAACAGGGCAGAGGAATTCTTACAAAACCACATCCCAATCACTAACTGAAACAATTACCGTATACCACATTTGCTCCTTTTAGATTCATAATAAATGTTCAGTATAAAAAAAGGTGATAGGAGACAGTTCATAACATAGTTTATGTTGGGGGGTCAGTTTTACCCATTCCTCACCTTTCCATAAATGGGGTTCAATTTTACCCCTGCTGGCTAAAAGGACACTGTGGTAGAAGACACGTCCTACTTCTCTCTCCTCTCCTGGCTCTTCCTCATGGGAAGGCAGCGGTCGATCCAAATAGTGAAAGACTGAGAGTTGGCCGTCTACCCATGGGTCCATATTCCTCAGTGGGGAGAGGTGAAGACTGAAGATTACACGCAAACATCATAAACTTGTTCTTTCGGGTTCTTCATGCTTAATGGGATATGCGGAAGGGCATAGCTTCCCATTGTGACGGCACTACCGGAGTTGGAAGAGGAGGTTCCTCGTAATACCGGACTTCCAGTTTCCCATACAGGGAAAAAGAGTCCTGTGTGCTCTCTTCCAGGAGAGTAGTGAAGTGATATTTTCAGTTCCTGTCTCCACTCTTTCTTTTTAAGGGGTCAACTTGTCTGACTGATCATGGGGGAAAAGGGCAACCGGAAGTTCAGCCCCTCTTTGACTTTTTCCTTTTTAGGATCATCTACGCAAAGCACACCTTTTCCATCTTTCGGGACCTTAGCTCCACGGACAGTCTCCATACCCGCTGGGGTTGACCTACAATGAGGCAGGAAATCCAATTCAGGCAAACAGGCTCAGACCCAAACACTAATCAAACGTTGCCCTTACTAAAGACTGAAGCTTATTGTTTGCTCCCTGTCTGAGGCCTTGGTCCATTTCCTCCATATTTCTCTGACCTCTGAGAGAATATGTACTCTGACAGCTTTCTCTGGGAAGAGGCATGGGAAGCAAAGTGGAAAACGGACGATCAGAGCAAGTCCACTACTATGTGACCCCCAGCTCTGCCACCAACACGGCTCCTACCTCGGCGGAGGCAATTATTCTCCTTGGTGAATAAACTGGGAATAATACCTGAGATCCTACTTCTCAGGTCAAAGGACTCATTCACAGAAACACATAAAATACATCTAATACATCAAAAAGCTATAATATAATATATCTATAATATTTTCTAGAACACTGAAGCTGTAAAGCTTCACAGGTAGCAACTCAAGTAATCCTTCCAGCCCTGCAAGAGGGTCTATGTTTCATTCTCACTTAACACATGAGGTCATGGAAGCGGACAGAGGTTTTGCAACTTGCACAAGTCATGTGGTTAGTGACAGAGTCGAGATTCTGATGCGACAGTCTGACTGCAAGCCTGAGCTCCTAAGTCCACGCTGTACTCTCTTTACAAATCTAGTTTTGTATGTTCTTTTGATTTGAGTGTGGTTGACACACAACGTTACGTTGCCTTCAGGCGTACACTGTAGCCATTCGAGAAGTCTACACGTGAGGCTGTGCTCACCACCACTGCAGCCACCCTCTGTCCTCATACAAGGCTGTTACAATACCACTGACTAGATCCCTTATGCTGTAAGATGCCCTAAGAGAAAGTAGGTGAAGGAACATAGCAAAGTGCACAAGCCCAGAGCTTAACAAGGCCAGGACTGGACTCCAGGATTATAGCAAATGCAAATGAAAAAGACAAATACTAGGACAAAAAAAAATTGAATTTAAAAAGTCAAGCTCTGAGAACATCCAGTTGTGATCAAAGACCCTGAAGAAAAGTTTCATGGATTCATAATCTTGTGTGTTGCAGATCTGAATGTATAAAACCTTGTGGCATGATGCTTTTTCTTATGGTAAGTTTTAGTTTAACTGGTCGATAGTCACTTGATAATAGTGACATAGAACTTATCTGCAGTTCTGAGACTGAACAATTTAGACGTTGTTTGCCTGATGTAAGAGAATTACAACCCTCCCGGGCAGCGTTGCTGCTGCATCTCCTCCCAGGTTTACCAGCCCTGGTCCAGCGTTTGTCCGATGCCCATGTTTGTCATGTCAAGGAAACCATCCCTTGTTGATGGGAGCGAGTTTTTAGTGGAGGGCACAGTCAGTAGACATTCCAGTGGGTGTAAACTCTAACATGTCTACAAGTCCTTATTTGGAAAATGGGAAGACTGAATTAGATAATAATAATAAAGATAATAATAATAACTGACAATAACTAAGTATTCTGTTTCAAGCACTTGGTGAAATCATTTGCATGTATTGTCTTATTAAACATTACAACAAGCTTATGAGGCAGGAAATTTATTGCCTCATCTTATAGATGAGTAAATTGAGACCCAAAGAGGTGAAGAAAGTTGTTCAAGATGATCTCTAAAGTGTCTAAAAATTCCAAAATGCTATAGATTTTAATTAAACTTCACAGTCTGAATAAATCTGATATAGATCAAATGAGTGCAAAAATAGGAAATTATGATTTACTTCTTAACATCAGGTCATTCTTTTTCTTCAAGGGAAGGCAAGAGCTTAAACAAAAATAAATCAATCTACCCTGATGATCAGATTAACTACAGTTAAATGCTTATCATCTAAAATGTACCTAGAATACTCTAACAATATGTGGTGAAGTCATGTTATTGTCAAAATACGGAGTCAGGCTCCCAGAGGGGGGAAAAATATCTCCAATTAAGAAATGGGGACTTTGTGGTTAAAAAAAAAATCTCCAAATAAGAAATGGGGACTTTGTAGTTAAAACCAAACAAACACAAAAGAATTCAAGTGGAGTTTCTCCAGTTCGGAAGACAAGTTTCCTCCTTCTGGGTGTGTTTCAGTTTTTTTTCCACGAGGTAACCATACTTTGTTGATAGTGGGTGACAACGCCCCACTCAGAACACCATGTGAAAATGTTCAACTCTGTGCCCAAACTCTGTAACTTCTTTTCAAACACAGCACAGTATAGTAGAGAAGAATAGGGAAGCATTCAATTAAGCAATTTTTATTTTCATATTGTATAATGAAAAGCTCTCCATTACTGGAGGAAAATGATACAAAGTCAGCAAAACTTATCCATCAGTAATGACGTGTCTTGCACAGTCTCACTGCGACATGTTCCAGCAGCGGATTTGACTAAAGAACCAAATTTCACTTTGCATGTAATAACTATAGTAAAAAGAATTTCTTCTCACCATCTAAGGATGAAAATTACCATTATAGAAAAGCAACAGTCATTAAATAAATTAAAAGCATCTTTAAAGTTTTCCCATATATATATATGTGATATATATATATATAATATATATTTTTTAAATTGCCGTCAACTGTACAAGCATTAAATTCTGAACTAACACATTTACAGAAACTAGTGTGAAAAGCTGAGGAAGGTTTGGTTTTTAGAAAGGGGGGATCATTGAATCACCTATAAACTACATTAAAATATGATTCTCCAGGGGGAAAAAAAAGCTATGCAGAGAAGTCAGATTTATCCAAGCTATCTTATTTAATTTCGTATCTAATCTTACACATCACATGTGCATAGCTATTCTTTAACCCAACCTTGATTCAAAAAGAAGTCAATAAGCAGATGCTAGTTACTTGTTAGCACAGAGAAAAGTGAAAGCAGAAAGACTCAACCAAATAATGTAATTATAGAAAAAAAATTTGTGGCAGGGTGGTAATAGTACTATACACATATGATTGTCTATAAAAATATTAAGCAGGTGACAAGAGTTGCTCCAGAAATATTAAAGTAAAAAATCTTCTTTCAATGAATAAATGATCATCAATTAATATATAGCTAGGTGAATGTAAAAATGTATCTGGAGAATTGTATTCCTGAGATCTAGGGAATCCAATCTTCCAGTTTAAATTCCAATATCCCAAATCCTGTAAATTATATATTATCTACACTGTTTATAGTAAGATATTTTGAAAATACTGTATTGACATCAGCAGCCCCTGAATATGAATTTAAGAAAAGTTATTGAAAAAAATTTCACTTTTTAAGTGACTCTGTGTGTGTGCATCTGTCACAAGTAGGAATGTGGGTGCACTGGTGGTTGGGAAAGAAAGTGGTGAACGGGACAGAGAGAAGAGGGAGGGAGAGACAGACGCACGACCTAAGACACGTCATTTCTAGACACGATTTCTCTTCTCGCACCTTGCCATTTTTATAGCAGGAGATTTGTAAAAACCCACATAAGGATTACACATATACTAGTACCCAAGAAATTGTGAAATAGTCACTCAATTTTCCAACTATTTCAAGTAAACTTTTACTAGTTAAAATATCGTTTATTTCAACCCCTTTGACTAAAAAGAAATCTTCCTTTATTTTGGAGGGAGTAAAACTTTTCCTGTTTATAGCATAACACATCTTCAATGTGGTTGTCAAATAATGGTCACAAGGCCACCCAGAAATAACTAACTAGTGGTCAAAAAAATATTTTGATTACTGAAAGACTACCATGCACTTTAATTGTGTTGTAATTTTGTTATATAAACTGCTACTTAAAATAAAATCTTACTTAGTTCATACTCACAAGTTTTTATTATTTAGAGGCTTTTCTGCCCATTGTGGCATTTAATCTGTAAAAAGGGTCATCAATTAAAATTAAGAAAGGTAACAGACAGACATCAGGGAAGAAGGCTGAAAAGTAATGCTGGGAACTGCTAGAGGAAAAACTACATGTAGAATTTCATCATTTCTACCCATGAAAAAGAAATCTTTATTGAAAGATGGGATGCCCAGAATAGGGTAGCCACATACCGGCTCGCTTCTATTATATAATTTTGCTTTCAACCTTCTGATAAAGTTTATTAAAAGTAATTCCATCACCTGTCTCACTTCAAATATCTAATATAGTGCAGCCAGAATAAAAAATGAACTCGGAGAAATCACAGTAACTCAGGCCCCAGAGCTTAACTTACTATTCAGAATGGGTGTTAATAGAAGTTAACAGAGTTAATAGAAACTCACGCCGACCTCTGTGCGTTCCGAAAGTGTAAAGAGCCTCTGTTCATGGTAATCTTTGAATGGATTTCTAATAAGTTAGAAAGTTAGAAATAGGACTGAAACCACAGAGAATTCCATACTCACTCTCAAACACTGAAGACGAGCACATTCTTGCCTTTGGTTTATGAGCAGAGCCGGGCAGTGTTTTATCTGCCGGTATCACCCATTCGAGGAAGATGTGTATGAAACAGCCGGTGTCATACGCCCCAACACGGAGTATCCAAAAGGGCTTCTAGCTCAACCCGTCAACCTCTTCATTGCACTGTGAGGTTGCTGAGGACACACAGTTAACACAGTGCCTCTTACAAAATAAATGCTCAGTAAATATTCATTAAATGATAAACCAAGATCGGAGCTACAGGTAGAGAGAGAAAACCCCATGTCTTCTGATAGTTCATGGTCTCGGAGACGGCTTAGTTGTCTCTAATCAGGTGAGGCTCGACTGAGAGGACGGTGAACCTCCGGTGTGACATCTTCACCAGCCCAGGGTCTGAAAACGTTTTTGTCACACACGGAATGTAGCAGGAGAGATTTTTGAAACAAATTTTCAATGAGAGGATATTTATGACAAACGGAAGTGGGGAGAAAAACAAAGTGTCTGTATTTGACTTCCTTCTTTTTGGTGAATAATTTTTAGTGAGTCTGCTAACGTACTGACTTCAAGGCTCAGCCTTGACCCACCTGAAAAGCTGCCTCAACCTGGATGTGCCTCAACATCCCACATGTGACTGTGATTCATTCATTTAAGGAAATCTCCAATTTTCCATCTGTTCTCAAGCCTTGGTATCTATGGATTACTTAACAGGAAGTCAAGGCATATCCAGAGAAGTACAATTTTAATCAAAATTTTAAAATCCAGTTGAATTTTTGTTGTTTTTTGTTTTTTAAAGATTTTATTTTTTTTACCTGACAGAGTGAGAGAAGGAGCACAAGCAGGGGGAGTGGGAGAGGGAGAAGCAGGCTTCACGTTGAGCAGGGAGCCCGATTCGGGGCTCAATCTCAGGACCCCGGGATCACCACCTGAGCCAAAGGCAGATGCTCAAAAATTGAGCCACCCGGGTGCCCCTCAGTTAAATTTTTGAATTCAGTTTAAAGGAACAAATGAAGGTACTTGTGACAAAGGATTACAGAAGGGGAACTCCCCCTGGGTCTGAAAATTGGGTTGCTGCTTCCCTTTTCTTGGAGACAATGAAATGAAAATAAGTGTATTTCAAACTGAAGGGCCAGGCTTGTGCTCTTGGATCACTCTCTCCTTCTTGGTAAAGTTCTCATAATTGAATGGTGCTTGCCAGAAGGAGAAAGGAATAAAACAAAGAATCCCGTGTAGGCTGAATTACAAAACTGTGCAAAGCAAACCTTCCTACAGAAGGGCCAGGGCAGCCGGCAACGCACCTGCATCTGTACACCCACACTCAGCACACCCTCTCCGTCATCCGTTCACACAAGGACACATGGAGGACAAACACCGGCAAACAAGAGTCTTAAACATTTCTAAGATAAACATAAATGTTGATTGGATAATTCAGCACTCGCAGAGTCGCTCAGGAATCTAGGGCAGTAAACCTACTTAGAGATAAGTGAAAAGCTACTGGTGTTTTCCCAACCTATTTTCAAAGCCCATTACAAAAATAAATCAGTGTGTCCTTTAATAGCTCTAAAAACAGTTTGAGTGATCTTTTTTTGTGATTTTTTTTTTTAAAAAAAGAAGTAAATGTCCATATTTACTAAAATCTTGCGTTGAGTTACATTCAGAAACAAGCACAGTCGTTCTCCTTGGTGGGAATCATCAGTCTATTTGCTCGTTCTCTTTAACTATAAAAAGATCTTTTGGGGTGAAATGCATTGGCAGTGCAAAAAAAAAAAAAAAAAAAGGAGGGGGAGTCCATTAAATAAAGTACTGATAGAATTAAGCATCGTGCGCGTTCTCTGCCAGGTTATCTGCAAGCGCAAGACTCTACCGTCATGTTAGGATACACTTTAAGTACCACGTTCTTATTTTCATCAAAGAATAAGATGCTGAGCGAGGACATCTTCTCGGGCACACAGCAAGGCTCCGGGATTCCGGGCACGACCCCCACCGCACGCACTATGCTCTGGATGGTAGCGTGATTTGAGGGCTTCAAAGACTGGAAAAGAAATGGGAGAACACGGGGGTTAGCGTGGGCTGCTTTCCCGCCATTCACTGCCCATCACCTGAGCTCACCGGCACCACGGCGGACGCGCTTCAGCTCGTCCGTGATGCTCTGGCACTGTCACCTGTGCAGTACGAGCTCGGATCACACCCCACCACGACGGTTGTCATAACCGATACACACATCTGTCACGCCGGCTGTGTGCGTATATATACGCGCCAGCTGTGTGTGACCTGCTATCTCACGCCCTTACAACCACAACGACCAGTGTTTATATTTTTCAAGTAAAGAAATAGTCTCGAAAACTCAAATGACATGTCCAAAGTCGACCAGCTAGGAAGTGACAGAGTGAGGATTTGAATCCAGTTACCTAGACCAGAGTCACTTAATTAAACACAACCTGGTCCCCACACGGGGGGTTAATACGTCCTCGGATGTCTTCCACAATAGGGTTGCAAAACACCCCATTCATTCTCAAGTCTACGCTTCCCACAGATATATGATCACCCCCACTCTAGGGTTTGACACTTCGCTGTTAAAATAAAACCAAGCATCAAGGAACATTGATCTTTTTGCCAGGATGGACTGGACGGTAATCGCTCTGCACTGTGATTGACCTGGCAGCACAGAGGTGAAGACGACCGCCCCGCTGGCCACTGGGGGTCACTGTCGCTCCATGGGTTCTGACTCCAGGCGGCAGTGTGGAAATCCGTTTCATGGGGGGCCAAATCCTCTGGGAACAGGGGGCCCGAGGTTATTCCATGGGTATCAGAAGTTGGACTAAAGGTGCCTGGTGAAGTCCTCCCCTGGGAAGATGCCGACACCCACGTGACACAGGTGACTGTCACGGGGCTCCCTCGGGCTCTGCTGCGCCCTGAAGGATGCCCCTGTCCAAGCCCAGGACACGCAGGTGTTGTCAGAGCGCTGCAGACCGCAGGATGGACGCCCGCCGCACCGCATCCGTGTTCCCCAACGTCTCTCTTAGGCAGGTGAACCCAGTGTTGTCCCACACACATTTAGAAACAGAAATTGGGCAACTTGCCAGAGATCACATGTCAATTCAGAAGTGAGATTTGAGCCAAAACTCGGGGTTTTTAATTTCAAGACTTTGAGCCATATTTCTCATGGCTGAGAGGGACCTCTGACTTGGTGCTTTAATTTCAACATCCTAAAAACTCCCATACGACAACTTCAATAGGTTAAGGCGCATACAAACCAAGGGAGAAGGAAACAACAAAGAAAGCTGGCATACGACTAAAAGAAGAAGGAGGAGGAGGAGGAGGAAAAGAAGAGGAAGAAAAGAAAAGAAAAGGATTATTTTTGGCAGAGAAAGGGCAAGTCCGATTTCTCTCACCCCATCTTTCAACTTTAACGAAAGAAATTATCCATATATGAGACTTTAACTTTACTGTGAATGGGCATAAACTATTTACAATATGGTCTGAATGGTGGGCAACTGGTTTTTGTTTTTTTTTTTCCTCTTTCTTCCTAAAAACTTTAAGTATGTGTTGGAAAGGATTATTAACTTTCAATTCGCTTTGCAAAGCAAAGTGTGCTCCCTTTAAGGAAAGGAAGTCTATGTCCGATATCGCACGTCATGTGTCTGGCACATCCGTAAACTGTGTAACTGGCACAAACTGTAACTACTGTACCAGAGAGACCCACGGCCACTGTTTGTGACTTCATCGGTACTGGTAATTTCCAAAGAGAATTTTGCAGCCATCCACTTTTCTCTACTGATTTATTCTTAAGACTCAGAGATCCCCAAAGAGTTTCTTTAAACCATAGATTTTCTGACATCATTATTCTGTTATTCTTAGTGTTTTAATGACACTTGTAGTATTTAAATTTCATATGAAGTGGATCTACTTAAGCAGAAGGGGTCTTGATTGATCAAAACTGCTGTGTGTTTCTGGTCTCCGGGGCCTGGAACACAGCGTGTGCTGGACACCGAGAAATACTTGCTAAATGGACAAAATATACAAGAAATAACATGCCCTCCATTTTACCTATTACTGTGGAGATTGTTCCCATCAACAAAAATGAGAGGTTCTGTGCAAATGACCCAGAGTAGATACGGAAAATATTCATGGGTGTTTCCTAGGAAAATTCCTGTCTTTTTTTTTTTTAAGCTCTAACTCACAAATGATAGATTCAGAAACTCTGAGCAGTCTCTGGTGGGCTCGCTGGAATGTAGGCACCGGCCCTTGATTCCGGGTTGGCCTGTCTTATCAGGGACCTTCAATTTGCTAGGGAGTTTCCCCATGTTTCTTCACGACAGAATCCCCTGATCAAGCCGCCTTTACTGGGAATCATTACGTCATGCACAAAAGATCCATGCAGTAATTGTTTTTCTGAAACAGGTTGCCAGTCTATGTTTGTATTTTTTAGTTCAGATCATCCTTCTCATAGCTCTCTCTGCATAGCCCAAGAAATCTGTCGGTCTGTGTTCTCTCTCTCCCTAGTCTCTGGTTTTTGTTTTTTAAGATTATCTTATTTATTTATTATTTATCAGAGAAAGCAAGCGAGCACAAGCAGGGGGAGCGGCAGGCAGAGGGAGGAGCAGGCTCCGTGGGCAAGGAACCCCTTGTGGGACTCGATCCCACGACCCTGGGACCACGACCTGAGCTGAAGGCAGGTGCTTATCCGAGCCCCCGGGCGCCCCTCTCCCTTGCCTGTTTGTAATGAGAGTAACGCGTGCCTCCAACGTCAGTCTAGGGAATTCGGGCTTGGAGGACGGGACATCAAGGTGGAGGGTTTTTAGGTCATTTTGTTCGGGCCCCGAGGCTGGGCCTGGAGACTCAGGAAGCGGATTGCGGGTCCATCACGTTCGGAGCGCGGTTTCTCCTCTGCGGACGCGGGGCGGTTCCGAGGCTTCCGGCCCTTCGCGGCGACCCTGTCCCGGCCGCTCTCGGCGTCCGCTCCCCGCAAACCAGCCGCGCCCTCGGGCCCCGCCGCGTCTCCCGCGTCCGGGCAGCGGCGGTGGCCGCGGGGTCCGCAGGCTCGTGTCTGCGCGGGGTCCGCAGGCTCGTGTCCGCGCGGGGTCCGCAGGCTCGTGTCCGCGCGGGGTCCGCAGGCTCGTGTCCGGCCGCGCCGCGTCGGGGCTCCCGGGCCTTTCCCAGGTTGCGCGGCCGCCGTTGGCCTCGCCCGGGGCCTGGAGTGGCCGCGGGTCGGACCCGAGAAAGGCCCGCGGCCGAGCCTGGGTAAGCACCTGCCGCGCCGCGGGTTCACCGGGTTCCGACGCGCCCGCGACGGCGACGGCGACCGTGTCCTCGCCGGGGCCCCTCGTCGCCCGCTGCCCGCCCGGCCCGCGCGGCTGCGATCGCCCGACACCGTCGAGCCGGGACCGTGCAGGGCCACGCGCGGCGTCTGGGGAGGCGGAGCAGCCCCGCGTCACGGACCGGCCGTCGAGGGCGCCCCCGAGCCCGGCCCGGAGAGCCCCGGGGAAGGAGGGCCGCGAGGGCGCGCGGCCGGGAGAACGTCTGTCCGTGCGTCCGACCGACATCGCCGAGTCCTGCGGCGCCTGCTGGGTCCCACGGGGCTCCGCCGGGTCTGGCCGCAGGCCTCGTTGTCCGCGGCTGTCCGGCCCCTTCTTGCCGGTCGTTGCTCCGGTGGCCGCGCCGGGAGCCGGCGGTGACACGGACGCGTGTCAGTCACCCCAGCGGCCGCTGCCTGCGGTCCCGCCCGCCCCGCCGTCCGGTCACTGCACACCCGGCGCCGCGGGGCCTGCAAGGCCGAATGGGCCCCGCCAGGACCTTACAGGCGAGGCAGACCCGGAGGAGGTGACGAGAGCCGGAGAACGCACTCCGCTCCGGCCGGGCACGGGGTCCTCGCGCTTGCACAGAGAACTCCTCCCTTATCCCCGCCGTGGCCCCGGAGCCCAAGTCTGCACAATACGACGATGAGCTCGGCCGCTGCGGCCGCTGCTGTCCTGATTTCTACGACGCCCCAAGGGCTGTTACGGGAAGAGCTTACAGGCTTGAACCCGCAGGGAGAACCCTATTTTAGGCTCTGTGGTGTTTGAAAAGGGGCTGGAAACGTTGAAGCAGCTTTTTCTTGTCCTGACACCTTTTATTCTCCTGATCGGTCTCCCTGTTTGGTCTTTCTGCAGCCGCAGTATTTAATGCTCTGTTCTCCTCCGTCTCGACAACGACCATTACCAAGAATATCAACAGCAATATCTGCTGCGCCTACTGAGGGCCTACTATGTGCAACGTGTTTCATTTCCCCACAGCTGTCATTACGTAGGTACTGCTGTTTTTATTATGTACCATTGCACCCATTTCAAAGATGAGAAAACTAACACCCAGTTGCCCCTCATACAACATGAGTCTGAACTGCACGGGTCCACTTACATGTGAATTTTTTTTTATAAACCCAGTATTGTAAATGTGTTTTCTCATATTTAGTTTTTCTAAGCATTTTCATTTTCCTAGCTTACTTTATTGCTAAGAAGCCAGTACACAGTACATACAACATAGAAAATACATGTTAATCTACTGTTGCTGTTATTGATAAGGTCTCCAATCAACAGTAGGCTGTTAGTAGTTACGTTATGGATCAGAAGTTATCCGTGGATTTCCGACCATGCAGGGCATCAGGGCCCCTACCCCCCATGTTGTTCAAGGGTCATCTGCATAGAATATGAATAATTCCTCCCAAAAACCATAACTGGTAAGAGGTAGAGCCAAGATTTGAGGTAAAGGATTTAGTTCTCAGTGTGGCTACTCAAAGAGGGCTTCGCGGCCCAGCGGCACCAGCAACTGTCAGGAACTCTACTAAAAATGCAGATTCTTAGGCTCTATGCTCAGAACCACTGGATCAGAACCGACACAGCCCCAGGCAAGCTGTAGCCACATTAAGGGTAAGCAGCCCAACGAGGAGCCTGTACATTTAGTCATTCCACTGCACTGACACACTCAAACCCATCTCTGTTCCTCTTAACTTATCCCTCATAAATTTTTAAATAATTATGCTTTGGATCATGGAGAACCGTCGGGAAGATCTACCGAAGCAACAGCAGGATTCTGAACAGTCAAGGCAGGCGTAACCAACAGGAGAAGGCGGGCAAGTGGGGGTCACTATTGTGGAGTGGCGACCGGACCCAGTCTCCGGAGGGAGGAGCTGAAAACTCACTGAAGAGCTCCACATGGTCAGGGCTCCCTGGCTCAGGAAGGAAAATCTGGAGTCAGGAAGGAAAACTCCTTCCCCAGGCTACATAGAAGAAGTTACAGTGTACGAGTGTGAGAGATTATTTGGAAAACTCAGTCATCCTGAGTTTAGAGACAGATTTGAATTCATTCCACCTCTCAATGCTGCGAAGCAACCCACACTGTAAAAATTCATCACTGTTACATTCTGCGTCTTTGTGGTGTGTTTTTAAATGCTTCCCTAGTTGGAACAAGTTTTATTTGATCAGTGATGCAGTCTTTATGAATATTTAGAGAAAATAAGGCTGTTTATATCATAGTACATGTACATAATCCTTACTTAGTGTTTAGATTTGCGAAACACGGAATCAGCAAAAATCCTCGGGAAAGACAAGTCTTAGATGTAGAAAGCTTCTCCTTCCGAGGTATTCTAGTAAGAAAACGGGGATTTCAGTCAAGTTCCTTGCCCTGAGGCTGCCACCTGGCCTTGTTCAGCCAGACCTTCTGCATGTGCTCCATTTAACAACCCAATGGTCATGGGACTAGTAGCACGAGAACAGGAAATGTTAAAGAACTATAAGCAGGAGCTCTTCACTCCTGGAGGCAAAAGATTTTTTCCTCCGTTATTATATAGCAACAAAAATTGAAAAACAACAACAACAACAAAAAACCCAACTCTATTCTTTCTCCGAATTTTGATCCTCCTACAGCCCCATTTCACTGTATGTCAGAGATTCAGACTGTTGGAAGCCAAGAACAGAATTTCGGCGGTAAGTTTGACTGAAGGCCAGAGGGCACCACTGTCTCTTCCTAACTTTAGATCCAAAGACAGAGGAGTCGCCAGGATGTGCTGTGCAGGCCGAGGCGGGACTGGGGAAGCTTCTGAGGGTAAAGGTGTAGGATACTGAGGCCTGATGGGATAAAGTTGTCTCTGCTGACTTGGGAAGAGACACAGGTAAACTCTGACTGGTTGCAGTAAGTTTTGGAAGAAACTTACAGGGTCAAAACACCCTCCTTTGCATTCCTTTTTGGATGTTTACTAGGGATGCAGACGAAACACGCACCTGGTGGATTTCATGGAGTGAGTCCCTGGGCCCGGCCTTGATCCCGACCCTGTGGGGTCGGCTCATCCCACGGGAGACCACCGGTGGGGTCGGCTCATCCCACGGGAGACCACTGGTGGGGTCGGCTCATCCCACGGGAGACCCCTGGTCAAGAAATACCCTGCAGGGGCATCACTCCAACTAGTCCTTGCCCGTCCCTCTTCCCACGACATCTAGTCCTTCCCTGACCAGCCCCTCCCAGACCAGCCTTCTGTCCCTTGGGGCTTGTGCGCCGAGCCGCACAGAGCTGACCACGCCACATCCCTCAACACACGCCGCGTTTGGAAGCACATGAAAAGCACATTTCACACAAACATTTTCCCTCGTATCCTTCTTCAGACCAGTACTGACTTCGTGTTACGGTAACAACCATTAAGGAAAACACCAAGCCTGACCACGACTGCCCGGTGCGCACCGGGATGCAATCAGTGAGCGTCCAGACGGGTTTGTACATGAAAGCACGCGCTCCGTGAGCGTGTCTCTACTCTACCCAAGCAGGAAGGACAGGACAGAGAGCGAGGGCTACCTTGGGCATGGGGAACTGGCAGGTCCCGGAGCAGTAATAGGCGTCAAAGGACTTGGGGGAGATGATCCACTCGCTCCAGCCGATGTCCGCAAAGTCCACCTTCAGGTACCGCCGGGCGCAATTCCGAGGCTCGATCCACTGCTTCCTTCTGGCCTTCTTCAGGGTCTGCTCATCAAACTGGAGCGTCTGGCTCTTCTGGTGAGGTCCCTTTCTCTGTTTCTTTTTGTTTTTGGTCTTCTCTGGGGCCTGAGTCTGAAGGGTCTTGTAGGGTTTCCTCTCCTTCCATGGCCCGTCCTCCCCGTACTGGTCCTCGGCCCCAGGAAGCTCATTGTTCTGCAGAGGGAGCAGGACCCCAGCCGAGCGCTTCTTCCTCCGTTCCGTGGAAAGGGCAGCTCTGATATGGCTGTCCAGCGGAGGCGCAGCTCTGGTGGGGAAATTACGGTGTCCTTGTAGGCTTGAGACCACACTCTCCGGCTCAGAAATGGCAGCGTCGTTCGCGTACACCAAGATATAAGGCTCGGGGAAGGGGGACATCTTCTTTGGCAGTGGGTGTCCTTTGGAGGTAATATTAAATCCTATGAGGAACTCCTCCTTTTCCTTGGCCTTCCTCAGGACTTGAGTGATGTCTTTAGACAGCCAGGATCCCAAGTCTCGAGATTTGGCGACCTCTACTGAAAGATGACCCAGGAGTTGACTTTGGTTTCTGTCGGATTTAAGGATCCACGCAGAGAGATCAATCTGTAAGTGTTTCCCCTGCGCCTGCTGTGAGCATCCTCTGGATGTGGGACAGCTCAAGCTCACGTTGATGAGCTCCCCGGCACAGAAGTGCAGGGTGGCAGATAAAACGTTTTCAGACTTGGTTAGAGAAGTCAGGTTAAAAATGTGCAGTCCCTTGCTTCCAAGGGTTCCTAGGGAGGGAAAAAAAAAAAGAAGAATTAACAGGAGTAAACAGAACCCCTACCTAACACCTAACACCACATACAAAATGTAACTCAAAATGAATGAATGACCTAAATACAGAGCTAGAGCCATTACATTCTTAGACGAAAACATACAAGTAAAATCTTCAGGGTCTTAGATTTGGTGACGGATTCTTAGATAATGACACCCAAAATAGGAGCTGCAATGGAAAAATAAATAAATAAATAGAGAAGATGTGTAAATCGGACTGCATCACCATTAACAAACGTTCATGCATCAAAGGACATTGTCAAGAAAGTCTGTCCAACCTAGAGGAGGAAGAAAATATTTTCCAATCATACTGTGGATAAGCTGTGGCACCCAGAGCATACAACTGACTCGTATGACTCAACGCAGAAGGCCAAAGACACCCTTAAAAAATGGGCAAAAGCACCAAGTAGACACTTCTCTACAGAAGATCTATAAAGGGCCAATATGCACATGAGGAGACGCTCCACATTAACAGTCACTGGGGAATGTAAGTCAAAACCACACTGTGGTACCCTGTGACGTGCACTCGCCGGGCTTTGGTAATCAGAACCAAAGTAAGTGCTAGTGAGGATGTGGCGGAGAAGGAACACTTGTACATTCTGGCTGGGAGGTGAAATGCTTCCGCGGCTGTGGAAACATCTGGCAGGTCCTCCAAGAGTCAAACACAGAAATACGATGTGACCCCACAATGCTACTCCCCTGTAGCCCAAAGAAAGGAAAACAGACACTCAGCCAAGTGCACGCAGAAGCTTCCCTGCAGGTACACGGTCACAACAGTCCAAGTGAAGGGCGCGCAAGTGCACCCCCGGAGGGACGGCTGGACGGCGGTGCCGTGTCCTCGTGGGAGACGCTTATTTATCCATCCAGTCAACATGTATATATTCTATATAACATACATGTATATTTACATATAATGTTATAAAATATTTATATTATTTATCCATAAAAAGTAATGAAGGACTGACACATGCTAGAACGTGGGACCTTGACAACATCATGTTAAATGAAAGACCCAGACACAGAAGGTCACAGAATGCATGATTCCACTGACACGGAATAGTCAGAGCTGGTAAACCCGTAGAGACCAAACGCACAGTGCTGTTTTCCGGGGACCGGAGGCAAGCAGAGGGGGAGGAAGCTCTTACTGGGTGGGGGGCTTCATTCTGGAATTAAGGAGCTATTTTGAAATTAGTGGTGGTCGTATAACAGTGCGAAGGTACCAAACGCTGAGGACTGTCCGCTTAGAGATGGTTACCTTTGTGCTATGTGAGTCTCACCTCAGCTAGTCAGACAAGCAAAAAAAAGAAAACAGGAGTAATTTTCAAAGCTAGAGAAAGATCTGGGGCGCCTGGGCGGCTCAGTGGGTTAAGCCTCTGCCTCCGGCCTAGGTCATGATCTCAGGGTCCTGGGATCGAGCCCCACATCGGGCTCTCTGCTCAGCAGGGAGCCTGCTTCCTCCTCTCTCTCTGCCTGCCTCTCTGCCTACTTGTGATCGCTGTCTGTCAAATAAATAAATAAATAAAATCTTTTTTTAAAAAAAGCTAGAGAAAGCTAGAGAAAGATTAAAGCAAGGATGAGCCATGTTTACGAATTTGGTTTTTGGTTTTTCTTTTCCTGAAGCAGCATGGATGTGTAGAAGTTGTAACTCAGCAGTGAACTTCCTGCCATGAGAGCTGAGAGTTCTGGCCCTTCGTTATAATAGCACCGAGAACCAGTCCTCTAAATCCGGCCCAGGACTGTAATGGCTTCTTATCCGTGGCCGCGGACAGCCTTCCGGTTACAAGCACCGGTGGGGTTAGACTCACCTGGATTCAAGCGGAGGCTCAGCCGCTTCGGGCAAGCTAGGGCTCTCATTCATAGTTCATAACGCGGAGACCACACCTCCCTCTCCTCCATCCCGATTACGTGAGATGCGGGTAAAGCAGTTCCCATACAAGTTCTCACTGTTGTTAGTGCTGGCACGGGCTGTACTGCGGGACTGAGTCTTCTACCTGCCTCACGGAGTTTACGGTGCAGTGAGGGCTGGTAAGCAAGACCATAGAGGTCAATATTCAGGTAATTTATGTGAAACAATGAGCCACACACTCAAATTATCCTAAAGAATTAATGCCCGTGTAGAGTCTGCCCGGGGTTTACAACATCCCAAGAACTTAAGAGTTGAATTTCTTCCATGTCGTTTGATGAAAATTATTGAAATTGGTCAATTGTGTTTCAGTCCTTCAAACATGAGAGAGAGCGACGGAACAAGAGATTATCGGTCAGGGCAGAGGCTGGTTCCTTCTCTTGAGATCATCTACCAAGTCAGTGGTAAGGCTGCGCTAGGACTCAAGAACGCCCCGTCCCGGGATCCGTCACCAGCGCCCGAACCCTCCTCCGTGCACTTGTTCCTTATACATACGGCGTTCAGGAACATACACGCGATCCTGAAGTTATGTTCCCGATCAGAAACATATTTCAGTAAAAACAAAACATTTTTATAAAGACGTGGAAACTTAAAATGAGTTCATGGAGTCCCCAAGCACAAGGGAAGTGCAATGGGAAACATGTTTTACTCATTTTTAACACCATGTGAAGGAAGAGGAGGGAACTGCCATCTGTGCACATTTGTACGATGCATGACAGCAGGATAATACTTCGCAGACCTGCATAACAAAGCCACGGCATCAGGGCTGTTCGGAGACTCCTGCCCTAATGCATAGCAGTCCCCACAGCGCGTGCTTTGACCCAGACTTCTCGCCGCAGATGGGGGCTCCCAATGCAAGGAGGTGGAGCCTCTGTTCCAAGTACGTGGCAAGCCAGTGGTTGCCCAACAGACCTCTTGGCAGGGAGAGACGGGAACTCCAAGGGGGTCTGGTGGTGGTGTCCTAGCGGGTAAGGTAAGAACGCTCCTGCCCCCAAAGTTTTGGTTTCAAACGTTTCCTCCTCCTCAAAAAAAAGAAAAAAAAAGTTTCCTTCTTCCAAACATGTTTCCAGACACCTTGTGACCTGCTGTTAAGCAGCTCCCGGCCCTGTGTCTAATCTTCAATGTCCTCTCATAAATCTGACCCCCGCCTCTGGTGGTGCTTTCAGTGTAGCTCGGCACACGATTTCCAAGTCCCACCCGGGGCCAGGCCCAGCGCCACCACACCCACTCGCTGTCCTTGGGCAAATAACCAACCCAAGCTCCGTAAGTCTGTCTGCTCCTCTGGGAAAAGAGCCCAATAGCATCAAAGGCAGGGATGTGAGAATTAATCGACACAGGGCAGGGAAAGCACCTTGCACCCAGGAAAAGCTCTGTGAAGGCTCGCTAGCCAGCACTGCCCTGTCCAAAAGAGTCGCCGTTTACAGCTGGACTGAAATACGCTGTAAGAATAAAATACACTCGGGATTTCACAGACTCAGTTCAAAAAGAATATAAAATATCACACGACCAGAGGTTTACATGGGCCGCACGCTAAAATGACAAGACTTGGATGTCTTGGGTTGAATATTATGATAGTGTGATTTTATCATAAATATATAAGTTTGGTCCTTGTCCCCTGCCTGGCTCAGAGCTCCTAAAACCCTTGGTCATTCCCAAGAGCACCACACAGGTGCCTTTTGTTACGTTAATGAGGCGAATTTAGAGGACCCATAGGGAAAGGGTTTGGCTGCCCCGGAGCCAAGCCACTGATTAGAGGGTTGATGCTTTAGCCCCACCCCTGATCAGGGAGGGAAGAGGAGCGGGAGACGGAGCCTCCCCAAGGACTTAAACCACCACGCCGTATTAGGAAGCCTTATAAAACCCAAAGGAATGGGGTTCAGAGTGCATCCATGCTGGTAAACACAGGGAGATTTGGGGAAAGCGACACACGGGGGAGGCGTGGACTCTGCACACCCTGCCGCACACCTTGCTCTCCCGACCTGTTCCATCTGGCTGTTTCGGAGGTGCGTCCTGTTCATGTAAGCTGGTAATTCAGAAAGCAAACGGGCTTCCTGAGTTCTGCGAGCTGCTCTAGCAAATTAATCAAAACCCAAGGGTGGGGGGGTGGTTCCTGGGAACCTCCAATCCGGACCTACGCTCCAGGCGAAGACCTGGGCTCGTGATCCGCCTCTGAAGTGGAGGGAGGTCCTGTGGGGTCTGACGCTATCTCCCGGAGGAGGTCCTGTGGGGTCTGACGCTATCTCCCGGAGGAGGTCCTGTGGGGTCTGACGCTATCTCCCGGAGCCACAGTCGCATTCTCAGATACCCCGCTGGTGTCTGACAACGGAGTGTCGGTGCGGGCCACTTCTGACCCAAGTCACCCACACCAGAATCAGGTGCAGAATAGTTTCAGTGTAATAATATATGATTAAAATCAATGTCAGTGGTTGCTTCCCATATTTTTAAATGTGGACACCCAAGATTTTAAATTACGTATGTGGCTCCCGTTTGTGGCTCAGATGACATTTCTACCGGACAATGGCAGTCTAGGATAACTGTCACTTTTGTCGTCATATAGTCCAGAAGGAAAAGAAAAAAAAGGATTTTTTTTTTTTCCCACGTGCAGAGAAGAATTAGGATTTTGCTGAGCATGAATCCTCGAACCAGAAACTAAGTTGGGCAAAAGATTCCCTTCTTGGAATGCAACAGGCTTTCCTTTACCAAGAACATCAGACAAAGATAATTTTGGTAATTGCTTTTAATTTTCCCTCGAGCTGTGGCTAATCGGTTCAGTCTGCCGTCCCAAGTCTACATTAACAAACCGCTCGACGACAGAGCCCGAAGAGTTAAACGGGCAGGTCAGCAACAGTGCTTCCTGGCACCGTGATTCCAGACACGGCTTCAGTGGTGTTGTTTGTGTAGGACGCAAGTGCATCCACTACAGCCAACAAAGAACCAGAACCGAAGCAAAACAAATGTTCCGCATTAACAAACCCGAGTTGAACATCTAGGAGGCGCTGGCCCCTGGGCTGGGTCTCGGCCGCGCAAACGTCCACTGCGGTCCACGCTGGTGGTGGAAGGAAGGGGGGCCCTGGAGCCGAGAAGCAAAATGGGGGTAACTGTGCCATAAGGATCCTACTTGCTGTCGAAGGTGTTAACTACGTTCTTGAGGCAGCACCGAAGCGAGCATTTAACTCTGCCAGAGTCAAGGGAAGAAGCGCACACGGGGAACCAGACTTTTCAGAATGAAGGGAGACAGGGGTGTTGGGGGTGGGAATCGGAAGGAGCCCGCGCCGGCAGCAGGCAATGCTGCACACCCGGAGGCTTTTGCATAGCAATATTTCCTGTATTTTAAAGAGAAATTTACTACGTCCTACATTAATCTAATCCTAACAGACATCGAAGCTGCCAAAATTCAGAAAAGGAACGGCCAGCTCCTATTCGGCTCCTAACTCGAGGTCCCATTTTATTCCTAGGCCCAGCACGTGACATTTGGCCGTTCCTACCCAGACCGGGGGGCGCCGCATCCTGGCCGTTCCAGCTGACCTGCTCTCCCACTGTGGTTTAACAACACGCTCAAGCATCCCGCCAGCACAGGTCTTGACTTCTCCAACCCGTCCTGTATCTTTATCTTCTTTCACCTTAAAGTACTCAGTTTCTGGGCAAGTTAATACTCTTTCCCTCCAGAGGACCCGACCAGTACGTGGCATTTACAGAGGAAGAAACGGGAGTATGAGATAGCGAGCAGCTGAGCCAGTGAGTACCGAGAACTCCGCAAGGAGCCGGACGCCTCGCTGCAGAGGGTCGTGCGTGATAACATCGACTGACTTACGCTCACGCTTCTTGTTTGACAGATTTTGTAAACTGACTTAACTTTCCAAACTAGAGTCCTCACACGTGTAAGAGCAGGAGCTCCGCGGCAGGCGTCTCTGCTCCCCGGATGGTACCGTTCCAGCCACAGCTCGGTGTCCCTGCACGGAAAATGCCGCAGCTCGGAGACACCCTGACACGCACCTGTTTGGAATTACTGAAGTAGAAACCGAGGTACGCCTTCTGAGTAGTAACAACACACTGACATAAGGCAACCACAATGGTGGTTTTTTTCAGGTTAAAAAACAATCGCGTGTGCATCTGCTGGCGGCCTGCAGTCCTCGGGCACGAGGAGACCCTCAGCGCCACACCCGCCGAGTGACGTCTGGGCCGCGTGCTTCATTCTGAACGCCCTCGTTCTGACCAGTTCGTCGGTGCAGGGGAGAGTAGTAGCCAAGATGATGAAGGGTCTGGAAGCTCTGCCTTACGAGTTTGAATTCAGTAAACAGAGGATGCACGGCCTGCAGGAAGAAAACAACGGTTTTGCCGATGGCATGAAAACTGTTGACAAATACGTGAGGGGCTGAAGGGGGGGTGGTCCCAGGGTTGTTCTTTCCAGGGTCAGAGACGGGACTGAGGTCTAAACCAGACCGGTGCACGGAGGCAGAATCCCGACGGGTACGTGTAAGGAATGACTTTCTAAGTGTGGAGTATGGCGGTGAGGCCTGTCGGGGAGACTGGGCTCCCTGAGACAGTCCTGACTCCGACGACGGCAGGAGGACACCCTCACGGGAGGGAGGGGGCAGAGATTCACGCGGTAACAACCTCGCCGGTCGCTCCGAGGAACGAGGCTTCTTCATTTTCCAGCTCTTGCTCGGAGACGGTCGATGCTCAAGTTTTGCTACCAACAGGTGGAGCTGTTTTCTCATGGTCGCCGGCGGGAGCCCGAGGGATCTTCCTCGCGGGGAACGCGCCCGGCCTCTAGTTCGGATTCGCCATGGCCTTTATCCTCTTACTTTGACTTTTCTAGAGTCAAAGGATCTGTGACTTGCAAGAGATTCAGTCGTCAGGTGAGTTTCGAGTTACCCTCCTCTCTGCTCACCTGTCAGGACGTGGCACCTGCCGCCGCTTCTCCCTGCAGTGGCTTCGTCCCCCTGTTCTGCTTCATACTCCAGACTTGGTGTTTTAGGGCAGAGGGGAGGCCCCACCTCCTGAGGTGGGCTGTCATGCCAACGCGCTCCTTCTGTCGGAGCCCGGCCTCTAGCATGACTCTCCTAGCATCCCTGCTCCTTCCTACGGCCATAAACTCCTTACAGGAAGATCCTGCTAACCTCATGGGACTCCTCAGCCATAAGCACTGGGCTTGACTCTAGCGCCCTGCGCGGTAAGTGTTTCTTTCACAGATAAACAGACTGAGTCCAACCGATCCACGTAGAAATGCAAAAATGAGGCACCTGCGAGTTAACACGGACTTCGGAGAGGGAGTTAACCAGCTCTTAACAGTACAGACTTTGCTCAGAGTTTGATTCGTAGATAAAGGCAGAAGATTTATTTCTGTTTTCATCTGAAAACAAAGCACCTGAGCCCACTGAGACCAGGGACACAGTGAGGAGGCTACAACTCAGGACCGGCCCTGCCAGCATCGTGAGGGTTCAGCCCCTGGCCCGGAGCCGCTGGGGCGGTGCCCGGGGAGTGGTGAAGTGGAAGTTCACCTTCCTGCTGGCCCACACAGAGCGTTTTCAAGAGGACTTAGAACACACAATGGAAAGCTTTCTATGTAAAGTCTGATTTTAAAACAAATAGACTAAATGAAATCTTGATGATTAGTTAAATCCCCAGAAAGCAGGGAAAACATTTTAGTCATACAGAAAATATGTAAGTCAGGACAACGTTTTTTTCCCCTACTTCTTTCTCCAAACGAAGTACAGCTGCAAGAAATGCCAGGGGTGCCCCGGACAGAGCCGAGCTCAGCTCCAGTCACGGCTGAGTGCTTGCCATCACCCAGTGAGAAGACGGGGTCGCTCAGGCACCTTGAGCTCCCAGGCAAGGCAAGACGGAGACTTCCTAGCTGGAACACAAAGTCATCGCATTTGGGTTCTCCTTGCAGAGTGCCAGTCAAACGACAGAGTTTTCTGGAATTTCAAGATAGCCATTCTCTGTGTCCAGAGTAAAACGTGGCCAAGGATGATCTAAGGTATGTTTCTCTGGAAGAGCGACATGTTCGTCCATCAGTTTATCTACTCTTAGCCTCCGCCGAAGGGCATTCCTAGACCGTGAGCTCTCGGAGGGCCGACTCGAGCCCCAATAAATCGTTGAGCTCCTAGTGCTGTGCGCGCTCTGGAATATTTATATCCTGAAAAATGTCTGTCTGATTTGTTGAGTGAACAACTGTGTAAACTTACCAGATTCAAAATGTTTCCTACTTAACACCAAAGTGAAAATACTTTCAAGTCGTTTCAACTTTCGGAAGTCAGCAGAAGCCCTTCTTGGGTAGAGGTACCAAACGGTGTTTCCTCTCAGTTCGTTGGAAAAGAAGCATCATTAGAACAGTTGTATATGGAGAAGACGTACTGAGACCGGGCCTACACATGGTAAAATGCCGCATGGGAACGTCATTCATGGCAAGTTTATTTTTTAAAGTTTGTTTTTAAATGATCCTTTGGTTGGCTGATAGCCTTTCTACTATCTCTTCTTATCCAGTCCCCTGGACATCTAATTCCACTCAACGGAAATATTTACTGAGCGCCTGCTCCGTGGCCAACTCTGCCGGGTCCTCAGAACACAAGACGTGCTTCAGACGTGCTTCACAGATCCCTGTCCCGTATCTTCTTCCCCCAAATCTGTTAGGCCCCAAACTCTCTGCAGCTGTGGAAGGCGGATTGGAAGTCTTTATTGACTTCCCTTGAAGTCCGCTCCAGAGAGAAACTGCCGTAAAGACGGAGATATACCTTCTACCGTGAGAGAAGCTTACCATTATGGAAATGAATAAACCATTTGTCCACAGAGAGGCCCACGGAAGCGCCGGATGCGACCAGGACTTACACATTAATCAATCCTGGATTTCAGATGCTGTTTTAAGATCCCCAAAACTTGAGGGACATGGGCTTGACAAGTGTGTCTCAAACATGCGTCAGAATCAGGTTGATGGCTTGTGAAAACAGAGAGTTCTGGGTCCCGCCCCCAGAGTTTAACTTGGACGATCTTGGGTGGGCTGGAGAATCCCACGAAGCTCCCCGATGATGCCGATTCTGCTAACCCAGAGATGGCACGTTAGAACAATTCTCCTCAAGAAATCACTCTAAAAAGGTGCAGCTCTGCTCCATTCAGCTGCCAAGGTCAGGACAGAAACAGTAACTTCTTAAATGTAGGTTTGGGGTATCACAGATCGTGTCACAAGAGGGCTGTCACCTCCTTCTATTCACATTAGTGCTGAAATATTATCCTTTGTGCCACAGACAATTACACATGGTCAGCAGGTTAGGTATGTTTAAGGCTTGTGGGAAGCTGGAGAGAGATACCTTTTACGATATTAAGAATATCTCATTTATAGAGAGCTTCTAACAATTTCATGCATTTTCACATCCATTATCTCAGTTGAGTTTTACCATCTTTCTGTGAGACTGGCACAGCAGGTGTGACTTAATCATTTGATAGATGAAGAAACGGAGTCTAGCACTATTAGAGATCTTCATTAGTTGGCAGTTCAGCCAAGATTAGTCATTAGATCTCTTAACTCAGCCTCAAGGAATAGAAAAAGTAAAATACCAGGAATCTCTTCTGTACTTGAAAACCATGTTCCTTTACATATGCCTAAGTACAGCAGTTACACTTAATTCAGATCATCTATAGCTTAATTCCATGGGTGGTTTTAGTTTTAAGATACCCTTTAAAGGAAAACAAATAAGATAATGCTGGGTCTCGGTTGTATTAACTATAAAATCGGAAGATTGGACGAAGAATCTTCTATTTCTACAACTATCAGATGCATTTATTTTATAAAAAGAACATTTAATAGGATTCACTCAGTAAAGTAAGAAGTATTTATGGACGATGGTAATATGGTAGCATCAGCTGGTCCAAAAGTTGTATTCATACTGTGCCCAAATAAAATCGAGGCACTGCGTTTACTGTGGTTCTTTGTCTGGAAATGATGGTCTTAAAGGTAGTTCCATCACTGAAGGAGTCAGTCAACACACCATGCTCAATGGGCTCCGTGACTTAGGGGCTTAGGTGTTTTAAATGAATGCAGACATCTATGCCTTTAAACTTGCCATCCCTAAAAAGTGTGTCACCGAAAGTCCTACTTGAGGTACCAGTGTGCTGGGACACAGCCGCTATGAGCCTGTGAAGAAACAAACAACCTTGTGCATTCCTAAATACACTCCCTAGCTGAGCGCTCTTCTCGTGCACTGTCGTCAGGACTGCTGTCCAGGGGGCTATGGTCCTGCATACGTGTGTCCCTCGACTGATACCGGGTCAGTGTTTCCATGACAGGATTCTGTGTTCATGGGTTCGGAATCTAATCATTACAACGCGCTCTGAATTGGAGCTTGGCAGGGGGACGTGCAAGCTGAGACTATTCCAAACTCATTTCCACCACTCCCACCAAAATCAGATCAGTGATACAGATTGTTAGGATATGCAAATTGAAGAGATGGGAAATCCATCCACATTTGGGGAGGAAAGTTCTGATGTAGCAAACAAAACAAAACAAAACAAAAACCCTCCTGAGTAGCGACTAGAAAGTATATGCAAAGTTGCTCAATTATTTTCAGGAGGCTTTTTGATAGGAACAATTTTTATTGTTCTCATAAGTACAACAAACTCGGGTGATTTTAGAAGGGATTTGATAGGTGTCTTGAGTGCATCTTTCATCAAGATATTAATGGTGATAAAACAAAGTGATGTGTAGGATCTCCTGTGAATTCCTCCACAAATAGAGCAGCTTTTCTTTTAAAAGCACAATACTAGCTGTGAAATGATGACTATTAAGAAATAGAAGATGTCTTCCTATAGAAGAGAACAGTGGCTGCGAATTCATAAAGAAACCAAGAGAATGAAAATTCATGACAGACAGACTCTACAATTAGAGTCAGAGGAGTTGAACAGGTGAAAGCAGGAAGGTGGTCCACACAGGAACAGCGTGAGTAAACATCCTGAGATCGGTGCTCACCGGGAAGTGAGGAATGAGACAGTTCCCAGCTGTAATATTCACTTAAATTTTGTGTATCTTCCATTTCTGAGAAATTCGGAAGGCACTGAACCACCGTTTCCCCAACTTGGTATCTTAGAACCACGATTTTCTAAAATGCTCTCAGGGGGAAAATGACTCACTCTCCAGAGGACTCACTAGTATTTAAAGCTCCAAAAGTTCCCAAAGCAAGTAAAAATGATCGTTTTTTCCAATCCTGTTTGACCATGGGACCCAATTACACATAACACCTGCTAACATCTTCCAAAGACCCCTTTTTACCAAAGTTTCTCCTAGAAAATTAGACTAGACTGTTAGAAATAATAGGTTTTGAGATGAGCTCACTATGTTTAAAAATTGTCTGGTAAATACATCATGACATCCATTTCTTCTTCCATGTAAGGGGGGTTGAGCCTGCTTTCCTCGAAGCCTCTCTTTAAATACAAACTTGTAGAACTCCAAAATGCGCGAGAGCAGATTTGACATTCACGTCCCTGTTTAATTTCTAGAGATACCAGAACTGGGCCAAACGCTTACAGAGGTCCACTGTTTAGATAAAATGAGTGTAACCCTCCTAATACATTCTTAATTACATATATATTTTTGATGGATAAATATATCCTGAGTGGATTATCTACTTAGGGGACTTTTTAATTGACCCTTATAGTCCCTTGGTCTCTTTGAGTGTGGCTAACTATACTAAAAAGCTAGATTTAAATAAATTTTTCATGTAACTCATTCTTTCTCTTTTTCATTAGTATGGATAATCAAGCATTCATGGCATTATGGATTTTTAAATGTCAGAGATCGTAAAGCTGCCTTGCCTATTACAGTAAAAACTTCATCAGGGGCTATCCTGTATTCAAAGTAGTGTGTAATTCGAAGCAGCTGCGCACCCAGCTCCCTTTCTCCAGATGCACGGTTGCCCTTTGAATGAGAACATTAGATAACCTGGGTACTCATTAATTTCAAGCCTAGTTTCTGGGTGCCAGAGATTTTAAGGTAACTGTATCTTAGTAAAGTCATCACAGTCCCTTGCCATTAAACCCATCAAAAATAATGTTCGCTCACTGACCCGTGTACCTTACAGGACGCTCATTCTGCCCTAACCTCTATCTTTTCCAAAGCCTTCTATGTTTGCCTTGCCCTCCAGAAACACATCAAATGGTAGTTTTCATTTTTAAAGAGTTTTGGTCACCTTAGGAAACACTGTCCCTTCCTCATTGAAGGACAAGATTCGCTTTACGGTCTCAATTACCTCAGTTTTCTTTTATCTATGAAGTCTGTGTGATTTTTTTAAAGTGACAAATATTCACCGAAATATAATCTTTTTGTAGTTACATGTCATTCGTTATAATAATGATACTTTCCTATTAAGAACATGTGTGCTTTAATCACTTTTCCTGAAGAAGTTAAATTTATGAGTAGGGGAATGATGAGACACTAACGAGCACAAAGTCTGCATCTTCAGATCAGCCAGGAAGAAAGCTCATGCAAAATACTCTTCTTTTATTACAAAGTAGCCCAGGACACCTTAAACTAAGAAGAGAATAAAATCTAACTTCATATACCTCTTATCTTCCTTCAGGACGGTATATTTTTATAGAGCTAAACTTCTCTGTCATCGACAGTTTTGTAAATTACCTTTTACGAAAGGAAAGAGAAAACCCATCTTTCTGTAAGCCCTCACACATCACAAAAAGACTGAGCAGTGTTCCAGACCTCGGGTTTTGGCACACCCTCGGCATAGCACGAAGGGAGGAGAAAGTGTACTTAGGATCGATGCCACCCACCATCCAGTAATGGTTTAAGTAGAAAGTAATCAGAGGGATACCACAGCAGCTAAATTTCAACCAAAGATATTCTAGGTTTAGAACAATAAATAATTTTAATCAGGTATGTTCCAAGGATCAAGCAGGGCTGGAAGGCTGTAAGTCAGCCTGGATAAGCACGTGGAAAGTCCGCCCTTCAGCCGCCACCCCACATACCCAGCAGACCACCTGACCCTCCACTAACATTCGGGAGGTCGCTGCTGCAGAGAAACCCATAGGCTGTGAAACCCAAACACCACAGACTAGAAAACACATCTGATTTATTAAAGCAGACAGCATCTTTCACCCACATGGGAGCACAGTCACAAGACAGAGTGTTCTGGAAACGCTGATATGGATGAAGGAGACGGACACACGTGAAAGCCTTAGCACCTTCCTGAAGTCGTGCCTTCCCGGAGCCAGGACCGCCTTATAATAAGGGCTTTTGAGTGTGCCAGTAACCAAACACGCTTGGAAAGGGTCCAACACGAACCACCTCTCCAGGAGTCTCCATCCAATGCAGTAACACGACACTTCAGCTTCCACAAAACCAGTGTCTACAGTTGATGAATAAGTCATTAAGACCGTCTCTGGGATGCGAAAGGGATTACTTTTCTTATCAGGGCACACAGCCTTGTATATATGCGTCAGGCTGCAATCCGTCATTTCCAGGGACTTCTGGCCTCCCTATCAGAGCTTGTCATTTGCGGGTGTAAGACCCGTGAGGCTGATCAAGGGCACTAGAAATTATACTGCACAGAGTGAGCCAAAGCCCCAAAGAACATGGCCCACCTTATTCAAACCCTTACCCATCTCCCACACACCTGGCACTCAGCCCACGACAGACGGACAAACAACCAGGCAATGGGTGTGAGTGAAAAAACGCACATTCCACCTCCCAAACTTGTGATTCAGACTAAAAATGAAACTTGTTGATACAAAAAGTACTACTCCTCTCTTGGGTGCTTTAGCTACTCCCTGGGAATATCACCGAGAAAATGACGTCAGGATAAGAGCAATCCGAGTGCATCTTCAGGACGGCCGCCTGCCTTACCGAGCCCACGGCCTCCCCATCCCAAGTCCCCCCCATCGCTGCGGCTCCCAGGCCGCGCCTGCCTTGAGCTCTGCCCCCGGAGTTGCACGGAAATAAACAGGGTATGCACTGGTGTGGTCAGCGGTCAGCCTCCTGGAGGGGCTGGCCGGCTGTGGATAACTCCGAGAAGCCTCCTGTTCCTTCCCAGAGGGCAGCCCCTTACAGAGTACGCTCAGGGTTTTAGGAAGACAGTGAAATCTGGCCCAGCTCCTCTGTCAGAAAGCATAACTCACATTTACTGTGAGTCCTGCCTGGGGCTCTAGAGTGTATTCACAGGGTCAGCCTAGGGCTTTCCTTGATGGATGCTCCGGTTTTCCTTTTTTCCAGGAGTCCTACCTATCAAAGCTCTGGGAGATTTCTTTCTAGTGATTCTGACAGAACTGACAGAGCGCGAGGCAAGGCCTCCTTCCTTGAAGATTCTTGGCTATTTTTCAACGGTTCACTGGAGGCTTTGCAGTTGCCTTTCCCTGTGCCATGACTGCAGTGAGCAGAAAAAGCCTGATGCGTCCTCAAAGCATCTAAACCGAGTCAGTGTCCAGGAAACTTTCCCTCAAGCTGTTGGCACAAGGGAGGCAGGCTGATCGCTTCAGTTACTGGCTTCCCCACAGGGGACCGGAGGAACCTTGCTAAGCCACGAACTTCGGTCCGCGGTGATCTGTGTTGAAACGGGATGAGCAGATTTTCCCGGCAGGTTCCAGGAGGTGCCCGCGTCCACCGCCGCCCGCCCCCGCGCTCCCCCGGGGTGGCATAGGTGCAGCCCCCGTCTGTCCCGATGGGTTTAAGGAATCGGAAGCCGACCACCTGGGTTAGTTTTTGTGTTTGTCACCAAGGGACTGTGAGAGGGAAAGTGTCCAATTCAGCAGCACGGGGGACTCGAGTCAAGAGGGGCGCACGGTCTGGAGAAGCGACTGTCTTGAAGGCGAGGGGAAGGCGTCTCGTTCGAGGGTGACTTTTCCCTCTGGTGCCTTGGGGTTGGCATGGAATGACATCTGCCTTCGGGGCAACCTGGCTCCGGCCCAGCGCCGGGAACACCCGCAGAGGCGCTCCGGGGTGCGCAGACCCCAGCGCAGGAGGGCTCTGCGGGGCGCGGGGGAGCCCTGCCCCTCCCCGGGCCGTCCGTCCAGCCCACCGCGACCTCCTTGGTGGCTCTGCAGATCCCCTCTCGGTCCGGGCTCTAAACGGGGGCTCCTCGCTGGCCGGACGCGGGGTGCTTGGGGACCGAGGGGGCTCGGTGGGCCAGTGCGGAGGCTGAGAGAGCGGCTCCGGTGGCATCAGAGAGCAGAGGGCAGGCGAGGAAGCTGGGGGGGGTGTCCCCGAGAAATCCGGGCGGGACCGCGGGAAGGGGGCGCGGGGGGCACTCACCGGCTGCTCCGGCTCGGAAGCTGCGCACCGTGTTGCCTTCGCGCAGGGGCCGGGGGCGCGGGGGCCGCGAGCCCCGCTCCGAGGACCCGGGGGTGCGCTCCGCCTCGGCCGCGCCGCCGCCGCTGTACCGGTCGTAGAGCCGCAGCATGTGCGCGGACACACGGTCGTGCGGCCGCAGCGCGGGGCCCGGGTCGGCACCTGCCGCGCGGTCGCCGGTCGCAGCGCCGCGGGGCTCCGGGACGCTCTGCCTCAGCCGGTCCCCGCGCGCCAGGCCCGCGCAGAAGCAGCCGAGCCACAGGCACAGCAGCCGGCGCGCCCCGGCCATGGCGAGCTCCGGCCGCCGCGCGTCCTCTCCGCGCGTGGCGGGGGCGGGGGACGTTCCGAGCCACGAGCGCCCGCGACGGCGGAGGCCGGGACTCAGGTGAGCCGGACCGGGGGCGCCGGGAGCTCCGCGCACTGCCCGAGCCGGACGCCGCGAGCCGCACTTCGGGCGCCGACCGACCGCGGCCCGGCAGGTGGCTCCCCGGGCGCGCCGACCTCTCCGGGACGCGGGCGAGACCTCGGCGCGGGCGCCTTCGGGTCTGTCCTGTCCTCCCTGCCCGTCTGGTCCGAGCGCCCGGCCGAAGCGCCGCGCAGGGGGGAGGCGGCCGCGCGGGGCGGGAGCGGGGGCCGGAGCGGGGCGGGGGCGCCCGCCTGCCTCTTCCAGGGACTGGAGCAGCTGGTGCCGCGGCCCGAGTTTTGAGTGTGCGTGTGCGCGTGTGTGTGCGTGTGCGCGTGTGGAGAGACGCGAGCCGCCTCCCGCTCCGAGCGCGCCGGCCTCGCCCCGTCCCTCCCGGCCGCGCGGCCCCTGCTACGAGCGGAGGCGCGGGACGGGGAAGCCGCGGCCGACCAGCAGGGGGAGAGAGAGGAGAGGAAGTAGGGGTGGGTGCCGGGGAAGGAGGGGAAGGGGGAGCGCGGAGGCCGGGCAGGGGGACGGGGCGTTTCTCCGGACCCCGTGGAGAGCGCGCTCGTGTCCGGCCTCCGAGGGGCGGGGGGGACGCGCGTCCGCCCGGCTCCCCCCTCCCCGGACGCGGCCGAACCGACGTGGGCCCCGGCCTCGCCCCGCGCGCGGCCCCGATGGAAGTGGCGGAGCCGCACCTGCGCGGCCGCCCCGGTCCCCCCGGGCGCAGCCGCCGCGCTCGCCTGCCCCAGGACGAACACACGTGCGAGTCCGTCTTTCCCGAGAAACGCAAACGCGCGACCCCGCAGCCCCCCCTCCGCCGCTGACCTCCCCGCAGGGGCTTCTCCGCGGGCTGGGGGTGACCCCGCGACAGCCGGGGGTCCCGGGCAAGCTCTCGGGTCGCGGATTCTGAGACCGTCACTCATTCTCGACGTTTGGCTGCAAAATGGAGGTGTAACGACCAGCGAGCGCTCTGCCCCGCGCTTCTCGCGCCCGAAGCACCCGTTGCGCACCGCACGCCGCGCGCGTTTTTTAAGCAACGTCCACCCCCAAGGCGGGGCTCGAACCCGCAGCTCCGAGGGCAGGCGCGGCCGTACCAACCCAGCCAGCCTCGTGCCCTTCACTCTCATTAAAGAGTTTTCCCAGGGAAGCCCATTCTGCAGACGTGGAAACTGAGGAAAAACACACTCCCAGCTCAGGGAATGCGGCTCCTGGCCCTCCCCACAGACTTAATCATGCGATTAGCATTTAAACTGACTTCCAGTGTGACAATTGTGTAAATGTTCTTCGCGGGGAGCCTAGCCCCGAGCAGTAGAGCCCTCGGTGAGCCTCTGTCCAGGGAGCTGTCCCCTCTGTGGGCGCAGAGCGGGGCTAACTGAAAGGAAGATAGACTCCCGCGTCCCCTTGGGTTTCCACATCCACGTTTTTCTCTGAAGGAGAATAAGGACGCGTCCCTTTGAGAGTTTAGTTTGGATGAGACTGGAAACCAGTGCTGAAATGACTGGCTCCCCGACTGGCCTTTAACAGGGACTCAATCCCCTTTTATCTCAAATTTATCCCAAAGGCAGACTACATCCTCCCCACTCTGTCACTCCGCAGCCCCTTGCGGTTTGGATTTTGCCCCGGGCCACCCCCAGAACGGTTCTGCAGATAATAACGCGAACTTCAAGGGTGGCGGTGAGGATTCAGTGGGTTCATGTGTATGATCTTCGCTTGGCATAAAGAACATAATAGCTTTTGTGATTAATAATGAAGACCCAATTGCAACATTCAAGAGGCCCTGGAAACTCTGTCCCTCTGATTTTTCCCTGTGACTCTTTGGTTCTTTCCTTCTCCTTCCTGCTTTGTTTCGGCTCTGGGAGCTGCCTCCTCTTCCCAGGCTGCCTCCAGTGCTCCTCACATCCGTACACTCAGTCCCAGAAGATGCCAAATTGAGAAGAAAAACCTTCTGCTTTGGTGGTCACCTCTGACCTTTAAATTTATATTGTCCTGGGTTTCTACCAGCAACCCCCACCCCCTCTGCAATGCCCAAATCTCTCCCTTCTCGCCTGTGTCACCATCCCTGAGACTTCTCTTCCTTGAGTGCCCGTGTGTATCTGTGGCAACCTTTGCAACGCCACGTTCAATGTGGTTCTCCATGGGAGGGGCTGTGCTGTGGGTGCTGGGGTTGGCCGCGTGCTTTCAATGCCGACCTTCACTTCTTAGACTCACATACTCCCCCCTCCCCTGCTTTTTAAAAAAAGACTTATTGATTTGAGAGAGAGAGAGAAAGAGTGCAGGTGAGCAGGTGGTAGGGGCAGGAGAGGAGAGAAAATCCTGAAGCAGACTCTCCATCGAGCCCGGGAGAGGGCTCAGGACTCAAACCCCCGACCCCGAGACCACGATCTGAGCTGAAAGCAAGAGGCAGACACTTAGCAAATTGAGTCACCCAGATGCCCTGTGCACTCTCCCTTTCTTGTGCTTCTATTTTCTTATTTGAGCTGTAAGTACAGCATAATGGTCGTTGTAGAGAATCACTGGGCAGTCCGTGTCAGGAGACGAGGACAGCCCCTACCACAGAGCAAACGCTTAACAGGAGTCAGCCGTGAGCTGAGATATTGCTTGTGCGTTTTTGTGTAAAGCCGAGGAAAAGCCAAACGCACCTTTACATTTCAGGGCCCAGCCAGCACCTTCAGAATAAACAAGGTCACTAGAAGATGATAAGCAGGTAGAATGATCCCTCGCAGGGGCCTGCGGCTGTAAGGGCAAGTTTGGAAAGCAAAGTGTGGGTGACCGCCAGCGAGCTAAGGAACACTGGTGGCCACCAAATGCTGGACCAAAGCAAGCCCCGTTGGCAGGTGGCCTACACCTGAGAAGCTGGAGCAAGGGATGAGACGGAGGAAGCCAGCAGCAGCCCGTCCGGCCGTGGCACCTTCACGGGACCCATGCCGGACCCGCTGAGCGATCTGCGGGGAAACTGAGAGCAAACGGAGCTGGAATTAACCGATCTTTCATCAGAACATCTGGAGACGCCATCTTGTGATGCTTCAAGACAGTGTTTCTTTAACCAAAGTCCGCAGAAGCTTGGGTCTGGATGGACGAACTAGTCTCTGAAGGCTGGCATCTTCAGATGCCTTCCTGCCCCCCTCACGGGGTAAATCAGAGCACTCATAATTCCAGCCGAGCGACCGGCTTATTGGACATGCGGAGGATGTAGAACTAGCCAGAAAGGAGAACTTCAGAATTGAATAGAATGGTGGTACACGTGCCTGCGTCTGATTTCTTCTTGAGTCTTGTTAATAAGTTTGCCTTATATTTTAATAACAGGAATTTCCCATGTTATGCTAGAGAATAAGGATCACCACTCCTACCCATCAGTGAATCAGAGGATACTTATTTAGGATACTCTTTTCCTAAAAAGAAGGAGAATTAAAGAAAGACATTTTTGTAAAGCAAACACTAGTTTGACCTTCAGTGGGTTCTGTTGAGTTGGGCTCTACTTTGACCACAACACCCTGTGTGTTTAATGTGTATTCTGTGTGTCTTTGTTAGTTCCCTTAAACACTATACACCTTCATGTCCCAAAACTCCATCAAACTATTGAGTACGTCTGTAAGGCCACATTAGCGGCGGTGGGCAGAATATGTGAGGAGAGTGTGTCTTGGGCTTGGAGGAGTTTACCTTCTAGTGGTTGAGCCAAAGAAACCCACATGGGACAAGGGGAGAAGGATCGGTCGGTGTTCAACCGTGCGTTGTAGACCGGGTCACAGTCTGCTGGGCCAGCCTCAGGAGGAGATCGGTGGGAAATGGGAGAGCCAGGGAAGGTTTCCTGGAATAGGCGGCGCTTTATTTAACCTTGAAAAATGGGTGACATTTTAGAGTCAAACATGAAGGACTTGCAATTTAGAGAGAAGGTGTGGGAGTGAGCGTGAGCTTGTCCTGTTACTGAGGCCGCGTCGCCTGGCACCAAGGCTGACCTGGCTGTACAGAGTCTGTATGCTGGAGAGCACAGGGGAAAGAGACGGGATGCGGGGCGGAATGAGTTTATGCAGAGCCTGGGTCAGGGGAAAGGAGGCAACTGTAGAAAGCTTTTGAGAAGAGAAGGCTTTCTAATGGTCAAAATTCTCCAAAATGGTCTAGACAGTTTTACTAACTCATCAGTGTCGTGCCCCTGGAAGTAGATACACATAAGGTTGATGACAACTTAAAGATAGTTTAGGGCTGATTCAAATATCGGCAGGCTGACTGAAGATATTTAAGGCCTTTTTAGTTGCAGAGTTATTTGGGGGCAATACAATTCGTATCTATACACAAAGTCTGTATCCACCAATGTATCGATGTATCTGTCTGTGTGTAACTGACTCGCAGAGGCTTAAACACTTAGGGGTTCGTTTTTCTTCCTGTTGCAGAAAGTCTGCCTAAGGAGCTGTTGGTATCTGCTCAGCGGCTTGACGAGTGTCATTGCCAGTGTGTATGGGACTCACTTATTTTCCTCTTTCTTACTGCCATCGGGTCACCAGATGCCGCTTGCAACTTCAGCCATCAAGTGCCTTCTCAAGGGAGAAAGGAGAGAGAAGGGAAGCCCTGGCTCTATCTCTTCCTTTTCATCGGGAAAAGCAAAAGCTCTCCAAGCCCTGGCAGGTATCTCTTCTGTCTCACTGGTCAACATTTTGTCACATTGGTCACCTCTCCCTGTGAGGATGTCTGGGAATCTAGCATCTTGTCTGGGCCCTGGCACACCGCCGCTGCAAGAGGAATCTGAGTTCAATTGTCAAGGAAGAAGGAATAGTGAAAAGAGAAAGGAACTAACAGGGTCTTGTATAAGGACCCATCCAACATGAACGGTCTATGAGTCTTCAACCCATTTATGGGTTATTTTCTATTCTGCTTGTGAACTTGTTTAGCTTTTCTCCAGTCCCAAGCCGAGAGCATACATCTGTCAAGAGAATAAAAAGGATATTTACAGAAATCTTAAGAAAACAAAACAAAACACACATCTGTGTTGGGATGAGTACTGGGTGTTTTCTGTAATTAAGGAACCATTGAAAACTGCATCGAAAAATAAGAATGTACTCGACAGTGGCCAACTGAACATAATAATGACAATGAAAACCCCTTTCCTTATCTATTTCACAAGCTATCACCTTGTCACTTTCCTTTCTTTGATCTTTGAACTTCTTTAAAAAGTTCACCTACCATTTCACTTTCTCACTACCTCTAAATCCCATCACTTGGCTTTATTTCTGACCATCTGTGATGTGATCTTGGTACTCAAGCTGTTCTTGTGTTAGGCACTACACTTCCCATGACCAAACCAACATCTCCACCAGCGAGCCTTCATCCTTTGTCTTGAAGCGTTTGACACTATTTACCACCCTCCTTTGAGAACTCGTCCCTTTTTGTCTTATGTCTGTGTCACTATCCAGGCTCCTTCCTGTCTTTTTGCTTCTTCCTGTCTTGTTTCACGCACTCAACAGATACTTAGTGTCTGTCGCACTCTTGACGCTTGGTTTGGTGTTGAAAATGCGCAGATGAAATAAGACAGCCGCTGTCTCCTGAAGACTTAGTCTGCTGGGGAGATAGGGATATTGTCACTGAAGGAACCTCCAGATAATTTTGAAAGACGGTGTGAGGCAGGAATTGCTTTAAGAAGGAGATGATGCTTGAAGTCGGTGGTTTTCCAAGACAATTTCGGATGGGATATCCCAGACCGAGGAAGTTTCAAGAGCACAGAAGTGAGAGAGGACTTCCTCTGGGAATCCTCATCCGACTTCATGCTAACTTTTCCGGTAATTTCCTCAGTTAACTCACTGTAGCTACGCATTATTTATTGACTTAGTAGACACTCCAAAAACCAACATTCCTAAGCTTCTCTGTAGATCTTAGACTTCCGTTTTTTATAAACTTGTGGATAGGCTGTTGTCATCACAAATTCTGCACATCTGAGATGATTGGTCACCCCCCCCCAGTACTATTCTTGGGTTCCAGTCCTCCGTCCTCAGTGAACGTCCTCTCAGCTCTCCAGTTCCCCCTTGTCAGACCCGCAGCGCCCCCTCCCCTGCCGCGACCGCTATGGCTGCCCCGTCCCTGAGGCCCACGGAGGCGATGTCTCCTCTCTTCATCTTGACTGCAACCTCTTTCCTTAAGTTGCTAGTTTATTCTAACGGAGACTAGTTTCAGAGTCCCCCGAATGGTTCTCTGTTCCTCCTCACTCCCAGCTGTATTTGATGTCTAATGCTGTGTGACAAGTCACCACAAACTTAGGGGCTTACAACCACTGCCATTATTTCACAGGTCTGTGAGTCAGAGGTCCAGGTCGGCTCATCCGGCTTCTCCGCTCGGAATCTCACATTCAAGGTGTCGGGGAGGTGGGGTTCTGTTGGAAAGCTCTGAGTGAGAATTCTCTTCCAAGCTCGTTCGGCTGCCGACCGACTGCAGCTCGGAGCAGTTTCAGGACTGACGTCTCCTTGTCTTGCTGGGCATCACCAGGGCTTGTGATCAGCCTCTGGAGGCCACCTGTCATTTCTCTATCTTCAAGCCACCAGTGGAAAGTGTCTTACGTGTTAAATATAGTACTTCTAATCTCTTTCTCCTGAAAGAGCTCCCTTTCTTTCAAGGAACTTGCCTGAGTTCAGAGCCATTGAGGATAACCTCATTTCTTAAACTCAGTTTTGCCATATATCAAAAACTCATCACCAAACGGACCCTCCAGCATATGCACAACGTCCTCTTACACTGAAGGTGGAGCTCCTTCTTACCCTGGGAACTGAAGACGGAGGTGATTGTGCAAATGACCAAGAGCCATTTTAGAATCCTGCCTACCCTAGTGATCATCTGAATACTACTAGACTGATCTTCCTAGAACTTAGTTCAGTAGTATTTTAAGCATTCTCAAAAAGCAGAAACTAAATTTGAACAAAACCAAACCTCAGTTTGGTATTCACAGGCTTCCATAATCTGTCCTGACCTAATTTTCATGTGTCTCTCTCTTCTTTCCCACGTGTCCCCTGTGCTCCAGCCATACTAGATGGTCCTTTTCGACTTTCCTCGCATGTCGTTTTCATACGCTTGGTTTGTGCTCCTCAAGACCCATCTGAAAATGGTCCCTTTTCCATGAAGTGCTTCCTAATCAGTCTAATGGCTTGTGAGCTCTTAATCCTTTAAGTCATCAGAGCATTCAGGACTTCTCTTAGCGTTTAAGAGATTCTATCCTATGCTGCTGTTGTTGAGTTTTATGAAGAAACGGCCCCTTCTCTAATAAACCCAGGCTCCCCCAGGGGTGGCCGTGATGGGAGAACCTCCACCTGGATCCGGATCTCTTGTCACACTCTCTGTCCCTGGCGACGTCCCATCTGTCCGATCCTTCTCTGGCTGATCGTGGTTTTTACTACCGCACTGCACAAAGGATTCTGCTCCTCCTTCCTCAATTACTCTGGTGAAGTTTACGCACCCAGCACATCCTCAGTGTGTGATTTTTGTCACACAGCTGAGGCAAGCCTGGAACTTGCAAACAACAATGGACAAAAGGTTTATGAAAATAAACACAAGGAAATCTACACGCAGCTCCATGATCTGGCTTAAACAATATTTTTCCTCTTGATTTTTCTGCTTTTTAGGTCTTTTTCTTCCTGGATCCTGTCATTTTTCTGTTAATAATTTTTTTTTTTTGGCTGCACATCATTATGTACTAATAAGTCTTTTGGATGCTGGAGATGCAGCTGGGAACAAAGTGAGTGAGTGAGGTTTTTTTGTTTTTTGTTTTTTAAAGAAAATCTAGGGTCAAAACAGTAAGACGCAGAGAGGCAGGCGTTTTCTCTCTCATTTGTTCATAAATATTCAATGACTATACATCGTAAACCTTATACTATTTTAGAAGCTAGAGACACGGCCATGTAAAAGACTTTGAAATCCCTACCCTCATGGAGTTGATATTCTAAGAGAAATGGGCAATAAACCCAAACAAAAAAAAATAAGGATTTCACTGAATTACCATGGAGACAATAAAACAAAAGAACAAGATCAAAAATAGTGCAGGTATGGGGAAGGGAATGTCGGCAGGGGCGCTGTTCCAGGATGGTGAGGTGGTCAAGGACGTGTCTCTGAGAAGCTGACACCTGAATGATGGAAAAGTCAGCCTGAAGAGGGTCTGGCAGAAAAATGTTCTAGCCCCAGGAAAAATTGGAAAGGAGACCCTGCTGAGAGCCATCCAGTGATAGAGAATTTCCCGTTTTCTTAATGTTTTACACGGAGAACAGTTAGTCACTTAGAGGGTTTTACCCAATGCTTGGCCCTGTTCTTTATCGTAAATAAGAAAATCAGACAAGAACTGAAGGCACAGGTTGGGGGTAGGAAGAGGTAGAAGTAATGTCCTGATCTTGCTTCTTACTGGAAGCAAGAACCTTGAAGGCAGAGATAACCATTCGCCTCTCGTCCCCACTGCCTTCCCCGGGTATCTTTATCCCCGGTCATGTGTTTAACCCGTATTTGTGGAATTGAATTCAGTTGCGTAGTGATAAGCTGAAGGGCTGTTTTATCAAATGTCTCCCTCCAGTAAATTTGTGGTCCTCTAGAAATAGGCAGAATAAAAATATACTTATCTTCCTATTTGGTTTTAGCCTTTGCTTATTTCCTTTCTTTTCATTTTAATAGTTTTTCACTTAAGACATTCCTTAGAACTTTAATCATTAAAATTAAAGATGACTAAACAAATATAATAAGGAATAAGAATTAGTCAGCTCCTGGGCACTGGGTGGCTCAGTCGGTCAAGCATCTGCCTCCGGCTCAGGTCGTGGTCCCAGGGTCTAGAATGGAGTCCCGCATCCGGCTCCTTGCTCAGTGGGAAGACTGCTTCTCCCTCTGCCTGCTGCTCCCCTGCTTGTGCTCTCTCCCTCTGATAAGTAAATAAATAAAATCTTAAAAAAAAGATTTAGCTCCTCGAGGGAAGAAACTCTGTTTTATGTATTTTCATATTATCTGTCATCATAACAAACAAAACCAAGATTAGTGTCGTGGGATATATCTTCTCAGTCCCCCTTTTTCTACACCTAGAACAGAGACTATTTCCATGTGTTCATTATATCTTTATGGTCATACACTATTTTCACCTTTTCTGTTTAATTAAAAAGGAATTATATTGTGAAGTGACTGGATCCCTTTTTATGCTATTTTATGTCCTGATTCATGATTAACATATCAGAACAACCATGCGCTAAGATTGTATAATTAACTGACATGTTCAGTCCCATTTCTTCTTGTGTTTCACAACTCCACCCATCCTGAAAATTTCTACTGATAACGGTGCTGTCAGAATTTACCACGACACCTACTCCTTCCCCCTAAAAAACGGAAAGAATTTTACTTGTAACAACTGCTGTTTTCTCCTTGCTAGAATGTTTCGTGTTGCACGTGCGTCACAGCAGGAGAAATTTGGCAAGCCCACCTTGAAGGTTCTTCCCTGGCTGTTAATTCAGCCCTTGTGATCTGATCGTTGGGGTGTCTGTTTGCATTGTTTTCACCCGTTGTCTACAGGATCTGCATGCAGACTCTACTCCCTATCCTGATCTTCCGGCAGGCAGTCCAGAGGGCATCCTTCCTCTATAATTTGTGTTTGAATTTTTATGGCCTCCTAAAGCCTTCTTTTTTTTTTTTTTACCAGAAGATTTCTCTCTCTTGGACTTAGCCCTTCCTGTACATGGCAGTTTATTGAGTCTGATTCTTGTCTTTTGGGGAAAATAGTTACTTTTAAAAAGTCGTCTTAAAATGCGTCTCTCTTTTCTGCCTCATCATTTTGGTGATAGTTTCCTAAGTGGGATTTCTTTTTCTTTTTCTTTTCCTTTTCCTTTATCTTTCCTTCCTTCCTTCCTTCCTTCCTTCTTTTTTCTCTTTCTTTCTTTCTTTCTTTCTTTCTTTCTTTCTTTCTTCCTTTTCTTCCTTTCTCTTCTCCTTCTCCTTCTTCTTTTTCAAGTAGGCTCCATACTCAACATGGAGCCCAATGCAGGGCTTGGACTCATGACCCTGAGATCAAGGCCTGAGCTGAGATCAAGAGTCAGATGCCCGGGCACTTGGGTGGCTCAGTCAGTTAAGCATTTGCCTCCAGCTGAGATCACGATCTCAGGATCCTGGATCCAGCCCTGCGTTGGGCTCTCTGCTCAGTGGGGAGCCTGCTTCTCCCTCTCCCTCTGTGCTCTCTTGTGTTCTGCTCAAGCAAATCAGTGAAATCTTAAAAAATAATAGAGTTAGATGCCCAACCAACTAAGCCACCTAGGCACCTCTAAATTGGGTTTCTAAAAGCATAACACTTAGATGATTTTGTGACCAAGCAATGGTGCCAAAACAGTTAAAGACCATTTCCCTTCCTATTTCCATAGAACTTTCCCAAGGACTCCTGTCTCCAAACTCCCTCAGCTGGCAATGCTGCAATACCGGGGACTCTCTCCTTCCTCTCAAGCTCCTCTTTCTACCTTCTCCCATGTTCCCTTTGCCCCTTTTCCTTCCCACCAAGATTTCCCCTAAATACAGCCCAGGAGACGGTGGGCAATAGGACACTGGACGGAAGACGTTACTGACCCTCCAGGAACTTGGGGCTGAAAGGTACTAGCGGGAGGTGATCTCACTTGTCACCTCTGCAGCCCAGGGACCCAATCATTGTCATGCTTGTAAGCATCTGCCTTTTCACCCTATAGATTTCCAGGTGCAGCTGCTCGGATCGCCTACGTAAAAGCTGAGCAGGATCAATTAACGTTGTTTAGGTACAGTGACGAATGCCCTAGAAATATGGACAGATGGGGTGTGGAAATGATAAATATCACCATTGGGAACTAATTTTATTCTTTACTTTTGCTTCAGGATTTCCAGGTGTTTTTCTGGTATTTCTTCCTTGTGGGAAGTCATTTTAAACTGCCCCTGGAAATCTGCCCATAGAAAAGCAAACAGCTTTCTTCGGCCACAAATGATCACCCCCTATAACTCCTCCACCCTGTTTTTCAATTTTTGAACTCTAGGGTAAATTTTTGCCTTATAAAATTAAGATCTAGATAACTCTGGCAAGGAGCCAGGTCCAATTCTTTTACTGGGCAATGAATTGACTGCACAAGCGCTATATAAATATTTCAGGTCTCCGTCTTGTCAATCGTAGTAACTGTTGCTGAGCTGTAAACAGAACAGGAGTGCCCGCTGGTGCTGCGTGAACCAGCAGGAATTTCAATCGACTGGAAGCGGACAGATCTCAAGCTCCATGAGACCAATGGTTGTTTCTTTTCCATTTTTGTAATTCCCACATTTATACTACGTATACAACACATTTTTATTGAAGTTCATATTTTGGAGGAAGTATAAATAATTTAAAAAGGATTCATGATGACCTTTGCAGCTAGGTCAATATGTATTTTTGAATTCTGACGCATCAACAAGGAATGCTGTCCTGTAGCAGTTTTCTTGCTTGAAAAGACTCTGGTACAAACTTCCTCCTCATATGATACACAGCCAAAACCAAACTTAAAAAAAATTTATTATAAAATATGTATAATATATTTATATATAATAAATTATTTATAACAAATATAAAATTAACTTAATTACTATTTATTTATTATAAAATCATAATAAATATTAACTATAATAAATAGATAATAAATATTTATATAATAATGTATTTATTATATAAAATATATAATAATGTATAATATATGAACATTTCAATGTCTTCATAATGCTTCTTGATGACTCAAGGCCATTATTATTTGATACATAAACACATGAGAAGTTAACTGACCACATAAAATGGGCATTTGTGTACATTTGCGTGTCCATTTAAAACACAGCTTCTTGAGCATGAGTCCTGCACAGCACCTGGGACAGCATTTTGCTTGCAGCAGGCATTCCTTAAATGTCCCTTAGGAGACCCCCTGGAGTAAGAACACGTCGGCAAAACCAGTGACATCCTAATGCTGTCACCAGGACGGCAGAAAGATGAGAAAAGAGGCTTCCCTTTTTTTTTTTTTTTTAAACCTGGGCATAGTCTATTACATCTCTGCAGCAACCACAGAGCTACACAGACGAACTTCAAGTTAATAGAAATTTCTCTCCGTTTTGGATAGTGAAACACACTACTACTTGTCTTTCAATGGTGTAACAGTTGGGAGCTCAATATTTTTCCCTGTGCATTCAGCCCTTATACATAATGTGTGGTTGCCTTCTCCAGAGCTTTGAAGGGATGCGGGTCATAAAAGGTGTGCAAGTGACCATATAGCAAACTTCATGTCCTAAGTTCCCACTTTCTTCTTCAATCATGTGTAACAGACTGGCTATGTGAAATTACAGAAAACTGGATTTAAGTCCTAACGAAAGACAATGGCAACCAGGCATTTCCCAGTGGTTTCAAGTTGTTCCATTTCCCCCCTTCTCATGTAAGGAGAGATCTTCAAGGCTGTTGAACTTGGAAATGCTGTGAAACTGTCTGTCCTGCTAGGTGAAAGAGATCCCACCTGGTGGCAGTGTTTGGGTTGTATTCCCAGCACACTTCGAGGGACAATATACCTGCCAACAATATTAGGACACAATGAATGTAGTTACAAAAAGCTTAGGCAGGACCAGATGGGTCCTGGTATCAGGTAGTTCTAGGCAGAAAGATGACTTTCATTTCTCTTTCTGTCTTTAAGACAAAGCAGAACCCCAGCGTACTGGTTGATATAGGAAGAGGGGAGGCTTCTCTCTGGGGAAGGAGGCTCCTCTCCACGTGGCAGAGTACAGGGGTGAATGACCCCAGAGCTCTGAGAACAGACTCTCCCTCAGCAAGTCAAAGAGCTCGTTCTGTGTGTTCTTGAAATTCAGCCAGCTGTCGAGAGCCACCTAATAAAAGGCAGATACTCCTGGGAAGGCTGGCACCTTGAGAATTGTCAACTGGTGTCCGTTAGCACCTTGAGGGAGACTGAGGAGGTTGCCGGAAGTGGGTAGAGAAAGAGAGAGGAAGAGGACATGGTACCTGGGGTGAAGGACCGCCTCCCGCACTCCCACGTTGAGGATCAGCCCTGCTTTAGTCTCCAGAACAAGTGGACTTCTGACTTACTTCAGTGGCCTTGGGCAAGTCATTCGGCCAAGCTAGTATTTAGTTTAACTGTTAATTGGAGAGAGTGATTATTCTTTATCTCATAAAGGGTGTTGGGAGAATTTATGGTCTATAAAACACTTGAGACTTTCAGTGTGAAGGAGTTTATCAGTTCAAAGTGTTATTATTGGTTTTATTATAGGATTGTAAAGGAGACCCAAGTAACATCTTATAGTAATATTCTGTGCAAGTACTTATCTCTACTCCTGCGGAGAGGTGGACCCGTTTGTATCTCTTCGCTGGGCCATGGAAGAACTCCTGGTGCATACTGATGAGGACAGAGGAAGTCCTGATCCCGAGGAGATACTGTTGGCCTCTATTACCCAACACAGGTGTTTTATGGCGTTTCTTATCAGAAAGCAGTAATAGCCGAATGTGCAACTAAGCCCTGCTCAAAGTCAGTCTTGATAGGAGTTTTTAAAAACCCTGTGAAAAAGAGGGAAGGCCTTCTTTCCCACGTCCAGGCTCATACCGGTGTCCTCCTGTGTGATGACAGACCGCACCCGTATCTCCGCCACCTCAGAACTATCCCTGGCTTGCATTCCCTGTCTCTTTCCACACACAGAAACAAGCCAAGAAGAGCCAAGTCTGGCTGCTGTCTTAATGCTCCAGGAACCTATAGTGATGGTCTAAGTGCTAGTATTTAACATTTGAACTCCTCGGTCCAGAGTTCAAGGGCCTCTATCTTTTATCAGCTTCTCCTCTGCTGACGTTTTTCCATAAATTCAATAACATTTTGCACTGATGGCTTGCTCTCTGTGTAAATGCTATGACTGTAGGGACGTTTATGGTCTCAGAACCGTGAAAAGCATCTGGTTCATAGTAACTGTTCAATAAAGAGTTGCTGGATGCATGAATGAATGATTTAAATCCTCAAACACTTTTCCTCATTCTATCTCATAATCCGTGTTCCTAGAGTTTCTGTACAAGTATGATTCCATTTGTTTGAAATATCTAGAATAGGCAGAAAACAGATTAAAACTTGCCAGGAGCTGGGAAGAGTGACTGCTTAACAGGTATAGGATTCGATTTGGGGGGATGCAACAATTCTGCGAGTAGATAGGGGTGGTGGTTGCACATTGATGTGTAACTTTCAGTTGGTTTAAATGGTAAATTTTATGTTATGTGTGCTTTACCATGAACAAACACAACCTAATAAAGTGCAAAGTTAACATAGTTTGACTTGTTATTAGCTGGATACCTTGTACCAACAATAATCAGAAGGAACCTATAAACTGGTGTAACACTATTGTCCCCTTTCACTGTGAAATTTGCTGCAGGGGAGAGATAATTTATGTAGGGTGACCAACTTGTTTTGTTTGACTCAAGCCCATCCTGACTTTAGGACAGAAATATCCATGTCCCACACAACTTCTCTGTCCTGGGAAAAATAAGATATTTGGTCACTGGGTTACTCGGGGTTCTCTGGAGAAACAGAGCCAATAGGACACACACATACACATGCGTGCACACACACACACAGATCTATCGTTTATCTATATATGTCATCTATCTATCTATCTATCTATCTATCTATCTATCATATATACTTCAAGACATTTCTCTGAAGGATTTGGTTCACATGATTGTAGCGCAGGCCATCAGGCTGGAAATTCAGGTAAGAGTTGTTGCCGTCTTGAATCTCAGATTCTTAGAATAGGACTGGAAGACTAGAAGTCAGGCAGGATTTCTATATAGTCTCCAGGCAGAATTCCTTCTTCATTGGGAATTCTCAGCTTTGTTCCTAAAACCATCAACTGACTAGATGAGGCCCACACATGGAGAATAATCTGGTCTACTTAAAGTCAACCGATTGTAACTATCAGTCGCATCCACTGATACCTCCCAGCAACATCTAGATTGGTGCTTGATGAAACAGTTACGCAGCCCAGCCTGGCCAAGTTGACATAAAATCGATCATCACAATTGCCTCACTTTAAATGACTCTTGAAAACTTCAAATGTCTACAGCATTACAGTCTTAAGGAAACAATGGAGATAAGATATTTCAAAAAGAAATCAAGGAAAAATATGGATATTGTTGGTATCCTTTTCAGGTCACAAAATATGCCCCTTTTCAGGTCATAAAATATGGTCATAAAAGTATGACCGATACTTCAGAGTGCTGATATAATTGTACTTACAATTACAGAATTTTTGATTGGTCTGAAATTGTATGTAAGAGCACAAAGCAGATGAAAGAGGGTTGCATTTCAGACTATGGTGCATGTAATCACTTAAATAATTATTATTCGAATACAGATCCTACAACAATGGGCCAAAGAGGCAATGGGAGAAGGCATCCGGAACAAGCTGGCAGGAGTCAGAATTGAGTTCATTCCAATTTTAGTATACGTGCTGCCGAAGCGAGCACCAGAATTGAGTTCAAATCCGGATTTCTCTACTAAGCTTAGAAATAAACTTAGCCTTAGCTTAAACCTCTATGAGCCTCAGTTTACTCATGTGTAAAATGTGTTTTAACCTTTGTCCTAGGTTGTTGGAAGGAGTACATAATTCCATGTTCTGGGTTCAGTGTATGACTCCGTTAACGTTCAATATATATATGGTGGCTACATAGTGGAGTCTATGAAGTTAATAGTTACCGAGCACTTCCACAGGCTAAGAAGTGGGTTAGTCCATTTAATCCCCACAGCTACCCAATTAATTACAATTGTTATTGTCCCCACTTCATCAGCAGATCTTTGGGCTTGGGGGGGTGTGGGTAGTAACCAAGATTCCAAGGCCAAACAACTAGTAATTGAAAGAAGTAGGGTTTGAACCCAACCACTATGCTCCTAATACTTTACTACATTGACTATATGGAAATATTAGCTGAGGTTGAAGTCTGTAGATGAGGCTAATTTTGCACAATTATTGAGCCCGTTATTCCCCAACAGGATGACCATGGGCAAAGTATTTAAGTTCTCTGGGTCCCTACTTCCCAATTAAATAGGAGTAACAGTCTTTGCAATCAGTCTTCATATTTGCAGATTCTATATGTGCAAATTCACCTCCTTGTAATATTTGTTTGTATCCTCAAAATCAGTGTTTGGTACCTTTGTGGTCATTCGTGGACATGTGCAGAGCGGTGAAAAATGTGAGTTGTCCAATGTGCACGATCCCAGCTGAAGCTGGACAAAGCAACACTCTTCCCCCTAATTTCAGCTCTCATACTATAAACAGGTGTCCTTTTCATAGTCTACTGGATTCCATGTTTTTTCACACTTTTGTGCTTTTTTTGTTCACCAAAAGAGCATCCACGTGCCTCCACGATAGCCCCCAAGCGTGCTCAAGTGCTGTCTAGTGTTCTTACGCGTAAGAAGGCTTGATGTGCGTAATGGAGAAAACACATGAGTTATAGGAACTTTACCAGGCGTGAGTTATGCTTGAAAGTTGGCCATGAGTTCAATGTTAATAAAACAGCAATATATAATAGATTAGGTATCTTTAAACAGAAACACTCATAAAGAAGTCTGTGCATCAATCAGTTAATGAAAATAACTGTGGTCAGAGGCTTGCAGGAACCTAACCCTACACTTCTTTGCCCAGGAACATTGTGTCCATATTCTCCAATATGGTGTTTACAGTGACTTTATAGAAGGCGACTACGGGGAATAACAAAGAATTGACTATTTCTTAAGACTATTGTAGAGATTAAATAAGATAATCTAGTGCACTTGACACAAAGAAACTGAGCAAATTGAAGATCTTTTTCTCTTCCAAGATACTGTATCACTGCATCCTATTTTAAAGATCATTTAATGCAAATCTTACTATGTTGTTCCTATACACGTCACTTCTAAAAGCTACCTTTAAAATACATGTTACAATGGAATACGTGAAATAAGTGAAAATGAGAGGTACAAACCCTCAGTTATAAATAACTACATCATGGGGATGAAAACCACAGCAAAGGGAATTTGGTCAATAATAGTGTAAAAACTTTGTATGGTGACAGATGGTAGCTATGCTCACTGTGAGGAGCGTTGCGTCATGTAGAGAGTTTTCAAACCACTATGCTGTATACCTGAAACTAATATATTTCATGTCAACTATACTTCAATAACAATAAAAATTAAAAGAAAAATATATGTTGTAAACTATATCTCAGAGAAAGAACAGGAAACGTTTTTGGTTTGTTAACATTGGAAGATATATGGCAAAAACTGTTGCCTATTAGATCTACTGTGAATCCTTATGTGTAGACAAATACAATTATGGAACAGGACACTTCAAAAGACAAACTCAAAAAGTTTGTTACCGCTTCAAAAGACAAACTCTTATTGCCCTGATTCTCCCAATCATAAGAGCAAAACATTAATTTCAAAAAAAAAATTAAGAAGCTCCTAAACACTTGTACAATTGAACAGAATCCTTTACTTTTTTTTTCAAGTAACTAGGTCTTTTCAGTAGAACAATAAAAAGAATGAAACACACTGAAAAAAACCTGTAACAAAACTTAATATATTTTGTGTAAATACTGAATTAATAAGTCACTATTTTGAAACGTCCCTGATCTATGTTCCTCAGACAATATGAGAATGTGAATCTTGTTCATCTTTTTTTAAAGCTTTCATAAAATTTCTTAATAATTTCTCTCAAGGAGGGGAGTTTCTCACATGTTCTTACCCCTTCTCAAAAGAACATGTATTATTCTCTGAAAGAAAATACTTTAAAGTTTAATTAAGATTTACAAGTTAAAGTTCAGATCACCAGGCAGTCCTTCCTTCTAGGAAAGTCATCCTCAGCAGAGGACGTGGGGGAAACTCCTGGTCAAGCCTCCAGAGAGTTCAGCTTTTACTTCCTTTGTGAAGTCCTGCCAGAGCCACGGGGACCCCGACTGTCTTTTTTGGTTATGCTCCCAACAAGCTGTCTTGTCTTGTGCTTCACTGTTGTTTCCTTCAGTTGTTCCCCAGGGTCATGGACAGTGCTCAGTACAAAAAGGACTTAATGAAAGTATGTATGTTAAATGAATAAATGAATGAATGAGTCCTACTCAAGTCCTCCTGTGTGTGTGTGTGTGTGTGTGTGTGTGTGTGTGTTTAGCTAAAACACAGGGCTTTTTTAATTCAACTCACATAGCTAGTGGACAGGGCAGGGTTAGCAAAAAAATTGTTCTTTCTGATCCAAGGTTATTCACACTTTATCCTTTATCTTTACCCTCTAACATTACATTTGGGATCCTTGAGACCTATTTCGTGTTCTGACAAGGAGATCTTTTGCTTTGTGAAAGGTGGTGAGCCTGTCAGCATGTCCACGTCCTTCAGAATAAATAAGGGGTCATTCTCAAATGTGCTTTTCTTCCTCCAACACTTACTTTTTTGTGTGTGTAATGAAGGATATCTCCACGAATTGTAAAACAAACCGTTGACTCTAATGCAGCGTATGTTAACATTAAGGATCTTACCGATGAATTTAAGATAAGTAACATTGGAGCCTGGGAGCTACTCTTGACCCCGGTGCCTGGAAAGCTGTGAGCATTCTGACATGTCTTATCAGTTACCACCGGTTTGAGGAAAAGTTACTGATTTCTTGGTTTTCTATGGTTTTAAGAATGACCTAGGTCATTTACAAGCACAAATTATTCTCTATCATGTGGGCTCTTGTAACTGAAAACATTTCATCATTTTGCAATCTTCCCCTCTTCTTGAATCCTCTGTCTCTAATTATTCCCAAATTTTGCCAGTTCTTCTGTTAAAGATCTGATCCATTTAAAAATATTCTCACTGACACTCGGATTCATATTTCTATGTCCTGACAACTAAGTTAATGTGGCAACCTCAAGAAACAGTTTTCCAAACTTACAAATTCTTTTTTTTTTTTTTAAGATTTTATTTATTTATTTGACAGAGAGAGACACAGTGAGAGACAGAACACAAGCAGGGGGAGTGGGAGAGGGAGAAGCAGGCTTCCCGCTGAGCAGAGACCTCATGTGGGGCTCGATCCCAGCACTCTGGGATCATGACCTGAGCCGAAGGTGGACGCTTAAGGACTGAGCCCCCCCGGCGCCCCGACCTTTCGGTTTCGTGATCTTTCTTTCCGTCCATCCATTTTGCACACACCTGATCCACAGTCTTTCTGCAGTATAAATTGCTTCTGCCTTTCCTCTGATAAAAACACATTTCATGGTTCCCTGTCGTCCATCTGATTAAGGAAAAAAAGCCTGACTACCTCAAGGTATGAACTTCACAGGGGTGTCTCACCAACGCTCTTACATGTCTGCAGTCTGACTGTAAAGTTTATGCTCTCTCCCATTACGGCGCTACCCCAGGATCCTGTAGGGCACAGGGCGTAAGGAAGCACTCTTGCATCATTTTTGATTGAACAGATCAATTAAAAACCTGATTTTTCAATTCCATTTGGCTTGGGTGTAACTTCTAAATGAAATACGGGGTGCCTGGGTGGCCCAGTTGGCTGAGCGACTGCCTTCGGCTCAGGTCATGATCCTGGAGTCCCGGAATCGAGTCCCGCATCGGGCTCCCTGCTCCGTGGGGAGTCTGCTTCTCCCTCTGACCTTCTCCCTTCTCATACTCTCTCTCTCAAATAAATAAATAAAATCTTTAAAAAAAAAAAAAAGAAATACATAGTTCTGGGACACTTCGTGTCACCGTGCTGGCGTCACCCACGGAGGAGCTTTGAGTCTACAGGAGACATGCAGGTAGGAACGTAGTTCCAGCTCTGCCTCCTGCCAACCTGTAATGGACTGGGGTTTCCTCAACATTTTGTTTTTATATACTCAGTTGTTCGGAAATAGCCGTGGTGCTTGGTTGACTGAGTGCCTCTAAGTCCACCTGTATCTCTAATTGTTCGTTCCGTGGTTTCTAGTTGTTGTTTTTATTTATCTCCCACTGTGGCTGAAGCAATGGCAGTTTGATGTTTGGTTTCCCCTGATTTCTTCAGGTGCTTTTCTAGTGAGTCTCTGGTTTTCTCTTCTTCCACCATCCAGTGGGCAAAAAAGGTGAGTGGAAAACCTCTCCACTAAGTATTTCAAAACTCGGCTTTTTCTGTCTCTTTTCTATTGCCTCTCTAAGTGGTTCCGGTGTTCTGCTCTGTACTCGGGTGCTCAGAGGCTGTTTTATTTCTAAGCCAACTTCTACTGCTGGGGAAGGCATAGCTGGTCGCTGGCTCACCAGGTGCAGAGTCATTTCCCACCGTGAAGGCAGAACAGTTGGGCTTCGCAGGACTTGCTCCCGCGGGGAGGTGTCTGTCAGTCCTCGCCCGCTGACTACTGTCCTCGTTGAATCTTGTGAATCCTTCTTGGATTTGACAATGACTGGGCTCAGCTGTGACTTTTTAATGGGCTCTCACGGGATGTCCCTGTCGGCCTTTTCTACTTCTTTCTGACCTTTCTCCCTGCCCCTCCTCCTTTCTTCCGGTCCTCCCAGAGACTTTGTGCTCTTGCCCAACATCTGCCCTTGGCCCAGGGGGCAATTTCCAGCTCTGGGTATTGTCTTTTTTTAATTTTTTAATAACATCTCCCTCAGGGCAATAAACACACATTTGCATTTCAATAGCAACTCATGGCTATGTTTAAAAAGTACCACCCACAAATAATTAATATTTTAACACAGGAAACTCTGTGGTTCCCCCTTCGGATCCGTCTTCCCGCTGCGTTCCCGCTGCGTTCAGGCGGGGCCGGCTCCATCCCTCACACAGTGCTTGCAAGAGTGCAAGTGAGGCTTGAAACAGCTCCGTTGGACTGATAGTGCTCTCACACCTTGAACTTGAGATGACTGTTCTTCAACTTACCAGCTGCAATCGCTCACCTTTCTCTTCCGGGGCCACGCCTTGCTCCGTACAGACCGTCCGGTGCTGGACTCGCAGAGGACATCGATGCCGACTTCCTTCTCTCATTTCCCAGGTTCTGCAGACAATCCCTTCAGCCATCAGAGGGAAGGAGAGTTGAAGATTCTCCACCTGCCTTCCCGAGGAATAACGGTTTCTCCCTTTAACACTCCACACTTTACTGTGTCCCCACACCTCTAGATACGGAAAGGTGGGTTGAGAGGAAAAAATCTGTGTAGACATACCAATGGCTTTTCACTTTCCATAAGGAACTGAAACAAAAATTACTTAATTGTGTACAGCATTTGTAATTTCCAGAGTATCCTCATTTGAAACTTACGACAGTCTTCTGGGGTAGGAAGGCGTATTAATTTATAGTATTATTACTACATACATTTTCCTAAAGAAGAAACTGAGGTTTAGAGACAGGTAGGTAAATTGACAGCCATTACGGTGATAACCAAGCAAATAAAAAGTTCATAAACACATTACCTTGCATTTCCTACCTTCTTAGACCTTCACGATCCAACTCATTCATTATTTCTTCATTCGGCTCAGATTTCTTTAACTCCTGTTATGAGTGAGGCTTGTTGGTTGTATGACTGGTGTGCTTAGATTACATTGTGTAGTTTAGGGCGCCTGGGTGGCTCAGTGGGTGAAGCCTCTGTCTTCGGCTCAGGTCATGGTCCCAGGGTCCTGGGATCGAGCCCCGCATCGGGCTCTCTGCTCAACGGGGAGCCTGCTTCCTCCTCCCTCTCTCTCTGCCTGCCTCTCTGCCTACTTGTCATCTCTGTCAAATAAATAAATAAAATCTTTAAAAAAAAGATTGTGTGCTTTACAGTTGTTCTGCACATGTCTGAATAAACCTTTCTTTCCCCCCTAGTGCTCTGACCTCCCTCAGCAAACAGCTGGTTCCCGCATGCCGCACCATCTGTCCTTCCACAGTGGGCTCATGAGAACTGGTTGTCCAGGAGCAACAGTTAGGACCTTTGTAGTTGTTGACTATAAGAATTACTTCTCGGGCGCCTGGGTGGCTCAGTGGGTTAAGCCGCTGCCTTCGGCTCAGGTCATGATCTCAGGGTCCTGGGATCGAGTCCCGCATCGGGCTCTCTGCTCAGCGGGGAGACTGCTTCCTCCTCTCTCTCTCTCTGCCTGCCTCTCTGCCTACTTGTGATCTCTCTCTGTCAAATAAGTAAATAAAATCTTAAAAAAAAAAAAGAATTACTTCTCAAGAATTAATGGAGTCTTATTTGTTAGATTCAGATTGTCTCGGTCATACACTTTTCCACATTATTCCTTCTATTTAGGTCCTCCTTGGGGGGAAAATCATGTATAAATACTTCCTATCCCAAATTAAAAATATGCCATATTGACATTTCATTTGCCAACCTTTTATTAAACATTAAAAATAGAATATTTGATGTTAAACGTGCATTAATACTCGTTAGCCCAAAGAAGAGAAGAGCAAATAAACATATCTTTGTTGTGATATTTGAAATAATTCAGCCCTGGTATAAGAGGCAGATCCATTCACTTAAAAACTTGTGGAGACAGATAACGAAGCAGATGTGATAATGCCCTCATGGATGGTCTTCCTTTAATGTGCAATTAATGGTATAAAATATTGGCAACAAGAAACTGACAAGAATGTTTTCTCCAATTGTTAAGGTACTTATACAACAAAATGGTAGTTATATATTATAAATCAAAAGCAAGGTAGAAGGCAGATAATTTTCCAGGAATGGGTTAAATTATATCAACAACTCCACAGTGTGACTATAAACTGTATACCCTTCTTATAGTATGAAGCCATTAAAAATATTTATTTATTAATGTATCTATTGAGAGAGAGAGGGACAAAGACAGAGACAGAGAGTGCATGGGCAGGAAGGGTAAAGGAAGAGAGACTCTCAAGCAAACTCTCCCCTGAGTGTGGAGCCCGACTCGGGGCTCAGACACATGACCCTGAGACCATGATCTGAGCTGAAACCCCGAGTTGGCCACTTAACTGACTGAGCCACCAAGGTATCCCTAGTGTGGAGCCATTTTTGAAGTAAAATGGCAATATCTCTGTATTGGTCTCAATTAAATTAATAGCTTAGTTAAAATACTGAACTAATTTTTACTGAGAAGTTAATATGTACTAAGGACTATTCTAAGAACTTAATAACTATTGCCTTACTAAATTATCTTAACAACACAATAGGAGACCTATTATTAGTATTCATTTTGCAGTTGAGGAAACTATGCCTCAGTGGGGCTAAATTGGTTCCCTGGCTCACAGAGCAAGGAAGGCGCAGATGGGGACTATGGTAAGAACCCGGGCAATCTGGCTTCAGAAACGTTGACCCTTGTAAGACTCTTTCAGTCCAGGTTCTGTGAGACACATTTTGAAAGGAAACCCTCACAAAGCTCATTGATGGTAAATGAAGCAAAAGCCTATTCTGACCATATTTTCCAAACGAAAAACCAGGATACATAGTGCAGTGGATGGGAGATACTCAGTAATTTCAAGGGGAGAGTAAGGCAGGATGTTTGAAATCAAGGTTGTCTTGGAAAACTTTGGGAGATACAGTGTCATATACATGTTCTTCAAGATGCTAACCATAGACTTTATGCATGACACAGATTTGAGATTCTTCCTCCACAATGAAAGAGTATTTGGTCCTCTTTTATCAAGGTGGTAATGGTGTTCATCTAGTCATTCACCTAGATCTGAATCATTTAATCTTTTGTTGATTTGGTTGTAATGTTTAATCTCTTGGTAATGCATCAATTGATAGAATGTTTGACTTACCTAGGAGAGCAGGAAGTATAAAATGGTCTTTGTATTACTTATAATGAACTTTAATCTCAACTTGATGCAGCATTATAGTATGTTCCGCGTGTTCAATTGGGATAAGTTTGCTGGAGATTTTCTTAAAGTAAAATATTGTAGACTAATTGTTCTTTAGCAATCAATCAAAATCAAAGTAATGTGAAGGGGAAAAGAGAAATTCTTTCTCTTTTATTTATTTACTATTCATTTTTTTCTAAACTATTTACTTACTTGAGAGACAGAGAGAGAGAGAGAGAGAGCGAGCGAGCGAGCATGGTGGGGAGCATCAAAAGGGAGAGGGAGAGAGAAACTTAAGCAGACTCCACGTTGAGCGTGGAACATGAGCCAGGGCTCCATCTCGTGACTCCAAGACCGTGACCTGAGCTGAACCTAAGACTCACTTAATGGACTCTGCCATCCAGGTGCTCAATCCTTGCTCTTTTGATTTGTTTATAAAAATAAGACAAACATTTCAAGAGGAAACATGGTCTGGTTTCAAACTCCAAGAGGGATTATGGCTTCCTAAATCACTTCTGGAAAATTCAAATAACTCTGTCTCTATTTGAAATTTCAGGATGTTGTGTAAGTTGCATCTTCATATAAAAGGGAAGAAACAACAGAAACAGAGCTTGTACCTGGCCTGTTATCATTCTTGCAGACCCTCATCTCTTGATGTCATTGATCTTCGAAGGAATCTTTTTAAAATAAATGTAAAAGGTATGCACGAGTTCAGCTTACTTGGAAGCCATCTTCAGCATCATCAGTAATGCAGTGAGAATAGTATCATGACCCAGAAAGTCTAAGTTCACTTAGACTAAGTGAATCACTAAGTTCTGGTGATTCTGAAATGATTTATCAGTCAAAACATCTAGACCCACATCAGGTGGGATGAAATAACTAGGGAAAGAAGTGATACACTTATTTCACACTGTTCTATCCAGTTGATTTTATATTCCTAGTGATAATTTACAGTATGTAATTTAAGAGAAGCGGGTATTATAAAGGCAATTTAATTTCTTTTGAAGTCATTCTCTTATGCATGTGACAAAACAAAAACGTTGTACTTTTGTTACAGACACAATCTTTCCTTTAAAATGTCACCTAGATATAGAGATCTGTGTTCCATCAAAAAATACAAGTAAAAATAAGCATATGAGATAGCTTAGAAGCAATGGCAGTGTGGATAAGAGCGTGATCAGAGGCGCAGCTGTACATGTTGAAACCCCGTTCTGCTGCCGACAGCCGTGTGACAATCAGAAGGTCACCTCATCTCTGGGTGCCTCAGTCTCTGTGTCTGTCGAGTGAGGACAATGAACAGCACTTCCTTCAGAGGCTGCTGTGAAGATCAATAAGAGGACACAAGCCAGGTTCTCAGAACAGCGTGTATAAGCGCCAGCTGTTTGAATGATCTGAAAACCTACTGCCCAGTGGAGTCGGCGGCGTCTCATTCTAATCGAAGTATCTCAACTCTTTCTTCAGAAGCTAAAAACAAGAACCGTAGCCTAGTTAACGCTACTGCACCTGACTGATAAAGAGCGTATCAATAGGAGATTGGAATTGGTCCCGGGGAGAAAAAGAGCAGGAATTTATCGGCTGCCATGGACGGCACTGAGCAAATTGGTTCTCCTTGTCGAGTTGAGCCCCTCGTGGAGACAGACTAACTTTACTCCTAGTGCATCCGATGGCTTTGCCTTTACTCCATGCTCACTCCCTCGGCCCCTTGCCGAGAGGACTTTGGTTTCTCCTGTGCCGGGAAGGGAATGGACTGGTCAGCCACCTCGAGTGTTATGATGTTCCTGGTGTTGGTCTTTCTTGTTAAAATTCTTTCTATGATTGCATTTTGGGTCATATCTGGTTCCTGTAAGTTTTATTTAGGAAGGCCATATAGTATTGTGCAAAAGTTTTCAAATTTGAATGCATAAAACAATCACTCAAGAAACTTGTTTAAAAAACAAAACAGAACAAAACTAGATTTCTGCCCCTTTTGCCATGCAACACACACACACAGATTTGGAAGATCTGGCCTGTGGTCAGGGAACCTACCTCACTGGTAGACACCCCCAGGGATTCTGATACAGTCTTTAGATGAGGCCCCGCTGTGTCCTGGACTATCAGGGAATATAACTTTGCAGTTAGTGAGATCAAAGTTTGACACAAGCTCTACCTCCTTCTACAGTCTTATGTTTTGGAGGCAACTTACTCACCGTTTCTGAACTTCCGTTCCTTAGCTTGTACTTGCAGGGGAAGTACTGACACTGTCCTTGTGAGGCCGCCAGTTTCCTTCATCCACGGGAGGCCGGCTCTTGGAAGCTGTTCTTCTCACAGAGAAGCGAGGCATCAGTCAGACCAGTGCTCAGGCCTGGACCCCAGAAGGCAGTGATTCCACCCAGAGGCTGCTGCCCTCACAGGCCCTGCCTCTTCCGTGCGCTTAGTTTCAACATCTGACCCGTAGCAAGCGCCCAACGGGTAGCAGGTTCCCTCTCAATGCGTGGCCAGGTAGCGTCCTTCCTGAGACCTCTGGTTATGGATCCCTCTTTTTCAGAATTTCCAAGATGACCAAGTAAACTTCCAAAGCACACAGCCGCCCCTCCCACGTTTTTCTTTGTTTGTTTGTTTAGGACAAACAGCCCCCGATTAAAACTTAAAAAAATGTTTTTTTCAATACTTCATACAGCTAAAAAAAAGGAAAGCCCAGGCTGGTGATGTTTTTACTTCTGTTACAGAGTTTCTCAGCTAGAAACTACCTTATAATCCTCTGACTCTTGTCTAAGGATCCGGAAAAAGAAACTGAGGCCTGGAGAGACTCAGGGCCAGGTCTTGCGTCCTGTCTCTTGTCCCTTCTCTTACGCCATTTTCTTTAATGGTCCTCCAGCTAGATGTGTCACAGCGACTCAGAGCGCTCCGTGCTGTGAGCGTGGGTCAGGCGCGGCGGGTCACGCAGGGGCTGGGTCTGTTCACCGTTAGGAGGTGGCTGTGCCGGAGTGAGGCAGCTCTGCTGTGTTTCCCAGATGAGACTCTGACAAAGGCCAGGCCCTTCGGGCAGCCCTGCGTGCCGACAAGCGGCTTGATAAATGGGAGATGTAAAGAGGGTGCCGTGGTGCGAGAGGAGGCAGATTCTCCCCTGGGGAATATTTTAGACAAAAGCTAAGGGCTACAAAGTGATCCCTGAGTATGTGACTTTTTAAAAGCCTCATTTGATTTAACCAGAATGCCTCCTTTTGCCATGGGTTGTTCTGTATTTCGTTGGATGTGCACGGTCAGCTACCAGAGAATTGGCCCTTTTTATTATGAAGGTTAAGTTAGAAATGCATTTTAGTGTTAAATGGAGTAGCTCCAGAAGGATCATGATGGGAATAAGAGGACGTGTACTTTGTCTATGCCTTACAGTATTATAATTCTTTTCTCTGTAAGATACTGGGATCTGAGAGTTATATGCATCGACATTTAGACTTTACCTTGGTTTGTGCTTATTGAGAAGAATCAAAATTCAGCTCAATACCCCAGAAATGAATTTTTCCCTCCAAACTTTTTTTTTTTTTTAAAGATTTTTTCTTTATTTATTTGACAGAGATCACAAGTAGGCAGAGAGGCAGGCAGAGAGAGAGGAGGAAGCAGGCTCCCTGCAGAGCAGAGAGCCCGATGTGGGGCTCGATCCCAGGACCCTGAGATCATGACCTGAGCCAAAGGCAGAGGCTTAACCCACTGAGCCACCCAGGTGCCCCTCCTCCAAACTTTTAATAGGTGTGTTTTTTATGCCTCTGGGTAAATCCATTGGATCCTCATAACACACTTCTGTCTACTCCATTAACGGATCCTGATTCTGGGACTATACTTCCTGACCCAGTGGCTTTCCAAACGATGCAGGATGAATTACGGTGATGGGCAACACTGGAAAACAGTGCTGTGTATTAGTCCAGAGCCTCACTGATGACAGAACACAATAAGACAGTAGTGGGAGAAGAGTGACAAGGAAGGAGGCTGGGCGGCAGGTAGGAAGTGCAAGGAAGGAGTGACTGAAGGAAGAAGGGATAAATGAGAAATGAAAAACTACAAACTACAAGGAGAAATCAGTGTGTGACTAAGAGAAAGTAGTGCTTTGGTGAGCCTGGGGGCTTGGGGGGACATCATGTGAGAGGCAACAGCTCTAGTCCTGCTCATCTCTCTCTCTCTCTTTATCCATTTCTATTTTTCTGAGAAATATCACTCGATGCTACCAGACACGTCTCTCCTATGGACACATTTTACTGAGGTCTGTCTGCCGTGTGACTACTCCTTTGTGTCTTGCTTTCCTACTCCTGGTGGAAACATCAGGGGACTCAGAGTGACTTAAGTCCTTGACGTTGTTCAGATGGTGTGCTCTCGTGGGAAAGAGTGAGATTTGCAATCTAATGGGACACGCTAACGGCTTACGCTTTCCATATGTCTGTCAGATGGTCTTGATCTTGCACAGGTTATAAAACCTCTGAATCAGTTTCCTCATCTGCTGAATCGGGACAACAATTGGCACTTAGAGTGAGGGGGTGGAGGGGGCTTGTACCAGCTCAGAAGAGCCCAAAGTGCCCATCTCTTCTAGTTCCATGATCAGTGATGTCACCCCAGTAGGTTCAGATTGAAATATTAGTGATGAAGGTATTTACACTAAAGAAATTGGCAAAAACTACAGATTAAGGTCCCTTTTCATTCCAGAGCCTATTGTTAAACACTTATTAGTACCTCTCTGCTCATGGTAGGATGAGATAATAAGTAGGTCCCCGTCATTTGCAGGGATGCAATATTAATTTTCCTTCACCTGAGCCATCTCTTTAGAATGTATAGGTATTGATCTAACACCTCTAGATAAAACAGAATGACCATAGATTGTTACTTGGAAACTCAATTTCATATTATTATCTCCATACTTAGATAATGTATTTTTTTAAATGTGACTCCGTTCTCCTCTTTCTGTTTCTCTCTCAAGACAGCTCCAAAGAGATTTTAAAAATTTACCTCTTTTCTCTAATTCTCCTTACATGATGCATAATACAATGTTCTGTGAGAACGATTATAATTTTGCATTTTAGTGATGATTTTTGGTGTGGGCATCATCTTTAATGGGTTTTGATGAGCTACAAGTGAACATAATAAGTTATAATGGGTTTAACACATATAAAAGACAGGGAAAAGGTTTTCTGGGGGAGATGACCTTTGTGCTGATCTGTGAAATACAGTCAGGTCTCCCTGGAAGGAGGCAAGAATAAAGGGTAAGACCGATGAGTCAGAGAAGTCGTATTCGCAGGAGGGAGAGCAGAAACCAGGGATACAGCCGGGGAGCTTGGGTCGGCAAGGGGTTTAGAATACATCTGGAAAGTCGGCTGAGACTGCGTCTGAGGAGGCAGACAGAAAAGTCTGTTCCTCATTGGCTTGCCAAGGGAAGGGCACTGGAGTGAAAACAATCCGAACGTCATCTTAGGAGCCTGGCCAGGTTGTGTCGAGCGGAGACGGGGAGAGGAGAGACCGGAGAGCGGCGAGTGAGCAGCAGTGTCCCCAGCCCCAGCTGACCGGTCCGCCCAGGGTCCGCAGGAGTGTTCTCCTCTGCGGTTGTGGCGACGATCTGACGCAGCCATGCTTGTGCACGAGGGACGTGCGCCGGGCACAGGAGCGCTGTCTGGGGGACCGTCCCTCTTCTCCTACCAGATCCTTCTTCCTACAGTGCTTCTTCCTTCCCCAGATAATAGCATCCTTCAGACATAACTGGGAGCTGATAACATACAACTGGATGGAGAAGATGCCAGTAATCTGTAAAGAAACAGATGGAAACTGTTTTCCTTTAAAACACTTCAGGGCCAGAGAAAGATGTGTGGGAGGCAGCCCCACTATAGAAACGCTGTCCTAGTACGTGGGCTCTGATGCTCAGCATTCAGGCAATTAGCACATCTTGACAGGGTGCAAGCGGCCACCCGGCCTCGCTCTTTGAAGGGGCAGAGGTCAATGACAGCTGCTGCCTGGGCCTTTGTGGGGGGATACTCCGCTTGAGACCAGCTGGGGGAAATAGATCCGCAGGAGGAGTGGTCACTCAATGAGGAGAACTCCGTTCCTCTTTCTCGTAAACAGTGAACCCTCTGGAAGGCCCATCTGCTCGGTTCCAGCACACTCTGCACCTGGGTTTTTGTTTTCTTTGCTGAAGAACAGTGGCCTGGTGTGCGTCAGGAGTTCCCATCTGCCTCACAGACAGTCATGGAGCTCTTGACGGTGTGCATTTTATCTGAGAATGAGTGACCCTGTTCGTTCCCACTCCACACAAAAATCTCATCCCGGCCCCAAACTGCAATATTATCTATGTTTCAGCTGCAGAGTTCTATTGTAATGTAAAATTAAAAAAAATTATATACCTGCCCATGATGTAGAAATGATACATTTCTTGCCTGGTCATTTAATTAAAGTCGCATACTTTTTCAGACTTCAACTTCAGGTTTTTTGGCAAACAGCAGTGTCTGCAAAAGCACTGTTCCTCTGAAAATTCCAAAACACTTTACATTTGTCACTTGGTGAGAAATACTGAAATTTGTATTTTGTAAGTTAAAAAACCAGGAAACCAAAGAGTAAAATACTTGCCAGCACCATTTTTGAGAGCCAGAGAGACAGAAGGGCAGATGATTTATGAATCCACAAGCCCCCCAATTCTAGTTCAGCCTACTAAACTCTTTACAATGTCTTTTTGCAGGTCGTTTTTGTGGCACACAGAGGATATGCCTTTCTCAAAAGGCAGCGACATTGATGGAGAGGCGCACTTTTGCCCTTTCTTCAAGGAAGGGAGAACCAAAGAGATTTCCCTTCGCACCTAGAAACTCTGCGTCCAAGCTCAGTATCATGAAAATGTGCCTGTCTTGATCATTGGAAGTAGCTGAGATCCCTCTCAAGAGCCAGGAAAAGTACTGTTTAAAGCAAGTTGTCTTAATAGAGAACAACAATTTTTGCTAAACTTTGCCGGCAGGTGGCAAATCCTCTAGGTGGGAGGTGGCAGATTCCTGTTCCGTCTCCCGGCTCCCGCCAGCGCTGGCAGTGTGAGCTGGAAATCTAACCGAGCGTTCTCAGCCCAGACCCAGTGATTCCCCAGTGCCTTTCCACAGTTCCGAAGGCACCACTGAGAAACAGGTCAAAACAGGTCAAAACAGGTTTTGGTGTTTACTGGCCCGTGTGCTTGAAGGAACAAGCTAATTCCATGAAGACATGATGATAGAAACCCTGTGTACGCTTTGGACAGACGTTTGCTCGGTTTGCCCCCGTCCCAGCATCTTTCCCTTTAAAGCGGAGGATGTTGTGTACCTCACAGGGCTGTGGTGAGTGTGACACGGAATAACCCTGGAAAGTGACCCGGTCCTTGCTACTTCCTCAATAAATATTTGTTCAAAGAGTGACTGAATCAGTCAACAACCTAAAGACAAGTACAGAGTTTCCCTGAAATGCCAGGAATTGAACATTGCCTTGCCCAAAGAAGGAGAAATTTTAAAATGATCTCACAAGAGAGTAAAGTGGACAAAATTGTTTTATAGAATATGTGTATAATATATTCTTCCGGAATTTTCTGACAGAAGGTGACTCACTGTCTGGAAATACTACGAGAAGAGAGGGGCTTGTCAGTCCTTTCGTCTGAGTGGGCTTCTTGTACTGCATTCTCACTATGTTTCCCGCTTCAGCACCCCGGTCGGGGGGGTTCCCCATGAAGAGGAAGACCGAGCCTTCGAGAGGCTGTTCGTTCTCACCCACACAGCTGTTGCTCCTTGGCAAAACCGGGATTCGCACCAGGTCTCCGGAGTCCGAGCTCAGTGTTCACTACTCCGCAACGCTGCAGTTCTCTTCGTGGTTTTAAAAAACCGAATTTGGGTGTGAATTAAGTGAATTTTAGCTATCAAGAGGACTTTGCTCAAGTCCCATGTCAATTCAACTGCAGAGAGGAGAGGAACTAAGCAGGTTGGGCAAGAGAAGAAAAGCGAAAAGGAAGTTATCTGCAGAAAGAGAAGGGAGGGACAGATGGCGGAGAACCGGGCGGAGGAGGGACAAGAGAGAGCCTCTGCTTCGGCTCGGGTCACGGTCTCAGGGTCCCGGGATCGAGCCCCGCATCCGGCTCTCTGCTCAGCCGGGAGCCTGCTTCCTCCTCTCTCTCTGCCTCTCTGCCTACTTGTGATCTCTCTCTGTCAAATAAATAAATAAATTCTTAAAAAAAAGAGAATATCTTTAAGTCGTATGAAATTTAAAAGACAGCTGTGTGTATGTGTGAGTGTGTGTGTGTGTGTGACCCATTCTTTGATAATACATTTTAAATTGTAAAAATGTCTTTTAATGGCCATATTCTGATTATGTGCTAATATGGAGCTCCCTACATGGAGGCAGGACATTTGCTAGTCTGGGATAGGGTCTGGGACTTCCGAGAAGAAAGCAAGATTTTAGCAAATAGCATACCTGGTCAGAATGTCCATTCACAGACATTTTTACAACTCAAAATGTATTTACATTGTTTGAACTTCAAAACATATAAAAAATATACATTGAAAAGTTTTGTTCCAAATCCTGTCTATGCCATACTGACCCACTGTGGGCAACTACTTCTATTAGTTCCTGTTTTTCTATTTCTAATTTTTGCTTCAAGAAAGAGCATCTACTAGTGTCAGGGATACACTGGTAACAAATACTGACAATCCTCGGACATAACAGTCTGGAGAGAGAAGCAAACAGTAAAAATACACACAAATAGTACAATAAGTTGTACTTATTACAAGTACAACTTATGAAATTAAAATAAGTTGCTTAAATACAATAATGGATACTGAGAGATCAGTGGTTCTCAAACCTGAATAGGCACCAGAAGCATCTATTTTTTTTTTAAAGAATATGCTAATACATCTACACTGTAAAAATAAACTAATACTACAGAAAAATCTATAGTAAAAGTACATACATCCCCCCAATATTTTTCTCCCAAAGGTTAAGTTGTAATATGTCTGTGTATTGCTCGATAGTTTATGTATTAAATTCAAACATACTTACAGATACATATATAATAAGACATTAAAATATGACTTGTTATCTGAGAATTTCTGCTGAGGCTCCAAAAGCGCAGAGCAATAAAGTAGGTGCCAAGTTCTCCCCTCATAGCAGAACAGGGTACTAGACCATCTATATAGGATACACTTAGAAGCCACTGTTGGCTCATTATCCATAACAAGACTATAAAAGGAAATTTGGGGGAACAACATTTTGGAGGATTGTTTTTCTGCTTATGGATTCCTTTCCTCACAGAGAGGAACTTGGGTGGATGCTTCCTCTTCACATCAGCCCAAATGGGAAAGGAAGTTTCATGAGAATTACTGAGAGATTGTGACCTGTGTCATCAGGAGTTTGGAGGCACAGTGACCTTGACTCACCTTTGCAAAGTCAAGGGCAATAGACTCTTGAGGAACAGAGCTGACAGAGGGTTGCAAGTGCCCATTTTCTGAGGGTAAAGAATGTGTACTTAGGGAAAATGTGACTGGGAGGGTGGGAGAAATCCTACCAGGAATCATCTCGAAAGGATCTCATCTAAGAGCACTACTGGAAAGGGCCATGGGAACTGGAGAGTAGACTGGACCGTCTGAGTCCAAAGTGCTGAGGGAATGACCTAAGCAATCAGCCAGGGAAGTATCCAGAGATCAGCAGCCGGAGGTCCCCTGCCTGAAAAGTCTGACCTCAAGAGAAGCCCGCAGGAGAAGAGCATAGCAATGTGCAGCCACTACAGTCAGCGGAAACAAGTGCCAGATTACATTTGCACCAGCAGCCTAAAGCTGGCTCCTTTCTCCCTAGCCTTCTCTCCTTTGAAGCCCGACCTTAGAAAGATTAGCAACAGCAATACTAAGTAGGAAAGAAAGACTGTTGGGGCAAGAAAGAAGAGTAGAAAAGAAACTAGTCGTGTTCCTCTGTTCCTCTCCCAAATTCTAGGTTTCTAAGTCCAAGCTAGCTATAGTCTTGGGCTTAGAGAAATGGAGAGTTATTTTAACTTTTTTTACTATTTTACTTTATATTTTTAAAAACCTTTTTATTAACATCTATTTTATGTAAATTTCATAATTATAGTGTCCAGATTTTACAGAGGGGATAGTTTTAAGGTAAATTTTTTATGGTTACCCCCAACTGGTATTAGTAAAACCGGATCTCCTCTCCTAAAAACCCCTGATTTTTAACATTTGCCAATTTTGCGGTATAACTACTCTCACTATGTCAGGCGACCAAAGCTTTAACAACCAGTGTCAAGAATCTCTGCATAGTAGATAAATTTAAAATGTAATTGAGTTGGTGCCAGCTAGTTGAGATTGGTCTTAAATAAGCACAGAAGAGAAAAGCTATAGGATAAGTTTCTCCTAATGTAGTCTTGGGTGGGGATTGGTGTGAGCAAGAGAACAGGCCCACAGAATCAGCTTAGCAGGGAGTGATGAGAAATAAGTACATTTATTATGGTTCTTCAGAGAAACAGAACCAATCAAGGCATCTCCCTTTCTCTTTATCCATTATATGGGATTAGCTCAAACAGTTGTGGAGGCCAGTAAGTCCCAAGATCTGTGGCTGACAAGATGGAGACCCAGGAGAGCCAGTGGTACACTTCAAGTCTGAGTCCAAAGGTGTGAGAACCTGGAGAGCCAATAATTGAAGTTTTAATCCAAGTCCAAGTCAGAAGACAACAGAAGACCCATGTCCCAGCTTGAAGACAGTCATGCAGAGAGAGAGAGAATTCTTTCTTTCTTAGCTTTTTTGTTCTAACCAGGCCTTCAGTGAATTGGATGAGTCCTGCACACATTAGGGAAGGCTGGTCTGCTTTATTCAGTCTACTGATTCTGATACCAATTTTATCCAGAAACAGTCTCATGGACACATCAGAAATAATGTTTAACCAAATATCTGGGCTCCTCCATGGTTAGTCAAAGTTGACACATAAAATTTACCATTACAATCTTTTTATTATTGAACTCAGCTTACAGAGTTTAAATATCTGTGGAACAGGAAATTAAAAGTGACATCCTGAATGTTGGCTAAAGCTGAAAACAATAAGACATAAGTATTCCCATATTCTAAAGAGAATTACTAAATTTATCTCTTCTTGCATGGTGAATAGGCTTGTCTCCCAAGCAGCAGGATTTGTCTCCAGCATATCGATGAGAAAATTATGATTTAGAAAGATTGATTCTCTAAAGAAATGTACAGTAGAAAATATTTTGACCTTTTTTTTTCCTCCCCCAGAGAGAGGAAGATGGTGTTTCTTTTCTCAGCCAAGTAACAGTCTCTAAGAAACACTTGTAGAAATTGGGTGGGCATGTGTTGGAATTAATGAGGCTGGAGATTTATGTGCTGAAGTCGTCAGGGGCCTTGATCAAAGCATCAGGTGCGACCTCAGGGCATGTTCCCTAGTGGCTGGCAGTCTACACTGCAGTAGGGATTAGTGATTGCTTCCTACCTGGAAAATTCTGAAAGTGGGAAGCTAGCAGGTTGAGGAAAGAAGGCTACCGTTGGGTAAGCTGCCCACTGGCAGGGAAATAGAGTATGTCATTTCCTGAAGATAATGGGGCATTTAGGATGGTGGTAGGCCCGAGCTGTCTTAAAAGGAGATCCCAGAGGGCTACCTGCTGGGCCACAGCATTCCGACTAACAAGGGCTCTCCTGCAATGTTTAATGACAGTAAATGAATGTGCCAATGCCTGAAGATCTTGATGCACGAGAGCTGGGGTGGAGCCTAGAATGTGTGCTTTTAAAAGACTTTCCCACTTATGTCTAATATGGGGCCAAGCTTAGGATCCACCAGATTTGTAGAGAGTAACCTATTTGAACATCCCTCTACAACTACCTCCCTACATATCCTTATCACTGCGTCTCCACAAAAAAAACTAGAAATAGCATTTTTCAAGCTTCTTGGAAACCACATGTATAAAAATGCAAATGAGAATATAGATGCAATTATAGACATGAGTTTTTATTTCCCTTACTGCTCAAACAAACACATACTCTGTTACTTCCAAATATAATCTTTCTTTAGTAAGTTGTTGTTACATTGCTGTCTGCCCAGGAACTGGCAATCAGCTACTCAGAGAAGTTATGAGTGTCCTCAGTTCCACCTTGTTTTAGAAATTAGAGGGCCTGAAATCTAAAAAAATGTGTTTTCTGGTATTTTCCTTTTCACCTGTAAGTTGATTTGGCTCTAACATTTCCACAGCTTCTATAGTTCTCTGCAACCTCCATCCAACTCACATAGAAATCATGTCTTAAAGCAGAAGACAACATGTCAACGGTGAACATACATTATATACTTTTCTCAGGGGAATGGGTTTTTGCTGCTGGTGCGACTTTCTTGTTTGTTTTAAGGTGTAATTCTTTTTCCTGTATTTTAAAACATCCTTTGTCCTATAAGAATGGGGTGGAGTTTAGCAGAGCAAGCAGTTACGGATGAGAATGATCCCTTCTGGCCCGAGCACACATCTGCACTGAAGCCAGCCCAGCTCTGACGGCATCTGGAGAGCTAAGCTTCGCTCGGTGCTTTGGGTTCAATGTAATTCCTCATGGTGCTTTTCCTCATTACCATTTTGAGACACTGTCCAAGAGAAATGGCCAAGAACTGTGCTCACAGGACACATGGCTGGCGTCAGTAATTTATTTATTAGTCTTGATTTTGAATCCATTGTCAAGGGTGATCTCTGAAAAGTTGGAGGAAGTGAGGCACTTTCTTAGAGTTTAGCCCATGTGACTGCCCTGCCCAGACGTTCTGCAAGACTTTCTGGAATTGTACAAGTCTGGCTGCAAGTCACGTCCTTGGATATCTCCAAAAAGAAATCAAGAAACAAAAGCCATCAAAATACACATACTCCAGATTCGTTCTTTTGAATAAGGGAACATGACATCCTAGTTCCTTTTTTTGTTTTTTGTTTGTTTGTTTTTGTGTTCTGTTACATGCAGAGATCAGATGGTTTCCTTCCCTTATTTCCACATATAATCCTTTCCCTTTTGACTCAATACCAAGCTCCGGCCCGGCTGACAGTGCCCTTCTCCTTTCTTCCCCTCAGGGTCCTAATCTGGTGTCGTGATATCCCAAACAGACCGGCATCATCAAAGATTCCACAGATTTCCCAATTTGGGGGACAGTGACACAGATTCACACCCAGATCACATCCAGTTCAGAATATGCTGATCATATGTGGGTGCTGCGAAACTACGGACGTTCACATTTTGCACTGGAACAGAAATTATTTGAATGTGCTCAGATTCTTAATTTCACTATAAGAAAACTTAGCCGTTGGCCTTCTGGAGTTAATTTACTACATATATTGTTTCCATCATTAAGGATAATATGGTTGACCTATTGCAAGTGTTTGGATGGACAGACTGGCAGGCTTAGCCAAACGGCCTTTTCTATTTTCTGTTGGCAACATACTCTTCAAGTCTCAAAGCCAGAGACTAAATGGGATTTCAGAACCGAAGCTTTGTTATGCAAACCCATGGAACACTGGCCCCAACACCCGGAACTGGATGTTAGCCTATTTAGAATATTGCCATCCAGTGTCCGAAAGATAGATTACAGTTTCGACTTAGCACATGACCAAAGACCGAATGGGTTACCACTTTCCCAAAGATGCACAAAGCTAAGTGCCCTCAGAGTGTGAGGTATCACTCTATGGCCTACTTTGTACTCAGAAATGAGAAATGTTAGTCTATGACCTTGGGCACAAAGAGCCGGTCATGTACAAAGACAGGGTTTAGGCTACAGTGGCAGTCAGAGATTACTACCTCTAAGTTTCCAGAACGTTCCTGGATATAATTTTCTTCAAATTTTGTGAGTATTAAAAGGCACAGTATGCAAAAATACTCGAAAAGAGTGCCTTTACATGGTAGGTATTCTGTAAGTATAAATGTCTTTTCCTTTTGCCAAGTAAGAATATGTAGAAACCACCCTAAGGGAGTGATACAATGTCTACTTTCATGAACCTTGTTTTATGTATTGATGACGTGTCTGGGCAAAATTTTAGAAAATATTTTAATTTAATTTAATTTAATTGCTTGGGAGGGAGAGAGAGAGAAAGAAGATGGAGAGGGAGCAGAGGGAGAGGGAGAGAAAAAATGTAAAGCAGTCCCCATGTCCAGTGAGCAGCCCGATATGGGGCTCAAAGTCACCAGCCTGAGATCCTGACCTGAGCTGAAATCAAGAGTTGGATTTCAACCAACTGAGCCAGCCAGGTGCCCTAGAAAATATTTTAAATGAACCTTCCTAATAAGTTATAAAGTTTTAGCTCTTGGGAAACTTTAGGCTATGAAGCACTGGGCTGATACGTGTGCCTCAACACAGTAAAACACGCCGTTTTCCCGTGTCCCCATGGGCTCTGCAGCACGTCCAGCAGGTTTCACGTTGTTTCACGGCTGCAACGCCATCGCGTTCCCGGTGTCTCAGGCTAGAGGGCACTGGGGCAGCTCTAATTTCTCCCTCCCTCATTCCCAACAGATCTCTAAATCATGTTAATCCGACTTCCAAAATACTGCTCACACTGAGTCCTTCTTTCCGGGCCTCTGTCGCTGACTTGTGGTTCTTACAGGGTTCTCCCAGTTCCTCCGAGGCGCCTCTCCGGCCTCTCCTCTCTCCCGTCCAGCTGATCCACAACACTGAGTGACCCAATCACATCACCGCAGAAGCTTAAACGTGAAGCAACCTCTCCTTTTCTCTCTCCAACCCGCTGTGATCTAATCTAAAAATGAAAATGTCCTTTCTTCCATTTTATCTTACCTCAATCCTGTTGATAGTTCTCCCGGGTTTGTCAAAAACAAAATGCAAACGCATGGGTGGAGCTGAGGAGATCCTTGGTGATGTGACTAGATTTACGTCTCCTTCTTCAGGTCTCAGCATCCGTTCTACTTCAGACCGTATGTGCCAGAGGGTTTCATCCCTTAGAGTTCCTCAAACACGTCCTGTCCTCTCTCTAACCATTCTGTCGTAGATGCCTCACTTTTGCCTGGCTATTTCCTTCTTCGGGTCTTAGCTGGCCCCTCGGCCAACAAGGCTTCTAGAGACTTCTGCTTAGACTATCGTGTCATCTTGTGAAAACGTCTGTCCTTTGCTTTATCCCACTTAACTAAAATTATTTAATTATCTCTTCCTACGATGGTATTCCCCAAACTTCTTGGAAGTTCTCAGAGGCAGGTTGGTTTCCCATAAGTCAGTTCACTGGACACAAATCATCAAAAACCAGTTAGCTCCTTGGTGAATTAACCAAGTTTGAATTGGCTTAGTACTTCAGCTTCTTGAGGGCAAAGCTTTACATTATTAATTTTGGTGTGCCCCGTTCCTAGTCCAGTGCCCAGCAGAGCAGGCATTCAATAAACGATCTCCCCAATACAATTTAATTACGACTCCCTTCATGTCTCTAAGTGTTGCTAGTTCCAACAATAGTGATTTTTTTTTTCATGAAAATACCATTTTCCAACAGTTCCATTTTAGAAGTAGAGTCAATATTCTTTAAGAATAATGCAGATATTTTGCATGTCAAGAAGCAATTCTCTTTTCTAAAAAATACTGAACCAGTTTCCTATTCTTTTTCTTTTTATATGATTCCTATTTCAGCCCATACAATTTGCATTTTCTTTGGCTAAAAAGTCCCACAGCCCAGGAGGGCATTCTGAGAACTTTCATGTGGTTATCATTTCTGGGAAAATCATTCCCCTGTCATGCATATGTTTGGCACATTTGACTTATTTTGTCTGCCCAGGGCTCTGGGATGACATTGTTTAGAGACAACGAACTTGTCATTTTCAAAATAAGGAAAATAAGCAAATCAGAGGACGGAGAAACAAACATTGGAACATCCGTAAAGAACCATGTCCACCATAGGGAAATCGTTCAGACTTCAAGCACGTTCATGGTCTAAAGATTATCTCTAAGAATTACCGCACTGTATATTCTGGATAGGCCCAGATGACACTGTTGCACCAGAAGATTTTTACTAGCGCTGCCTCTTGAGGACCATAATATGATATTTACTCTTTAGTACCATAAAGATAGTTTAGCAAAATTGGTTTTTAAAATCTGAAGTGTTCCTTTTAAAACAGACCAGATATATTATACCAGGTCTTCTTTAAAATGGTCGAGAGGAGATGACATAAAATTAGTTGTTTTCTCCACTTATTTATTTTTTCATCCTTTCTTTGTTCCTTTGGCTCAACAGAAGAATTCTTGATATTTATTTAGTGCAATCACCTGAAATCAGAGTATTAGTGATTCAAAGATAAAAGTCAAGATTGTTCTTAAAAAGCTCATATATGTCGTAAAGACAAAGCAACATTTTTGCATAAAGATAGAAATTAAAACAAAATTAAGAGATATATACAATGGTAAAGAAGGCACAGGAGAGAAAAATGATTCATTTCCAGCTAGAGACATCAGAGAGGGCCGCTTGGAGGACATGGCTATGGATTTCAAACTTGAAGGACAACCAGAATCTTAGCAAGTGGATATGAAGAGGAAGCACATTTGAGAGAAGAGATGTGCCAAGGCACAATGGTGGAGAAGTAGAGAACTGATACAGGGCATGGCTTATAGACATTTCTTCTGTGTGTATTGGCGAAGGGACATACTGGAAGATGTCTGCAATGAAACGACAAAATCTTGTGTGTGTAAGGTAGAAGCATCTGAATTATACTTGGCAGGACACGGGGTGCTACAAAGTCTTGAGTGGGAATAAGGGGGTAGGGACGTTCTTAAACTGATTAACCTAACAGTACATGAGTATCCATTTTCAGTTGCTGCCACACCAAATTACCACAAACTGAGTGGCTTAAAACAGTACAGGTTTATTATTCTATGGTTCTGTAAGTCATAAGTTGAGGCAGGTCTTGCTGGACAAAAATCTAAGTGTAGATAGAACTACATTCCTTTCCAGAGGCAGCACAGGAGAATGTTTCCCTGCCCTGTCCCTTCCTCTTCCAGCTTCTAGAGGCTGCTTACCACCCTTATCTCCTGGTCCCCTTGTTCATCTTAACTTGTAGCCTCATGTCCTTCTGATCCTTTTCATTTACTCACATTGTCCTTGGATCACATGAGAAAAAATTCCTTTGATTTGCTGAATCTGTGCTTAGGTTGGGCTGACCTGAATAATCCATGATAATCTCCCCAGCTTAACCTTAACCTTAATCACATCTGCAAAGTCCCTTTTTGCCGTGGAAGGTGACGCGGCCGCAGGTTCTGAGGATTTGGACATGAACATCTTTGAAAGCCAGGGATCTACCTTCCACAAGGTAGACGGATTGATGCCGGGAAGACACTCGTCCTGAGTAACTGACGAGGTTGCATTTGGTCTGCCCTACAGACGGGACAGTATAGAACTGAGCTAGGGCACTGGTAGTGAGAATGTCGAGAAGGGGTTGATACAGGAGATGAAGAAAAGATTGACACAGAGACCGGAGATCTAATAGATGGTCTTTGAAATTAAGTTGAAGTTCCCGGGTACTGATGGATATCAGCAGGAGTAGCAATGTCAGGAGAAGGACAAGGCTAAGAAAGCAAAATTATGAATTCCATTTTGAATTTGTTAAGCTTGATGTGCTAGTGAATTATTTAGGCAGAAAAATTCAACAGGCAGTTGGAAACATGCATCTGAATCTTGGAAGACAGGTTGACCCTTAGAAATCAGGTAAAGATGCAGGGCCCTGTGTCCCAGCAGTGCATATAACTCCTGCTTATGCGATACATCAACTTAGATAAGACATTCTACATAATGGTTATTATAAAAATAAAAAACAGATTGCATCTTGTCAAGTAAATACAATTAAAGCAGCAAAATTGGTAGTCCCCATATCAAATTGTAATTTATAATAAACTCTTATTTTATATTGTCAACTCTCACACAGAATTGTAAGAATATGACTTGGCATTTAATATTTTTGCCCTAAATTTCATTATGTTTAGTAAATTTCTTTGGCATTTTAAAAAAGTAGTTACATTTACTTCAAAGAAACATTTCAAAATATCAAAAATTGTTATCTCAGTCTAAGATCAGGGTATTGAGGTTTGCCTCTCAAAAATGCTTACAGTTGAGATAGGATCATCTGAATTTAATTTTAGGTTTTAGCCACCTCTTTCCTGGCCTTTTGCCTGTGTTGTTCTGCCATTGCTTACTGACGTTCCACTGAAGTTAACAGAACATCAGGACATGTTTTGTATTGGGCAACAGGAAGAACCCTGCACTTGGGGGTGTTTTTGAATTTTTCAGGAACCATAAAGAGGACAATTCGAAGAAGACATTACTACTAGGGAGCGAATGTATTGTTGGAAGATGACTTTAACCTTGTAGATAATTTCTTTTTTCAATATTTTATCGCAAGGGATTGTTTCAGGTATTATATGAGTTTATGGATATTATTATCCCTACATTTATGTGAGGAAACTAAAGCTCAGAAACTTAAATTGTGATTTACTTAACAAAATTTTGCTAAAATGGCACACAAAAGAAGGTATCTTGAATCCTCAGTCATTGCTTTCTTTATATCATACTATAGTTGTCTCTCAATCTCAGAAGGACAGTTTTAAATTAGAGAATGATGCTGTTCTTGGCTGTTCCTTTGTCTGTCATCTCCCTTATGGAAAGGTCAGATGGCTGGGGGTGAGGGGCTTTCACTGTATTGGCTGCTGCTCTCCTACCAGTGGTCGGAAGATGGCCTGGCATATAACAGGTGCTTAGTAAGGATTTGTTTCCATTTCTCTAAGAAATTCCATTATGTGGCAGTTTCAGACACAGGCTTTTGGGTGCTACAGAGCTGAGCTGTGAGCAGACTCTAATCGAAGGGATAAATAAAGAAGTGCTTACAAACTAGTCCGAAACATGTAGGTGTGAGAGGGCCTGGTACCATACTCTAAACTGACTTTAACCAGAGAATTATGAAAGAGCTGAGCCACTGAAAAGGGGGTCAGAGCAGGTAGAAAATGCAGGTACATTGCAGGGGGAAGCAGAGCAGAAGGTGAAGTTGGATCTTCTAAGGACACGGTTTCTGCAATGCTTGGCATCACGGGGTGGGAGTGTGAAGACATACGGTCCCTTCCTGCTTGCGCCACAGCTAAGGCTGAGCAGAGTTACGGGCAGCAGTAACAGCTGCAGAATAATTTGGAAAATTTGCTTTTAGGTGCAGGTATCCAGAATCATCAGTTTCTATTACTTACATTTCTCCCCTTGAAGTCTTTTATTTGCTCGATCTGCCTCCCTCCTCCCCAGCATATATCTGACTTTCTAAGTGTTCAGCTTCCTTGTACACTTTTGAACTTACACTGGAATTTCTCATCATTATAACAGTTAATCCTTCTTAGAGTGATAATTTGAAAGAAACAGTGACCAATTGAAAAATAATTGGCAAATTAAAAACTAAAAATCTGTTTTATAAGTTCACTGATCTTTTAACTCTGTCCTGTGGTTATAACTTGTCTAGTAAGTGCATTTTCTTTTTCATTTTTATGTGCTAGTTATGGAATAAATAAAGTGCCAAGAAAAAAAGCAGAATTATTTTTCACTTTTAAATATTACTTATTACATAATCAGATTAGCAAACACCTACTTATTTGATTTCCTGAAAGAAGTAGCCACAACATATTGCTGAATGTTTATATTTCTTAAGCAGGAAATTATTTCTGAGAAAAGGAAAGCTTTCAAATGTTGGGTTTTCTTGTTGTTGTTAAAAGTCATTTTAAAATTAAGTGAAACGTTATCCTTCCTCAGAAACTGACAGCTATGATCTGTAGAAAATAGGTACTATTATCATAGGCACCATCAGTGACAAGGGTTGGGAGAGGCAAATGGATTCAAGAGCTGGTAGTATCCACGGATCCATTTAAAGCATACGAAGAGAGCAGGTGAAATGTTAGAGAAATCAAGGATCCAAACGAACCAGGCAGAGAGACATAGAAGTAAAGCCAAGAGTGTATGAAGAGTTAACATTGCAGTAACCAGGTACCACTTCTTATGCACATTTTGATAGGCTTCTGGGGGCTGAAACCCACCAATGAGAAGACATTGCTTGATTGTTTAATGTTTTTTTGCTGATCATCCTTAACTGATAAGTAGGTTCCTTGTTATTATGCAAGTAACGTACAATTTAGAGTCTTCGAGGAGACTGGTATTAAATACTATCAAGCTGAGGGGACCCGATGCGGTTTTTCTAACCCCACAAACACTAAAATACTAAATCTTACACAGTTTGGAGGGAACCTCTACTAATCAAAGTCTGATGAAGTGGACTGAGAAACATAATTTGTTATCAAAAGCAAACTTGTCAAAAGACAAGTCAGAAGAAGATGAGGGGGTACATGCATCCACTATATGGCCTTATTGTACAAAAAGCCTGATGTATACCAGTAGTTCTCAGTTGTGACAATTTTGCCCACCACGTGATTTGGGGCAATGTCTGCAGACCTTCCCATTTGTCGTAACTGTGGAGGAATTTCTACCAGCTAGAGACCAGGGATACGGCTGAACATCCTACAGCTCACTGAATACTCTGCCCCCACCCAACAACCAAGAATTATCCATCTCCAAACATCAATAGTGCCGATATTGAGAAGCCGTGGTCTAGACTAACAAGAGGGTTGGACAAGAGTCTCTCTACTCCATTGTCCTCTCCTTCCCCACCTTTATTTTAAATAATGTCATCATTTGTCCAAATAAAGTATTTCTTGAAACAGAAAGATGAAAATGCACAAGAATCTTGTAAGCTCACTAATTCTGGCTTATATATATTGCCCTTTGAGATAGCCGTAAGGCTTTTAAACTTAACGTCAAGATCCTGAAGAAAACAATTTAAAAAGTACTGCTCTCTGACATGGGTACTGCGATTCTTATTCCTAAGTAACTGGAAAAGAAGATGAGGGGCTCCTTGTGGTGATGTGTTTGTGTGCTCCAGGCACAAAACCCTGGGGCAGAGAGAGGAACCATTTTGGCAAATTTTCCTGCCAGGAATGACCACTATCATGCTATCCCTCAGTGTGTGGCATCATGGGCGCAGGAGAAAGTCCCACCTCAGTCCAGGAGAGTTACACCATATACACAGCTTCAACGGAGAGCTGTACCGATTCTGCTGTGGCTGAGGAACAAGTGGGGGCAGAAAATCCAAGCAACGTCCAAGTGCAGAGTAAGAGGAGACCGTGGACATTTCACCGTCTGTGGCAGCAAGCGCAGGTTTACATGGATTCACTACACTGGAGAATTAATTTAAGAAGCTATGATTTATTATTTACTGTGACAGGTATTATGTTAAATGCGTACCTTAACTGCCTATGTAATCCTTATATGCTCTTGAAGTTTGAAAAATTATATTAAAGATAAGGTAAAGAAAAATCATTGCCTCGGTGCACCTGGGTGTCTCAGTGGGTTAAGCCTCTGCCTTCGGCCAAGGTCATGATCTTAGGGTCCTGGGATCGAGCCCCACATCAGGCTCTCTGCTCAGCAGGGAGCCTGCTTCCCCTCCCCACTACCTGCCTCTGCCTACTTGTGATCTCTCTCTCTCTCTCTCTGTCAAATAAATAAATAAGTAAATAATCTTTAAAAAAAAAAAAGGAAAGAAAAATCATTGCCTCAACTGCTATTAAAATATGGAATGAAGATGAACTTGACCTAAAAGATATTAAACGTTATAAGAAAAAAGAAATTAAAGCATGCGGTGACCCAGCAATACACAATACAGAGATACTAGAACTAAACAAAAGAAAAGGAGTGAATTTATTATGGTAAATCTGGGACTTAAAGTTGGTCAAGAAAAAATGGATTATTTTGAAAAATACTGGGGCAAATTAATAGTTATTTAAGGAAAAGTTGTTGAATTCCTTTGTCATTCTTTATATCATAATAAATCTCAAGTCAACAAAAATCTACATCTAAAAATAACAACAAAAGTATCCAGAAGAAAAATTTAAAAGTGATTACTATCTTGCAGTGGGGAAGTCTTGCTGTCATGAAATACAACAGCTATTAATAATAGAGCATAATTGAACTTGACTACTTAAAAATTGAATCCTTTTGCACAACCATAGAAAATCAAATAACAATAAACGAAGAAAAACATTTGCATCACATATTTCAGAAAAAAAATTCCCAGTATATTCCAAACGTTTCCAAATCAATTAAAAAATAAAGAATATAATAAAATATAAAGAATGTCAAATTAAAAAATAGAAGATGACACAGAAAGATTATTAAGGTATTTGATAAATATATAAAAATCTGTGAAACTCACTTATAATTAAAGAAATACAACTTGAAAACTGCAGTGGAGGACAAATATTTACCTGTTAGAGAAACAGGAAAGGAAGACCGCTGATATCTAATATCCGTGGAGGGAAAGAGGCACCTTCATATTCACCTTAGGCCTATGAACGTGCAACACTTTGGAAAGGCAATTTGTTAATATCTCTCAACATTTAAACAAACACACCTGCTTTTGATCCAGCAGTATCATATTCAAAAATTTCTACAGGGAAGAAAATGTTAAGAAAATGATAGTTTAATATGACAAATACTTTAACATCATCAATGTTAAAATTTAATACAACAAATACTTTAACATCATCAATGTTAAAATGGTTAAGATGGTTGAAAACATTATGGTCCCTCCATATACTGGAAGAGCACGCAGATCTTTGGAAGACTGAAATATGTTCGTGTTCATCGAGTCTTTGTTTTGTTTAAAGGCCTACAACAGCAGGCACCAGGAGGCTCTTGATAGATATTTGTTGAAGTGACCCCATCCTAAATGTGGAGCAATGGGAAACCGTATGTAGCGACAATACCAAATATCAAAGAAAAAATAAAAAAAGCCATGCACTCACACACTCACACCGTCTTCTAGAGAGACAAACTGTCAGCAGTGGTATCTTTTCTGCAGTGGAGCAAGTACTGGGAAGCAGGGATGGCCTAGGGTCAGGTGAAAACGTAGCTAAGGTACAAACCTGATTGTCTCCTTAAACATTGTGTGCTAGGGATCTCACATGTCCCATCCTGGTCCAGGCCTGTGAGAAAGGACCTTTACTTCCATCTATTTTTCAATTCTACTTGAATTATTTGCTATGAGAATGGGAACATATTTTAAAATTAACAGGAAGAATAAGCAAGAAAAATATTACTTGATGAAACTAGAATTTAAGAATAAGAATTTCATGGTGTAACAGGACTGACAGTGACAACTGAAGCATTTTAAAATTAGAAGCAAGAATAATTGTCATAGATATTGCTACAAAATTACCTTTAATTTTTGATGAATATTATTAAAAGACAGGATTTATTAAAAATGACAATAACCCGGGTTTAAGCCACCAGATTACATTAATAAACACTGAAAAATGTTGGAAGTGGTAATAAAATGGGCACTCATTTACCAGACAAATAAAAACAGAAATAAAGCAAAGTTGATATTTTAAAATTCAGGGAAAAAATGGGATTGAAGTTAAAAAAAAAAAAAGGAAATCAAAGATTCTTTCAGTGCAGGTACAGTCCATGCGGACAATGCCCATAACAATAACAAAAGGAGGAGTTTCAAAATCAATTAAGGAAAAAAATGTTAGATTTATAAGACGTATTAAACACTATTCAGGGTAAAAAAAACTTGGCCATATCTCTGTTAGCCTTTGAGGGTCCAAAACACATACATTCATACACATGTACGTGTATGAATGAATGTGTACATTCATTTTATTTGTATTTTGTACTTAAAAAAAATTTTTTTTAAGATTTTTATTTATTTATTTGACAGAGAGATGCAGTGAGAGAGGGAACACAAGCTGGGGGAGTGGGAGAGGGAGAAGCAGGCTCCCTGCTCAGCAGGGAGCCCGATGCAGGACTCGATCCCAGAACCCTGGGATCGTAACCTGAGCCAAAAGCAGGCACTTAACAACTGAGCCACCCAGGCACCCCTGTATATGCATGTATATATATAAAAAAGTGATATAGGTACTCGGATAACATGTTATTACAGTTTAAATACACATTAAAATAAACAATATGCATTTTTTTCAACCATCTGTGAAACATTACATTAAAAAAAAATAAAGCTAACTGTAAGCTAAGTTACAGGAAAATATCAATAAAATCCCCAAAGTGGGAATTATAAAGGCAAGGTTCTTTGGCAGCAATGCAATAAAATTAGAAATCATGCTCACAAGCATAGATAAAAGTAATTAGGGTTACTTTGAAATTAAAACAAAAGCCAACTAAAATTTTGGGCTAAAGGCAAATGCAAATAATGCAAGTATGGAGTCTTTATAAAATAAAACGAGAACAGTAATTCTCAGAATTTGTCGGTTGTGGCCAATGGTGTTCTCAGAAAAAAAATTTTGTGTTAAATCGTTTCATTATTTTTGAAAAGCAGAAATAAAAATAATGACTAATTGCATTTCAAAAAGTTTGAGAAAAACAATAAAAAAGGCATAGAAAAGGATATGATGAAAAACAAAAATAGAAACAATTAATTCAAAACAGAATCTGAATCTATTCAAAAGCAAAATGGTAGACATTTTAAAGTCAAATCTCTTATAAATATAATTAAGAGATAAGGTATGACACAAATTAAAAAAATAGAAATTATACATTTAATATCACAAAAAGTACAGAGGGAATATATGACAACAGATATTATGTACCATTCTATGAAAAGATGTTAGAAGACCTCATGAAGTAGATTATTTTTCAGAGAAAAATTTAATGCTCAAAATTAGCTCAAGAAATAAAAAACTTTAATTTCTCTAATAAAAAGATAATCAAAATTTTTTCTTCTGAAAAGCTTTGAGCTATGTGGTTTTACTATTGAGAGTTATCTTTAATAAAAAAGATAATCCAAGTTTTTACATAAAATGTTTTCTGAAATATGGAAAAATCCAACCTTACTTTGATTTTTTAAAAAAATAATCTGTTAAAGATAGTATTTAAAAACAGCTACATACTTTAGAGAAAGAAGGGATAAGCCACAGACTGGGAAGAAATATATGCAAAACACATAACTGATCAAGGATTTGTGTCTACAATTTACAAAGAACTCTTAAAAAGCAGCAGTAAGAAAAAAGTCCAATTAAGAAGTGGGCAAAATATTGGAACAGACACTTTACCAAAAAAGAACACACAGATGGAAAATTTATGGCATTGCTCAACATCATATGTTGTTAGGAAATTTCAGATTATGACAACAACAAGAACATTTGAAAGCATTCTCATAACTAGAATTGCAAAAATCTCAAATAATATATGAGCAAACCAATTTGGACAATTTACTGAAGAAATTGCTCAAGAAGCATTTTTACCTGGAATGTATATCAAAATTTATACATGTACCATATCATCTAACTTGATTTTAGTTTTAATAATAATTTCCATTGATGGCAAAAATGCACTTGGAAGGAAACATTGATATTCATTCCTAGTTAAGTCTTAAAGCAAATTTGGAAATAGGAGTATAGTTCCATCTAATATTAAAATATGAATATTAAATCAAGAGTCAACATCATACTTAATGGTTTTCACAGTGTGTGATATACTGCTAGTTTCAAGAGATTTCACAGTAGAGCTTTCTTCCCAGCTCATGATAAGTCCTCTTTCTCTAGAAGGACACAGAGACGGACCTTTAGGTGTTCGGACTCCCTTCCGACCTAGACCACCGCTGACTGATCAGAGATATGCACCTGCCCCTCGTGGGGCTGATTAAGTTTCCTCTCCTGACAGACGGAGAGACTGGGAAGTAGTTGGAGCTCAGCTCTATTACTGGCCGTGTTCATCAGAGAGGCTCCCAGAACTCCTCTTTATTTTTTTCTCTCCTGAATCTTGCTTTTCAACTCTTTCTTGGATTTTAGTATGTACGTCTTCCTGCTTAAATGTGTGAGATATTTGTGTGTGTGTGTGTGTGGCTTCCAAACTACAGAAAATCTCCAGTAACAGAGGTGTTTCATGTGAAAACGGGGATGTTGACCAGGGGACAATTCGCGAACCTAGGTTAAACAAGCCTGTAGAGCTCTATTTTGGGCCTCTTGGAATCAGTAATAGTCACTTAGTTAATCACAGAAAATTTTGGGGGGACATATACTTTTTTAAAAAATATTTTATTTATTTATTTGACAGTGAAAAAGAGTAAAAGAGCCCAGGATGGGTGGCAGGCAGAAGGAGAGGAGGAAGCAGACTCCCCGCCAAGCAGGGAGCCCAACCTGGGGCTCGATCCCAGGACCCTGAGATAACCACCTGAGCTGACCGAGCACAGACACTTAACCGACGGAACCACCCAGGCGCCCTGGCAGATTCTTTTAAAAGACTAGTATGCTATAGAACATACTTTGGGAAATACTTCCCAAGTGGTATTCCCAGTAAATCAGCAGCAGCATCGTTTAACAGTATGATTCTAGAAAGTCTCGGTCAATTCGTGTAGTTATCTACGACAACCTATTGGTAGCTGAGGGGAAAATCCATTTACAGCAGCAGTAACGGCAGGGACAACTATAAAAACCTCCGTCTTTAGATTCCTTCTTCCAAGCTGGTGAATTCCTGGAGGGGACCCCTTATTCTTTATTCTGCCCCTAGAAAAGAATCTGGCTCAGAAAAGGTCCTTCATAAATAAATGAGTATACATTTCCTTTTACTTTCCTTGAGATTAAGAAAGTTATTGTCTATTGTTCAAAACATATTATCCTGGGAGCTACAATAACACTCAAGACGTTGGTCATATGTCAGGTCGTTTTGATTATGTGATTGTTTATCCCAGAAAATTGCATTATAACCCACGAAGAGAATCTTCACCAGTCCTACTGCCACGCTGTTTCCTTCCGTTGGTAACCGTCAGCGAAAAGGGGAGAAGTCACTTGCTGCTGCGTGACTGAGTACCTGGGCGAGTGTCCCGGGTGCTGCTCCTGGGCGAGTGTCCCGGGTGCTGCTCCTGGGCGACTGTCCCGGGCGCTGCTCCCCTTCCTGTCTCCCACATGCTCTTGCTGCTCCCTTCAACTGGAGCATTGCTGTGTCCCCAAACTGCCTGCTTTTCTGAAGATTCTCATCCATTTGCAGGATTATCGTAGTTGCTCTAATTGTGGGAAACATAATTTTGTAGAGCCTGGTCACTTTAGATTTTAAATTTTAGTGGGGGCTTTAGCTCCTGAGTAAAGCTGAGTCAGGGGTCCCTTTTCTGGGATTCCGGAATTGGGAAAGAGAGAGAAGAGAAGGAAGGAAGGAAAGAGGGCGGGGCAAGGAGACAGGGGAGAAGGCGGGGGACAGGGGGAGAGGGAGAGGGAGAAGGAGAGAGAAAGAAGGAAAGAAAGAAAAGAAAGAAAGAAAGAAAGAAAGAAAGAAAGAAAAAAGAAAGAAGAAAGAAAGAAAGAAAGAGGCAGAAAGGGAAAAAGGGAGAAAGAAAGAACGAGAGAGAGAGAGGAAGGCAGGGAGGCAGCGAGTGTGAAACCGCGCATCGAAATAAAGAGGCTCTTTGGTTGGAAGAGAATAATGACGTGCAGAGAGGAATGCAGCCATGAAATAAAGCAGGAGTTTCAATAGTATTCAAGTGTTTGATTATGATCATATGATTATTCCTGGGATGCAGACATATTCTGTTCTTTCTTTAGTCCTGGGAGATGCCTCCATGTTTTTTAATAAAGGCTCAAATTAGATTTCTGTCACTTGCAAGCAGAGTCTTGGATAACACACTTGAACTGTCACTTGGAGAAAATTCTACTTAACTCGCAAGGCTATTCTGTTCCGCGGAGGGAGTCTATAAATAGATTAGAAAAACAGCAAGGGAAATCAGAGATGTTTTGGATTTTGAGGAGACCTTCAAGAGCCAGAGTCTGGAGAGATAAAATGATTTGGCCAATTATCAACATCAGTTTGCCAAATAGTCTGGTTCTTAATGCTCTTTCCTCTTTATTGCATTGCTCAGTTTCTTGTTTCATTTCCTTTCAGTCGGCTCGCTCATTCTTCCATTTTTGGGTGCCGTGTTGCTGGCCCACTGTTCTTCTGCTGATTCTCACATGCATTTCACATACTCCTTCCCTTTGGTCCTGCATCCCACCATTAGTGTCAAGTTAAAACTACTTTCTTAGGGTACCCTGTATTCAGGCATAGCAGTTCTCGAACTACTCTCTTCTTTACTGGGAGAAAGTCACCTCAATAAGCTTCCATGAAAGGAACTTCGAATCTACAATAGCTGCATTCGTTTGACCTTAGACCTGTGACCATAGGACAAGGCACGATAGGAGAAATACACTCAATATAATCAGAAACCACTTAAATATTTATAGGTGTCATGGCTCTGCTGGTAGAAAGAATATAAAAACAATTCACAGTAGAATGAAACCCTACATAGATTCACTGAGCATCAACCGACCTGAGTGGGTCCTGCAAACCCCAATCAGATGACAGAGTTAGGTAATATGATTCGAGACTCCACAGCTCTCAGACAGCAAGGCAGCCCAACATTTGAGCAGCATAAACCTGGAACCCTTGGAGGTATAGACCTGGCTTAGCATTGGCAGAACGGGTCTAATCACGACAAAATATCCTTGATATTTGCAGTCCATATCCCATGCATGGGCTAAATTATGTATCCCTCCAAAATTCATGGTCAAGGTCCTATCCCCCAGGCACTCAGAATGTGACTGTACTTCGAGACAGGCCCTTTTAAAGACTTACGTTAAAATGAGGTCATGGGTGGACTCTAATGCAATCTGGTGTTCTCATAAGAAGAAATTTTGATACATGGAGAGACACCTGCTCAGAGGAAAGATCACGTGAAGAAATAGCAAGAAGGCCGCCATCTGCAAGTAAGGAGAGCACTCTCAGGAAAAATCAGACTTGCTGACACCTTGATCTTGGTTCCAGTCTCCAGAACTTTCAGAAAATACATTTCTGTTTTTTCAGCCACCCTGTCTGTGGTATTTTGTTATGGAGGCCCTAGCAAATGAGTATGTCCCATTAACCCAACTCAAACCTCCATTCAGTATTCACTATCCATAAATTCAGTCCAGAAGCTAATGATTAGTGTCTTAAACCTTGGGATTAAATATGGGAATAATATGTAAATATATTAAGTATTTTAAATACCTACATTTAAAAATATTTAAAATAGTGGGGCACCTGGGTGGCTCAGTGGGTTAAGCCTCTGCCTTAGGCTCAGGTCATGGTCTCAGGTTTTGAGCCCCTCATTGGGCTCTCTGCTCAGCAGGGAACCTGCTCCCACCCCCCCACCTACCTCTCTGCCTACTTGTGACCTCTCTCTGTCAAATAAATAAATAAAATCTTTAAAAAATTTTTAAATAGTTAAAACATCTATGAAAACTACCACATATCCTTCCAATTTAAAATGTGATATTTGAATAATTAGTTCAGACATGAGTGTCAACTAAAATTTTATAAATTTATAAGCCATACTGAAACTTTTAAGAGACTATGAGTCTTTTTATTTATACATTTAAATTCTTAAATTTATAAGAGTTATTTAAATGTATACAAAGGCTCATTTCCTAGTTAAAATTTTGAAGTAATTAGAAAATTGAATGTAATGAAAATCACAAAATCTAAAATGTTTAAAAAAATTTAGTTAATTAAACTATAAAAGAACTCAGAAAAATGATAGTAAAAATTAAAATACTTAGAATATAAGTAAATAGAGTTTCTAATTTACAAATGCAATAAATCAAATATTTTTTAAGATCAAAACAATCTCAGAATTACAAAAAAGTTGCAAGGACAACACAAAGAAAACCCCCGGAATATTTACAATTTGCTGACATGATGCCCCTTGACTCCCAAACACTTTAGTGTAATTTCCTACAATCAAGGACATTTTCTAATATAACCACAACATAATCATCAAAATCAGGACACACATTTTTACATTACCACCATCTAATCTTCAGAAACCCTTCAATTTTCACCAGATGTCCCCAGTATCCTTTTATAGGATAAAGATACAATGCAGAATCATATGTTGCATTTGATTATCGTGTCTCTCCTTCAGTCTGAGACCGCTTTTCAAGCTTCTATTTTCAAGATCTTGACAACTTGAAGATCTCAGGCCAGTTATTTTACATAATGTCTATGGATTTTTTTTTTCTAAGTTTCCTCTTGATCATATTCAGGTTATGCAACTTTGGCAGGATTATTACAAAAGTGATGGTGAGTTATTCTCTTGCACATTACTTGGGGGACAAATTCAGTTTCCTTCATTACTAAATATATTCCCTTCCATCGCTTGTTGAAAGTGGTGACTTCCAGTTTTTTCCATTATTCCCTCTGTAACTAACACACATTTTGTGGGAGATATTATGTAAATATTCCATTCCTCATCAAACATTTCATTTATTCCTTTATATAGATGAGTATGGGTTCATGGTTTTATACTTTCTGCCTGGTTTTTTTTCATTATTTATTTTGATGCCCAAATTGTCCCAGGTTTGGCCAGTAGGAACTTTTTCAATGTGGATGTGGTTTCCTTTTGAAAAATCCCTTCATTTTTCAAGAATTTCTTTGCTTTCTGGCACAAAAAGAAGTTCTAGATCCACATATTTTCCCTGCCTCAGCCCTGGAATCAGTCATTTCCCCAAGGATGACTGCTTCTTTTTGGTAGAAAATGGTGGTGAGAAACCAAGATCTGGGTGCTATGTGTGCTCATTGATTGGGTGTTGCTGTTTTGAAGTCCTCTTATTGAACAGAGAAATGGCAAATGCATCATAAAACATTAACATATGTTCTGTATTTGTTGTATATATTGAAAATCATGAGATCACACCCATACACCTAATTCTAATTTAATACCACTCTCCTCATCTTGTATGAAATCTCCAATATTATGCCAGGCCATCACCCCCCTGTGAATACACCTTTCTCACCCCATTGGAGCTCTGATGCCCTGCTCTGGTCTTTCCCATTCCCACACATTGAGCAGACTTCTGTCTTGCTTGGCCCCAACTAATGGCCACGGTACTGGATTGCTTAGAAAGAGAAGAGAATGGGAACAAGAGGAAAACTCAAATATTTTTAAATCACAAGTGGCACAAAAGCCACCTGCAGTGTCACGTGAGGAAAACATGTTCTTCCCTAATGAAGTCCTCACTTCCCTAAAATCTTTTGGTTTCACTTAGATTTCCTTTTCTCAGCTGCATGGTCATGGGGTTCACATTGTCCAGGCACACAAGTGTATCAAACACTTCATTTTATACATCACCTCATGGAACATTTGAGATTTTATTTCCTCATACAGAGCTATTGAAAACCTTGTATTTATATCTTCTTACTCTTGTTCTTCAATTTCAGACTTATCAATATTCAACAAATTTAGTAGATAGAACTGCCACATGGTACAGATTCCAGACCTCTGTATTTGGCAATAGTAGGACCTGGAGTATTTTTGTTTTGGAAGATCTGAGCTATAAAATAAGTAGCAAGAAGATTCTCTCCCAAGAACTGTTACAATCAGCTTCAGGATTTAGAGGGAAAAATTTAGAAAAACCTCAAGTCAGATTAAGATCTGTACCCCACAAAGAGAGTCACAATTATGGTTTTCTTTCTAATTTCTTTATCAACTTTTATTATTCCAGCTTGCCTCCCAGCTACAGTACTCACTTGTTTTCTAAGTTGTTTCTGGTTACAGAATTCATTCAAATTTAGCAAGCCATTAGGGGACCATGTAACGTGTTGGTAGTTAAGTCTTTCTTCTGGAAATGTGGTCAAAAAGGACAACTTGAATGTAGAGTTCTGTCTGGATAGGGGTTCTAGTAGAGTTGTCACCTGGGGAAGACTAAAATACATAAATTATATTGTTAATCAGTCCAGTATATCATGCAAATGATTGGCATTAAACAAATTTTCTTGTTTCAATATTATAGGAACAGAAAAAAAATGCAATGGCCATTAAGACATTTTCATGTTTCAACTGAAATGAAATTTAAAAAAATAAATAAAAATGTTTAAAAAAGAGACATTTTTATGTTTCCCTTCAGGTTCTTTTTCTTAGGAGTGGTGATAATTCCAATCAGAAGCTTTGAGGCTCTGGGATGTGATATTACTGAAAACTATCAGAAGCTCATACTTGTCTGGACCCTGCTAAACCCCACGAGTCAATAACTCTGCAGAATTTCCAAGGAAGGACTTATAAACACATGTGATCACAGGTTAACAAATTTTTAAAAAATCCTATCATAATTTCAAGTTTGTCGAATAAAAATGACCTTGAGTTTGGAATTGATGAAGACTAGAGGAAGTGCCTGTCCATGGTGGGTTTAATTAAAACCTTCTTATCTGTTTAAAAACTATTTGAACTTTTTTCCCCCTCCCTTTGAATTATAATCTGTGAAAAAAGATTTGCTCTTTATATCTTTATTCAGGATAGTCTATAATACAACTAGGCTCCTGGGGAACTCCTGTGGGAAGGAGTATTCACTAATGTGGTATTGATAAGAGAGAAAAGATAGACTCTAAAAGATTTGGTAATATCTACAATTGGAAATATTATTCAATGCACAAAAGAATGAAGTTACTTGCTCTCTCTTCTTGTAGAAAGAGATGATAAGGCATTTAGATGTAGGACTAGAGGAAAGCTTTCATCCTGCTTTGTCCCCATGATAGTAATTTCTTGTTAGCAAGAAAAAATGTTTTAGTTTTTCTTTTAAGTAGAGTCAGCAAAACTGTGAAGACTGAAATGGGTAAACAAAAATAGTGGGTATCCTGAGTGACTCACCCATCCAACTTTTTTCTGCCTTTCATGGTATTTGTTCTATTTTACAACTCTTTAAGTTGTGGAAAACTTGATAATAATGCAAAATATTCTTGTCAAAAAGATGGAAATTAATTGTATGCAATAGAATTCAATTAATTATTATACTGCATTGAGTTCTATTTGCAAATTAATTTCAATTTTTCTTATTCCCTATATATGTTTTGCTCCTAGAATTCTCCTTTGATTGATCCTTCTATAATTAGTAAATTAAATAAAAGAGTTGGTACATTCATGTCATATCTGTATGAGAGTCATAATTATATCTTTCTATGAAAAATTATCTTGTATACAATTATCTTATGAACAATTATCTTGTAGCAAATTACAATGCCCGATGGAGTCAGCTGATGTCTGAGGAACCTGTGTTGTTGGAGGAGTGTTATACCTCACGTAGGACATAATCCGGGACATTTCCTGGCTTCGAGAGGTAAATTCCCTCTTGTCACAGAACTTTCACTTTGCCTATCCTCTGTTTCTTTGCATATTTTCCATTTTACTACTTTTGTGATTTGTTTTTGTCTTGGGGACTTTTAAAATCAACAAATTATTTCCCATTGGTAACAGTAATTTGGTTTTGTGGTCAAAATTTTGTGATCTTTGTAAATGGAGTAATAGATTATAGAGATTTATTCTTTCTTGGAGAGAAGACAACAGAGAACATGATTTGTTAGTATTTTATTTTCTTTGTTTGTCTGCTTGTCTGTTTGAGCTCAGATTGAGAATCTTGTGCTTATCAGGAAAGGAAACAACCTTTTGATATATAGTCTGGTAATTTTTTTGTGTTTACTTTTGGTATGTGGCTAATGTTTAAAATTCCAGGAAAACAAGGAAATCAAAACTTTGAATACTTGATATATGTATACTTAAAAAGTTACTCTTATAGGGGTATCTGGGTAGCATAGTAGATTGGGTGTCTGACTCTTGGTTTTGGCTCAGGTCATGATCTCAGGGTCATGAGATTGAGCCTTGTGTTGGGCTCTGAGCTCAGTGTGGAGCCTGCTTGAGATTCTCACTGCCTTTCCCTCTGCCCCTCCCCACCCGTGCATGCTCTCTCTCCCTGAAATACATACATAAACCTTTTTAAAAATGTTATTATTTTGAAACTCAGAAATATTTTGAACATTAAAGTTCATGTAATTAAGGTAAATTTTGGTAAGTCAGACTAGTATAATCATTTGGCTTAATAAAAATGGCTTATAGTGTGACTTATGAGTGTTAGGTATAATACAAGCATACATTTTATGCTACTTCGGTTTGCTTTTCTTAAATTTATTCAAATACACTGATAAAATTACACAAAGTAATAAGGACAGACTAAAACCACTGTCTATGTGCTTTTGTGTTCCAAAGAGAAAATAGTTTTGTTTTATAATACAAGCTTTATAGTACTGGTTTTACATATGAATATACATTGTATAAATATATACAGTAGTGTTTTTCAGGCCTTTTTTTCCTTTTTGTTCCTTTTCATAACCTCTGTACAATCTTAAGACTTACTAAGGACTCCCAAAAACTTTTATGTGGGTTATAACCATCAATATTTACCATATTAGAAGTTGAAACTGAGAAATTTTTAAATACTTACTGATTTGTTTGACTAGAACAATGATGAACATGAATTAAAATGTTAACAGAAATAACATCTTAATAAATATAAAAATTACTTTGAACTCCTTGGTACCCTGAGATTTGTTGTGACAGAAAAAGTAAAATAAAGGGCAAATTTGGAAGTAAATTTTACTTGACTCGGTTTATAGCACTTGAGTTTGAAATGAAGTGATGAAATATTATAAAATTTTCCTAATGTTTGCCTTATCTTGATGGGCTTGTTTTTTTTTTTTACTTATTCATTTCTTGACATATATATAAATATTTTTTTGACCTTCTGTGTTATCTGTCTAGGTAGCAAATAATGTGTGTCTTATAGGAAATTTTTTCTATGCTTTATATTGAATTTATTACATTCCTGATTAAGAAAAAGAAAGAAAGAGAAGAAAGAAAAGAACAGATTCCTCACTTATATAAAGATAAGTTCCTTTACAATCATATTAATGTCTATACTTTTTTAAAATGTATTATTATTTTATTTTTTTAAAGATTTATTTATTTGACAGAGAGAGATCACAAGTAGACAGAGAGGCAGGCAGAGAGAGAGAGAGGGAAGCAGTTTCCCTGCTGAGCAGAGAGCCCGATGCAGGACTTGATCCCAGGACCCTGAGATCATGACCTGAGCCGAAGGCAGAGGTTCAACCCACAGAGCCACCCAGGTGCCCCTAAAATGTATTATTATTTTAAATGCTTATTTAATTAAATATATGACTAAGTATTATTTCTCTAGTATCCTGATCCTAGCTTAATCAAATGTCCAAATATCCTCTAACAGTTTTAATTTCTAATTTTTACCTTCCATTAATTGGACTCCAAGTGTAGAAAACTTAAATAAAACTTTACACGTACTTTACACTTAATTTTCCATGGCCATTTAGTTATTTGCATTGGTTCAAAAAGGAGCTGTTAATTTTTTAAAAATCAGGTTGTAATTGTACACATTGAAAAGCCAAGGCCCTGCCTGAAATGTCATATTTGAAAACAGTACTCATTTAAATCAGGTAGGAACAGCCACTCTTGATGAACTAAGTTTGATTATTGTATTGTATTGTATTATTGTATTATTGTCAATGTGTTTCTTTGATTTTGTTATTAATGGGTTTATATAGTTGGTGCTCCCATTTTAGGGGCATAGATATTTAAAATTGTTAGATCTTCTGGTTGGACAAACCCTTTGAGTATGATATAGTGTCTTCCTCATTTCTTATTATAGTCTTTGGCTTAAAATCTAATTTATGTGATATAAGGATTGCCACCCCTGCTTTCTTTTGATGTCCATTATCATGGTAAATTGTTTCCCATCCCCTCACTTTAAATCTGGAGGTGTCTTTGGGCCTAAAATGAATTTCTCGTAGACAGCATATTGACGGGTTTTGGTTTTTTATCCATTCTGATACCCTGTGTCATGTGATTGGGGCATGTAGTCCATTTATATTCATATTGTATGAATATAATTTATATTTATATTTACATTTATATTGTATATTTGAAAGATACAAATTTAGTGCCCTTGTATTGCCTGTAAGGTGACTGTTACTGTGTATTGTCTCTGTTCCTTTCTGGTCTACTACTTTTAGGCTCTCTCTTTGCTTAGAGGACCCTTTTCAATATTTCCTGTAGGGCTGTTTTTGTGTTTGCAAATTCTTTTAGTTTTGTTTGTCCTGGAAGTTTTTTATCTCTCCTTCTATTTTCAATGACAGTCTAGCTGGGTATAGTATTCTTGACTGCATATTTTTCCCATTTCATGCTCTGAATATGTCATGCCAGTCCTTTCTGGCCTGTCAGGTCTCTGTGGATAAGTCTGCTGCCAGTCTAATATTTCTACCATTGTATGTTACAAGTCCGTTTGTTACAGACTTCCTGTTCCAAGTTGCATTCAGGATTTTCTATTTGTCACTAAGACTTGTACGTTTTACTATTAGATGATGGGGTGTGGACCTATTTTTAATGATTTTAAGGGGAGTTCTCTGTGCCTCCTGGATTTTGATGCTTGTTTCCTTTGCCATAGTAGGGAAATTATCTACTATAATTCACTCCAATATACCTTCTGTCCCTCTCCCACTTTCTTCTTCTTCTGGAATCCCAATTATTCTAATATTGTTCATCTTATGGCATCACTTATCTCTCAAATTCTCCCATTAATAACAAAATCAAAGAAACACATCAACAATAATACAATAATAGTAGGGGACTTGAACGCCCCCCTCACTGAAATGGACAGATCATCCAAGCAAGAGATCAACAAGGAAATAAAGGCCTTAAATGACATATTGGACCAGATGGGACATCACAGATATATTCAGAACATTCTATCCCAAAGCAACAGAATAGACATTCTTCTTCAATGCACATAGAACATTCTCCACAATAGACCACATCCTGGTCACAAATCAGGTCTCTACTGGTACCAAATGGTTGAGATCATTCCCTGCATATTTTCAGACCACAATGCTCTGAAGCTTGAACCCAATCACAAGAGGAAAGTTGGAAATAACCCAAATACATGGAGGCTAAAGAGCATCCTTCTAAGGAATGAATGGGTCAACCAGGAAATTAAAGAATTGAAAAAAATCATGGAAACAAATGATAATGAAAACACAGCTGTTCAAAATCTGTGGGGCACAGCACAGGCAGTCCTGAGAGGAAAGCATATAGCCACACAAGCCCTTCTCAAGAAACAAGAAAGGTCTCAAGTACATAACCTAACCCTACACCTACAGGAGCTGGAGAAAGAACACCAAAGAATGCCTAATCCCCGCAGGAGAAGAGAAATCATAAAGATCAGAGTAGAAATTAATGCAATAGAAACCAAAATAACACTAGAACGACTAGTGAAAGTAGAGCTGGTTCTTTGAAAGAATTAATAAGATTGATAATCCCCTGGCTAGACTTATCAAAAAGAAGAGAGAAAGGATCAAATAAACAAAATCATGAATGAAAGAGGAGAGATCACAACCAACACCAAGAAATACAAATGATTAGAAGAACATGTTATGAGCAACTAAATGCCAGCAAATTTGACAATCTGGAAGAAATGGATGCATTCCTAGAGACACATAAACTACCACAACTGAACCAGGAAGAAATAGAAAACCTGAACAGACCCAAAACCCATAACCCATAACCAGTAAGGATATTGAAGCAGTCATCAAAAATCTCCCAAGAAACAAGAGCCTAGGGCCAGATGGCTTCCCAAGGGAATAATACCAAACATTAAAGAAGAATTAATACCTATTCTCCTGAAACAATTCCAAAAAATAGAAATGGAAGAAAAAATTTGAACTCATTTCATGAGGTCAGCATTATGTTGATCCCAAAACCAGACAAAGACCCTACCAAAAAAGGAGAATTACAGATCAATATCCTCAATGAACACAGATGCGAAATTTCTCACCAAAATAATAGCCAATAGGATCCAACACTACATTAAAAGGATTATTCACCACAACCAAGTGTGATTTATTCCAGGGCTGCAAGGTTGGTTCAACATCCACAAATCAATCAATGTGATACAACACATCAATAAAATAAAGAACAAGAACCATATGATCCTCTCAATAGATGCTGAAAAAGCATTTGACAAAGTACAGCATCCTTTCTTGATCAAAATTCTTCAAAGTGTAGGGATATAAGGCACATACCTAAATATCATCAAAGCCATCTATGAAAAACCCACAGCAAATATCATTCTCAATGGGGAAAAACTGAGACTTTTCCCCCTAAGGTCAGGAACATGGCAGGGATGTCTACTATCACCACTGCTATTCAACATAGTATTAGAAGTCATAGCTTCAGCAACCAGACAACAAAAAGAAATTAAAGACATCCAAATTGGCAAAGAAGAAGTCAAACTATCACTCTTTGCAGATGATATGACACTTTATGTGGAAAACCCAAAAGATTCCACTCTAAAACTGCTAGAACTCATATAGGAATTCAGTAAAGTGTCAGGATATAAAATCAATGCACAGAAATGCAACAGCAAGACAGAAGAAAGAGAAATTAAGGAGCCAATTCCATTTACAATTGCTCCCAAAACCATTAGATACCTCCATTAGATACCTAGGAATAAGAATCTGTATTCAGAAAACTATAAAGTACTCATGAAAGAGATTGAGGAAGACACAAAGAAATGGAAAAATGTTCCATGCTCATGGATTGGAAGAACAAATATTGTGAAAATGTCTATGCTACCTAAAGCAATCTATACATTTAATGCAATCCCTATCAATATACCATCAATTTATTTGGAAGAACTGGAACATAATCCTAAAACTTATATGGAACCAGAAAAGACCCTGAATATTCAGACTAATGTTGAAAAAGAAAGCCAAAGTTGGTGGTACCACAATTCCAGACTTCAAGTTCTGTTACAAAGCTTTCATCATAAGACAATATGGTACTGGCACAAAAACAGACACATAGATCAATGGAACAGAATACAGAACCCAGAAATAGACCCTCAACTCTATGGTCAACTAATCATTGACAAAGCAGGAAAGAATGTCTAATGGAAAAAGACAGTCTCTTCAACAAATGATGATGGGAAAACTGGACAGCCACATGCAGAAGAATGGAGCTGGACATTTTCCTTACACCACACACAAGAATAGACTCAGAATGGATGCAAGACCTCAATGTGAGGAAGGAATCCATCAAAATCCTTGAGGAGAACACAGGCAGCAACCTTTTCAACCTCAGCTGCAACAGCTTCTTCCTAGAAACATCTCCAAAGGCAAGGGAAGCTAGGGCAAAAATGAACTATTGGGACTTCGTCAAGATCAAAAGCTTTTGCACAGCAAAGGAAACAGTCAACAAAACCAAAAGACAACTGACAGAATGGGAGAAGATATTTGCAAACGACATATCAGATAAAGGGCTATTATCCAACATCTATAATGAACTTCTCAAACTCAACACCCAAAGAACAAATAATCCAATCAAGAAATGTCCAGAAGCCATGAATAGACATTTCTGCCAAGAAGACATCCAGATGGCCAACAGACACATGAAAAAATGATCCACATCACTCGGCATCAGGGAAATACAAATCAAAACCACAATGAGGTACCACCTCACTCCAGTCAGAATGGCTAAAATGAACAAGCCAGAAAACAACAGATTTTGGCGAGGATGTGAAGAAAGGGGAACCCTCCTACACTCTTGGTGGCAATGCAAGCTGGCACAGCCACTCTGGAAAACAGCATGGAGGTTCCTCAAAAGTTGAAAATAGAGCTACCCTACAACCTAGCAATCACACTACTGGATATTTACCCTAAAGATACAAATGTAGGGACCCAAAGGGGAATATTTACCCCAATGTCCACAATAGCCAAACTATGGGAAGAACCTAGATGTCCATCAACAGATGAATGGATAAAGAAGATGTGGTATATATACACAATGGAATACTATGCAGCCATCAAAAGAAATGAAATCTTGCCATTTGCAATGACGTGGATGGAACTAGAGGGTATTAGGCTGAGTGAAATAATTTAATCAGAGAGAGACCATTATCATATGATCTCCCTGCTATAAGGAATCTGAGAGGCAGAGTTGGGGGTGGGGGTACGAAAGGAAAAAATGAAACAAGATGGGATTGGGAGGGAGAAAAACCATAAGAGATTCTTAATCTTACAAAACAGACTGAGGGTTGCTGGGGGCGTGGTGGAGAGGGTGGTTGGGTTATGTACATTGGAGAGGGTATGTGTTGTGCTGAGTGCTGTGAAGTATGTAAGCCTGATGATTCACAGACCTGTACCTCTGGGGAAATAATACATTATATGTTAATAAAAATAATCAGTAAAAAATTTTTTAAAAACTATAGAAAATTGTGTAGCAGACAATAACAATTACAGAAGAAGAAATACAATATACTAACACGCATATGAAAGAAATGTTCACCTCTAATAATAATAGCAATGAGGGGCGCCTGGGTGGCTCAGTGGGTTAAGCCTCTGCCTTCGGTTCAGGTCATGGTCTCAGGGTCCTGGGTTTGAGCCCCACGCATAGGGCTCTTTGCTCAGTGGGGAGGCTGCTTCTTCTCTCTCTGCCTGCCTCTCTGCCTACTTGTGATCTCTGCCTATCAAATAAATAAATAAAATCTTTTTAAAAAGTAATAATGAAAATGAAAGTGACTCCAAATAAGTCTGAACCATAAAATCAACAAAGTTTAAAAAGCATGCAAAAATAGGATATGTGAATAGTCAGCCTTAAATAGCTCAGTAAATGAATACTAACTACAAAGTGAGTTGACAATATCCTTATAAAGCTTTCTGATATATCTTTTTGACTAAGCATTTTCCATTTTAAAAATCCATCGTTGGGGCACCTGGATGGCTCTGTTGGTTAAGCATCTGCTTTTGGCTTAGGTCACGACCCCCAGGTCCTGCAATCAAGTCCCATGTTGGGCTCTACTTCTCCCTCTTCTTCCTCCCCCTCCCTCTCCACTCATGCTCTGTCTCTGGCTTTCTTTCTCTCAAATAAATAAATAAAATATTTAAAAGAAAAAATAAAAGAATCCATCTTAAAGACAAAATCAGAAACTTGGTTATAGACTCTCATTTAAAACTTGGAGAGAAAAACAGAGACCAATGTCCATAAATGGGAAATTCCTATGTAAATTATGACTAATTCCTAGAATATTATTTATATTGTTTTACAGCTTGCTTTTTTCACTTAATAATGTCACATGAACATTTTTTCATACAAGTACATCACTTTTACTAACTATAGCTTTATTTTTTTTTAAGACTGCTGTGTACTATTTCACTATGTTGATGTATCATGATTTATTTAACCATTGCCAGTCATGGGCACCCAGATTATTTCCAGTGTTTGACTACTGCAGGGAAAAATGATACTCTAGGACTTCCATTGTTTCTAAGTTGATACACTGCAAAGAAATAATATTCATTAACTGACCACCCATTCAGTGGCACATTAAATACATTTTTTAATTTAATCTTCACAACAACCTTTTGTGAAATGGTTGTTTTACAGACGAGAAGATAGTGGTAGAAAAGTACTTGGAGAAATTAAGCAGTTTGCCCTAATCACAAAGCTGATAGGATCTATTTAGGTCTAGCCCCTCTTAAATAGCTTTAAGCTCCAGCCCGAGTCCTGGTAGCAATTCCTGACCCTTTCCTGCTTGTTCTATTGCTCATCCAGACCCGTCAACTGCTCTCATATATTTTGGAGAATACTTAGGTCTCATTTTCAAGTGGAATTCATTAAGAGATGTATGCAGGTCTTTCAATATCCTAAACTATTATACTACTCTCTGTGTATGGCCCATATGTACATTTTTTTTTTTTTTTGGAGCAAATCCATGAAATTTTCAAATAAGTTGTATTTCCCAAAAGATTAAGAACCTATCCTCTGGAGCGGCCTCTTGTGCTTGTGAGGTCGTTTTCTGGGGGTACCAAGTTGGGGCTGCCCTTTGCTTGATTGTGTTTTATGCTGAGATATCCCAGCCAGCAATAACAATTGAGAAACTGTCGACATAAAATTTTCCACTCTTGCCAATGGCCTTGATCACTGTTCATGCTATCGTGTTCCATGTTCCAATAAATGTCAACATCCCTCACTCTGCTTTGGGATTTCAGTGCCTCAGAAATTGTAAGCATCTGCTGGGGTGGTGAATGGTTAAGAAGGGGCCATGGGAGTTGACTACCGGTTCAACTGTTGAGACCAGAAGAAATCATGCTCCCCTTGAATTAGAAATAATCCCTTAGCTGTGGTTTTGCACCTGCAATGACTCCATGCCTGATTTGTGGGTCTTCTGGTGTCTGTTTCTTTGTCATTAACTATGAAGTCTTTGAAATCACGGAGGAAACAATTCTTTTGTTCTTAGTCATGCATTTCATTCAGCCAAGAACCTAAACGTCCACTCTTTTCGATACTTTGCCCTAACTTGTGATAATAAGTTTTGCAAGAAGGTGAGCATGAATTGAGGGAAAATCTCTTTTCCTCCAGTTTCTCCTTTCTCACTTCCACAGTAGTTCTATTATACCTTCGGCATTCTGTTTTATTACACTGCCCTTCTAGTTAGAAGCTTAAAGCTGCATTTTTTTCTTTGACATGTCTGTTTTATTGGGATATTTCCTTTTTTTCCACTGCGTACATTTTGCTTGGATGGTGAGTGGTTATCACTCATACTTAGCGTTAAGTACTGATACGCAAACAATAATGCTAATTTTTATATTTAATTTTCTCTTTCCTCCAGCTCACCTTTCTTGTGCTGTGCTTCATCTGTGAGTTCATACTCTTAACAACATGTGGTTATCTCTAGGGGTTGTTCTGTCATAGTGTGTATAAAATTAAAATCAGTTTTTCAGGTCAAGAGGAGGGCACAGCATTGAAGTTTTAGGAGTTTTAATTCATAAAACTCAAGCTCTGTTCTGTCATTTTAAAGATATTCCTCAAGGCCATTGATTTTAGCAGCAGTTTGTTGAGTAAATACTTAATTTATATGTGGTAGACTTTCAGTTCAGGTATACCAGGTGATTGCCCAGGGGAGAAAATGTTTAAAAGCTTCTTAGTATGTGGGTGTTTTAGGGCTATAATCAACCAAACATTCAGTAATTTGGGCAGTGAAACCAGAAAGTTGGCAAGACCTCAGCTTTACCTAATAAGTGTGCCTGTGCCACAGTTAAATAGGAACATTTACAAGAGGCCTCCAAGGAAAATCTAGGAGCCAGAAAAGTGGTGTAGGTAAGTGAGTGTCCTGTGCTCCAGTAATTCGAGTTTGCGTGGGGCTGGAGGGAACACTTGGAGACTTTGAAGAAACCGTATCTTTGCTTAAATATATTCTATTCAGTAGGGGTTGTTTGTTTGTTTTTCCTTAAATGTCCAGTAGGAAATATGCCTGAACTCCTTAAAAAGGCATATGGTAAAACTGAGAACCTTCACTAGGACTGTGGAGCTTTAAGGGATTAAGTCTGGATCATCTGCAGGAAGGATGTAGACATGTAATGGGGCGCCCTTTTGAGAGGAGCAATTTCAGTCCCGTGGCAGGTTCCCTCTGATTTTTTTTTTTAAAGACACCTTTATTCAGCGTCATGATCAGATTATTACATTTAGCAATCAACAGCATGGGTGCAAAAGAAAAAATCTACATTAAAACCCTTTGTTGAAATGCTTTACACTTTCCCACTGATGTTAACGTAGTCCGTGGGCCAGGAGACGGCATTGAGGCAATTAATACCTTTCCTGCTAATAGCAAATACTTAGGTGGTAGTTGCTTTGGAGAAACAAAACAGAGAGAAGTTTTGATAAAATACCACTAGAATCATTAGAATCTTTCTCTAAATTAAACAAACAAAAATTGTGTTTTTATTGGTAGAAATTATTTTTAATTTTAAACTTTGTTCATCTAGTCTTTTGCTCATAGGAAAAGAGAGTAGAATTTTTCTTTTTTTGGTATCTGCATAACATACAATGATGACTATATATTCATTTTAAAAAATAATAAAAATATTTTTCTTGGGACGCTTGGCTGGCTCAGTCGGTTTAGTGTCTGCCTTAGGCTCAGGTCATGATCCCAGGGTCCTGGGATTGAGTCCCACAAGGAGCTCCTTGCTCAATGGGGAGCCTGATTCTCCCTCTGCCTGCCACTCCCCCTGCTTGTGCTCTCTGTCTCTCTCTCTCCTTATTTGACAACTAAATTAAAAAAAAAAAAAACTTAAAAGAAATACTTTTCTCATCCATCCATGGACCTAACATATCACCATTATCCTGACACCCAAGGTCACCACTCCAAAGTTCAGTAAAGAACCCCCAGATTTTATTCATCTGCCAAAGACGGAAAAGCACCATAGTCAATTACTCTGGTAATTTTCAGCTAAAAATAGCGTTAGCTCTACATATGTTTCTAGTGCCCAAGATCCTGAAATATGTTAAAATTAACCTCAAAAGTTTCCAGAATTATTTTTGGCCCCACTATTCATTTCTTTAGCAAATATTTAATATTCAATTTGTTCATTCCACAGATGTTTACTGAGCATCTACCATATGCTAGTACTGGAGATACATGGTAAAGTGACCAGAAAAGTTCCTGCCCCAGGTTTCAGGTTTTGCTTTATGAGTTTCTGTAGCATATATCTGTTTCATTTGAATTTCTGGACAAACCCATCTGACAAAGTGATTCTTGATGAGACCATGATAGCAAGAAAGGATACCATCACCCAACTCTGTAATGATCCACGTAAGTGAGGGGAAAAAGTGGCAGTTTATCCCGGAAGCATCTAGTGTTGTCAGTCTTTTTACCACGGAGGTTGTCCAGAAGTCTGGCATATGGTCTGTACTTTCTAGTGTGTATAGTCTCAGGAATATTGATTTAGACCACTAACAATTAAAACTTATTTTAGAAGAATGAAGTTTGATTACCTTATGGACATACATAATCTGTAAGTTGAAACCAACAGCTAATAAAGTACTAATTAACTAATAACAAAACAATGGATATCAAATCCAGCTAACCTTTAGGACCACCTAGGGAAACATCTAAAAATATAGACTCCTGGGCCTCTCCACAGACCAATTCAGCTGGAATCGCTTGGGGTGGAGTGTAGGGCTCTGTTGGCCACTGTGAGGAGAGGGGAGGGGCAAATCCTTGACTGAACTGACAGAAATCCCTCCGAATCAAGACACTGTGGGTTGGACACTGGTAAAGAGCTCTTATGGTAAGTGTATGCATTCCAAAGCAGCACATTTTTCTGTTTCAACAATTGTGATTTTCAAAAGGACAAGTCTGGATTGGGGGCATCCTGTTGTACAGTGAGGAGTATTGTTGTATAAAGAGAAAATAACTACATCCTGCCAAGTCAATGCACAGTCTGCTCTGTACCTGCCTTCCAGATTCTGTGACACTCAGGATGGATCCAGGAAGGTTTAGTCCATAAAATGTCTTTTGTTTCACCAATTTCCTACATTTAATAGGAACCATGCATCTTTGACATCTTTTAATATGTTTTTTGCTTGCCTGTTTGCTTGTTTATTATCAGCCATTTATCAAACATCTATATTCAAGCAGATTTTATTAGACATTAAACAAAATAACAAAAAGGAGACTGTATTATGGAATTTCATATTTTCATAGTGATTTTCTTTTGCACACCAATGAAGGTTAGGCAATAGAACAATAACTTCACCTCCTTTCAAAATGGCTTAATCATTTTCATACTCAGAAATTCTAAGTCATGACACAAATGGTACAGATTCTCATTGAGCTATGTAGAATGGGGGAAAACCTACTAGATTTGGTTTCCACCCTTGAAATTCAATTTTCTCTCAGAATTTCTTTGCTATTACATTCCTTCTTACACCTTGATCCCAACCCTGGTTGCACATTAGAACCATCTGAGAGCTTCTGAAAAGTACAGTTGCCTAGGCCTTCCACCTGGAACAATTAAGTTAGAATCTTTGGGGATGAGTTTAGGCATTGTATATTCTACAGCTTCCTGGGTGATTCTGATGTCCGGCCCATGTTCACAGCTCCTCTCTAAACAAAACGGGGTCCTCTCTCCATGCAGACCCATGCTTGGTGCTTCCTCACCTATGTATGTGACGTTCCCTCCTACCAGAGCACCCCTCTACTCCAATCCTCATGTCCTCACCATACCCGCCTTCAAGATCCAGTTCAGATGCTATCTCTTTTGTTAACCCATTTTATTTTATTCGTTTTTTTTTAAAGATTTTAATTTATTTATTTGTCAGAGAGAGGGAGCAGAAACATGGAGAGCTACAGGCAGAGGCAGAGGGAGAAGCAGGTTCCATGCTGAGTAAGGAGCCCGATGTAGGACTTGATCCTAGGACCCTGGGATCATGACCTGAGCCGAAGGCAGACGCTTAACCCACTGAGCCACCCAGACGTCCTTTGTTAGCCCACTTCTGAATGCGGCAGGTCCAGAGTAAACTGTATCCTCTCTCAATCCTTTAGAACTTTTTCTGTCCTCTCAGCTCACGAGCTAGTTTGCCATTTCTGGGCATATTGTATTTTTCCATCCACACTTCAATTAACGTGTAAGCATTTTAAGGGCAAGAAAACCACCTTTCTGATTCATTTTTATATCTCATAGTGCCCAGTAGTTACTCAATAAATGCCAGATTCAGAAAAAGGGGATGGAAGGAAGACTGAAGAGACAACAGACTTACACAGGTTCATTCAGCTCACCTTTTTCTCTGTACTCCTCCTGGATTAGCTCATACTCTCTCTTTCTCTTTCCTGAAGGTTGGGGTGAAGTAAGACCTCTCAGAATTTTTTTCCACATAAATATGCATTCTCTTAGTTCTGTCTTTGCCTAAATGATCAGGCAGTTGCAACATTTAAAACATCAACACAGAAACTTGCTACCTGCAGTAGGACTTCTATCTAGTTCTAGTCCTCTTGGTCTTTACCTTGATTATTGTTATGCTAGCATCTTCTCTAGTTTGTCCTCCCTAGTCTGTCCTAATTTAGTCCCTCTCATTCTCTTAAAACATAACTTTTGGGGTGCTTGGGTGGTTCAGTCAGTTGAGCATCTGATTCTTGATTTCAGCTCAGGTCATGATCTCAGGGGTGTGAGACTGAGCCCCATGTGGGGCTCCAAGCTCAGACCAGAGTCTGTTTGGGATTCTATCTCTCCCTCTCCCTCTGCCCCTCTCCCCACAGCCCAACATGTGTACACACTCTTCCATTTTCTCTCTCAAATAAATAAATAAATAACATCTACCAAAAAAAAAAAAACCAAAAAAAAAATTAAAAAAATACCACATAACTTTCATCTTGTTCTTTCCCTGCACAAGAGCTTTGTGTGACCCCATTTCCTCCCAAGTCTCATTCACGATCCTCAACAGTCCTACATTCAAGCCTTTCCATGACCTCTTCATGCTTAGCTCCTCTCAGTGCTGTGCTCTCACCGTTCCCTCTCCACTGGCCCCTACCCCAGATCAAATACCATCTCTCCTCCCACTGAATTCCCAATGCGCTTCTCTTTTTTGCAATATATCACTTTCTGCTTTGTACTGCAGTTATATTTTTTACATGCCTATTTCCCTAAAAGTACTCTAAGCTAAATAAAGGGCAAGGCTTGAACTCTTGCTCCTCGTTAGATCTCCTACGGTGTCTCATAACATTTACACTGAAGCTCCACTGCTAGACTTCACCGATAATGAACTATGTGACGTTGAGTAAGTCATTAAACGTGTTTGAGACAATTTACTCATAAACCAAAAACATTTTTTAAAGGACTTATTTATTTATTTTAGAGCAAGAAAGCACGAGTGGGAGGTGCAGAGGGAGAGCGCGTCTCAAGCAAAATCCACGCTCAGCATGGAGCCCCATGCGGGTCTCGATCCGACGACCTGGAGACCAGACTCAGAGACCCCGATCTGAACTGCAACCAAGAGTTAGATGTTTAACTGACTGTGTTGCCCAGGTGCCCCTCAACAACATGTTCTAATTCAACAGTCTTAATCTCAGCTGGTTTAAATTATATATTTCTGGGTTCGTACAACACTTGCAAGTATATACCAAAATTAAGATTTCTGCATAACCTTTAAAAAGCTAAAATTATGGCTTCACTAGCTGCTTTCACTGATAAACTCTTGTACTCCTTTCCGGACTTATTGGGATCAATATAGAATGAAGTGGCTATTCCCATTCTGGCTATCATTATATACCAAGTATCAGTGACATAATCTGCTTCTCAATTTTTAATTAGTGAGTATTATTTTTGTGTGTTTGGAGGGAATCGTTCATTCAATCATTTACTCCATGATACTTATTAAGCATCCATTAACCAGGCTTTTTTTCCTGGTGATGCATTATCGCATTTAGTGAACAGAAGCAGGGAGGGGAGACAAGCTGGTGCCATTAAGGAAGATTTTTCCTATGTTTGACTGTTCTATACAATCTGTCCCTCCAATTAGTAGATCATGAAGGTTTTAGACCACCCATATTATTTTAAGACTCAAGGAAACTCTCCCATGGTTAATGCTTCTTAAAAGCAAAATTCCATTTTTTTTTCATTTGTCCAGATAATGCAGGGAGTGAGTGCAAAGTCCTTCCACTCAATCCTTCTAAGATAATACACTGGAAACATTTCGGTGGGTGTGAATCACTCAGACAAGCATTCTTCACTCAAAAATAGAAACCAGCTTTATTTGTTCCAGATGTTATACAGCTGCAGGGAAGTTAAAGCCAGTGGTCCTGTTTTCAATGCAACCAAACTCTTATTGCATTTGGAATTTCTTAACCAATGAACTCATATTACTCGTTCTAAGATCTGCACAATTTTCTTTTTTCCACTGTTACCATTCACAAACAACTATGTTTCATGGGAACCACATTAACTCATTTCAGAGTTAATGAGTCCACATCTGTGTTATACAGAGGAAAGACATCCTGTTTATCACAGTTTCCACCTTTCATTTATCTTGACCTTTTTAAATTTTAAGTGTAAAATATTTCTTTTTTTTTTAATGGTTTTACTTATTTATTTGAGAAAGAGAAACTGCACAAGTGGGAAGGGGAGCAGGAGAAAGAGAGAAGCAGGCTGCCTGTTGAGGATCTGGATCTGGATCTCCTAGGATCTGGAGATCATGACATGAGCCCAAGGCAGATGTCCAACTGACTGAACTACCTGGGCAACCAGTGTAAAATATTTCAAAGGGATTATTTGAAGGAAAAGACAAGAAGAGTTGAGTTTTGTTGTTTTAACAGTATTTTGGAGCATATTATGGTGTTATAAGTTATGGTATTGATTTTATTTATTTTTTTAACTTAATTTAATTTTATTTTTTTCAGTGTTCCCAAATTCATTGTTTATGCACCACACCCAGTTCTCCATGCAACATGTGCCCTCCACAATACCCACCACCAGGCTCACCCAACCCCCACCTCCTTCCCCTCCAAAATCCTCAGTTTGTTTCTCAGAGTCCACAGTCTCTCACGGTTTGTCTCCCCCTCCGATTTCCCCCAACTCCCTTCTCCTCTCCATCTCCCTATGTCCTCCATGTTATTCCTTATGCACCACAAGTAAGTGAAACCATATGATAATTCACTCTCTCTGCTTGACTTATTTCACTCAACATAATATCTTCCAATTACGTCTATGTTGATACAAAAGTTGGGTATATTCATCCTTTCTGATGGAGGCATCATACTCCATTGTTTATATGGGCCATATCTTCTTTATCCATTTGTCTGTTGAAAGGCATCTTGGTTCTTTCCACAGTTTGGCAACCATGGCCATTGCTGGGTCATGGGGACAATGAAAATTGGGGAACAGATGGTCCTTCTTTTCACTACATCTGTATCTTTCCTTTGCTCTTCAGAAGCTTTTGATCTTGATGAAGTCCCCAAAATTCATTTTCGCTTTTGCTTCCTTTGCCTTTGGAGACATATCTTGAAAGAACTTGCTGTGGCCAATGTCAAAGAGGTTACTGGCTATGTTCTCCTCTAGGATTTTGATAGATTCCTGCCTCATGTTGAGGCCTTTTATCCATTTTGAGTTTATCTTTGCGTGTGGTGTAAGAGAAATGGTTGAGTTTCATTCTTCTATACATAGCATTCCAATTTTCCTAGCATCATTTAAAAGAGACTGTCTTTTTTTCACTGTATATTTTTTCCTGCTTTGTCTAAGATTATTTGACCATAGAGTTGAGGGTCCATATCTAGGCTGTCTACTGTGTTCCATTGGTCTACGTGTCTGTTTTTGTGTCAGTATTGGGTGTTCATTTTAGGAAGAATTTCAAATAAAATTATTAATAATAACATTAAGTTTAAAAATGTAACTTATCATTGTGCATTTGTAATTTTAACAACTCGACAGCTTGTTTTTGATTATTCTGTAGGTCTGTAAGAGATGCTATGTGGTGCATGAAGGATAAAAGGATCATAGCTCTTAGAAGAAGGTAAGTTAAGGTATTATGTAGATGAACGTGCTAATTTCATATCTAGTCCATAAAAATTAAAATATATGTGTTATATTTTGTTTGAGGTCAAATGTTTGAGAACACTGTTTGAAAAGAGTGCCAGATCTCTTGAGATTATTGTCCTTTTAAGGAGAAGCTTTTCTCCATTTGTGGTTCATAGATAAGCTGAAATAGAACCACACTGGCTGTTTGTGAAAATATGTATGCCTGGGACAAGTTGAGTCAGAATCTCTGAGAACTGGGGCTGTAGAGGGGACTTTAGAGATCAGGAAACAGCAGCAACACTCACATCTTCCATTTGTGAATGTGAAAACTCTGAGAAGTTATGTGGATTTCACCAGGCCAGGCAGCCAGTTAATTATAAAGTAAGGCATAGAATTTTGTTTATTGGTGTTGAAACCAGCATTTTTTTTCTAGTAGGTCAGCTATAAGATTTATCTTTGAAAAGATAAAATTAAAAGAAAAATTAAATATAAGTATCTAAATTTTATCAGGTGTCCCATCAATGGTTCTTTTATAAATAATTCCTTTAAATATTTTTTCCTCTCATCACTAATTAACTGGACCCTATTCTTCCTCCAGGATTTGGAAATACCTTTCCTTCAGATTCATCACAAATCTTTTGAATTATAATGAAATTATAATCAAAATATCTCTCACCCCCTACGGACACCTGGGTGGCTCAGTTCGTTAAGCATCTGCCTTCAGCTCAGGTCATGATCCAAGGCTCCTGGGACTGAGTCCCACACTGGGCTCCCTGCACAATGGGGGGTCTGCTTCTGTCCCTCCCCTGCTCCTTCTCTCTCTCATTCACTCTCCCTCTCCCTCTCATTCAAATAAATAAATAAAGTCTAAACAACAACAGTTTTTATTCAATAATGATTCCACAAAGGCTGTAAAAACTATAATTCATGACATACATTCTTGAAATATGTATATGCCATTAGTTAAAATAAAGCCATAAAGTAGTTTAAGTGTGGATCATCAAAACTGATCCAAAAATTTATTTTGTACCTCCTAAGGAAGCCATTAATACTTTTATGTCTTTAACCCTCTAAGAGTAAAAGTCTCTGTGAATATAATTTATTAAGTTTCCTGTACTTTGCCTCAGTTTTGACATGCATTTGTGAGAAGCAAAGAGCCACCACTAGAGAGAAGTTGCACTAATATTTATCAATTCATAATAATTATGGCTATAATTATTTTCAGGTTCAACCCTTCATTTTACTAATGAGAAACCCTTAGACCAATTAAAGGGTAGTGTTCTTTTTTCTTAATTTTATTTATTTAAGTAATCTCTACAACCCCACGTGCAGCTTGAACTCACGATCCCAAGATCAAGAGTTGTATGCTCCTCCTACTGAGCCAGCCAGGTGCCCCAAGAGTAGTGCTCTTTTGAAGGAGATAACATTGTGTCAGAAACTGCTAGTTTCTACTCACACATCTTTTCTCCCCTCTCCAGAACTTCTGATTTCAGCTAGGTTTATGACCACCTGAATAAAGATTATATTTCCCAGTCATCCGTGTAGATAGATGTTGCCCTGTGACTAAGCTCTTGCCATGGAATATAAGTGAACCTTCGAGTGGTAGCTTTTGGGTAACTTCCTTAAAAGGCACTGGAGCAGAGGTGTCCTTCGCACTGTCTGAACTCCCTCCGTGAATTCTGTTTGAAATGTGGTTGTTTTGACTGGAGATCTGTTTTGGTCCAAGAGGATGAGGGCCCTTTTGGTCTAGATGACTGTGGAGCAGCCATTCAAACTTTGGACTGGCAATTGAGACTCATACATGAGAAAGAAGCTTCTGTTCTGTTAAGTCACTGTGTTGGAGTCATATCTGATTGCAGACAACAATCCATTTCTTACTACAGAATTTCTTTTTTCATTCTTTGAGCATGTAATTTTGCGCAATTTTTATGAGCAAGAGATTTTACTAATTGGATATGAAACAAAATAATTTTATTTTTTTTTTATTGTAAATTTCTAAAAAGTTTTGGGAAAGTTTTTAGAACGAGACTCCCATTTTCCTTTTGTCCATCCTTATCTCTCTCCCAGGCATATCCACTGGGAAGGAATACTCTTCTTGGCTTGGATTTTAGACTGATGCTGTCATATGAGTATGTTTTCCAAAATCAAAAAAAAAAAAATGCCTAAGCAACTCAAGAACATATGACTTTAAATCAAGTTTTAACCTTCTCTTCCAAACATACAAGTCATGATTAAAAGTCATGATGCAAACACAGTCATTAAAAATATGTAAGATGTAAATATTTGTCCTTGAACAAATACAAAATATCATGGGACATGTCTTTAAAATATTTAAATAAAATGTATTTTCTAAGTTACCACTTAGAAATACACAAAGGGTAATACTGTTTTCGCTGTTAGTTATATATAAAAAGGGATTAGAATTCTGGGAATATTTCTGAGGTGAGAGTCTCCCTTCCATAAATAGTTTGTCTTCCCCTTTAGAGCAAAAAGTACTGGACATCCCCAGGATCAGAGCACAAAAATGCACTGCCCGATGGCTGCTTGATCTAACTTCGCTGGTAGACTTGGAGAAACATTCTTACTTGTCAGTTCTATTTAAATCCCCCCCAAACTCTTCCTTACTGATTTCTGATAATAGATTAAGTTTGGAGTTTTTTCTTAAGGAATAATGAATACCTTATGTTTCAATATAGTCTTTTATTTCTAGGTTTAAATTACTGAAGAGTGTCAAATATTTAATAGATTTTTTTAATAGTGGAAAAAATACAATAAAATTCAGAGAAATATACAAATGTAAAAGAGGTCTTACCTTTGGATCCACATTAAGAATTTTTCTGTCTCTTTTGTATTTGAAAAGTAAGCCTTCTGGGTTGTCAGCCATCACTTGATAATTGGGAGTTGAATTCCAAACAGCAATATGACTATCCCAGTTGTAAAAGCTAGAAAAATAAATATTTATTAAAAATTAATATGTATGATACAATAAATTAACAAATATATTTCAGAAAATATTTAGGACAGTTCAGTTTTCCGATAAATGAATTGGATCATAGTCTGTATAACCATGTAAGACACATGTGTGATTAAAATTCTTGCAGAAGAGATTAGACTAGGTTATTCTCAAATTATTTAAATACATATGTATGACTATTTTGCATAACTTCCTGGTTTGGACACTTTAGGAACTAGGACTTAGTCCAGTATTACACTCCCCAGGAAGTTAAGAAGAAAACTAGTGCAATTTGAAGCTGTTTCTTCCCGCTCAGATTCAGCTTATTAGGAGCCTGTTTCCTGGAAGGAAAGGCCAGTTAAGTCACCTCTTTTCATTCAAAACAAATTATTTCATTTCTTTCAGGCTTTATTTTTAATCATATGTTTCCCAGGGAATGAGGAAACTATGGGAGTGTGAGAGGTTACCATAGGCCGGGCATGATGTGGTACATTCTAGCCCTAAACCCACAGGAAGTTGCACTCCCTTCACAGACCAGCAAGTAGGCTAGGGGAGGTCGACTGGCATGGAGGAGGCCCTGCACCTAGCATGTGACAGGGCTGATATTTCAACCCAGATCTGTGCATTTCAAAGCACAGGTATGTATGTTCTTTCTGCTGTTCAACATTGCCTGCATTTTACAGCCCCCCTTTTTTGGTTGATCTATGGAAACTTTCTATTTTTTCCATGTCTTGCTTTATACTTACTTGTCAAAAATTAATATAATAACTGTAATATGAGTTGTAAGAATACTCAATATATTAATTTCACATATCTTATTCCTATTAGCACATTTCTAATATTATGTTAATATGTTCAAGTAGTAACATGTTTCTAATATGTCTATTATCCTATTTCTGGGTTGTTTTGCCCTTTATTATTCCCTTACTCATTTTCAAAGAGTAGATTTCATTGATCAAACTCACTTTGAATTCTAGTATTTTCTGAGGCACCAATTTCTGTGTCATTACCTGAAAATGTAATGTTTACGCTCATATTTTTCAATACTTAGAAAAGGCTCATTATATTAATCATATATTTATATCATTGGGGCATATTAATGAGAAATATTTTCTCTCTTCCCCTACTGTTTGTTTTATGGCCAAGACATAGGAATATCTGCCCTTTCTGATGCACAGAGTTAGAAAAAGTGGTTTTCTAATCATCTTTGTCTGTTGAGTATGTCCTCCCCAAGAGAGCAAGAATGAATATTCGATTGGTGAATAGTGGAAAGGAGCTGAGCATTTCATGCCTTTCTAGGTCCTCACTTCAGTAGCCTTCAAAAGTGAAGTTTATCATGGCAGCCTCTACCCCCACTAGGTAAGGTAGCAGTGGTGAAGTTATTAGTAGTCAATCTGACTGTGCACCCAAGCTATATTCTCAAATTCACTTTAATCCATGAAAAAAGATAATCTGACCTCCATTTTACTGGCTACTTGGTTAAAAGACTGCTAAGTTGGCATAGAGGACAATGGGTGTGATTCTAACCTTTTATCTCTCTCTCTAAATAATTATTTATGAGATATATAGCTATAGATAATCCCAGCAAAATGTCTGAGTCCTAGCTTAGCTGTGCTTGGAGTGGCATGATTTATATCACACATTCTTATCTTGTTGCTCAGACCTCAAATTAAAAGTCTTACTAAACTGAGGGTTGCTGGGGGGAGGGGGGTTGGAAGAAGGGGGGTGGGGTTATGGACATTGGGGAGGGTATGTGCTTTGGTGAGTGCTGTGAAGTGTGTAAACCTGGCGATTCACAGAACTGTACCACTGGGGATAAAAATATATGTTTATAAAAAATAAAAAATTAAAAAAAAGTCTTACTAAAGTCTAGGCAGGAAAAAATACATATATACACACACTCTATAAAAAAAGTTAATTTGTATAGCATGTGGTACTTTTGATGAGCAATTTAGGTTGTTTTTCAATACTTTCATTCTTCTAGGATGAAGGATGGGAAACAGTTTCATTTTGCATGTCAATTCCAAGAGCTGATAAGTATTAGTATTTAGTAAGGAAAATTGGCAATAATTATTACCCATGTGCTGGGTACTGTACTGAGCCTAATGGATATATTGTCTCATTTAGTCCTATCACCAGTCCCACGAAATACGTACAAAATGATCAGATTTTATACATGCAGAGCCCAGGTGGTCGTCACATGTGCTGGTAAGTGAGGGAGGGGCGGGTTTGACGTTATGCGGAGAGATGTCAACAGATGGTAGCCTAGGATTGTTCTCCGGTTTCTGGTGCGGATCCTTCAGTGCACAGAATTACTTACCAGGATATAAAATATATAAGGAAGGAGTTGGGGGGAAGCGGGAGGTTCAGTTTTGGGCATGTTGAATTTGAAATCCCCCTGAAGCATCTGACTTCTATTGAATTTTTAGTGTCTATCAGTGTCCTTCGCTAGTTCATCTTCTGTTTCACCTTCTCGAGGCCTTGAGCTCCTTGGCGCACCGTCCTCCTAACGTACAACAACGAGTTTCCTTACTTCTTTACTTACCATGATCCACAAGATACTTGTCAATCGTCACAGCTTTACCATTCAACGGACCCTATTTATATTGAAAAGTACCAGTTTCAAAATTGATTCAAATGTCTACCTTCTCCATTACTCCCCACGGTCTCTGAAAACTCTTGCTGAAACAACGGTACCCCTGATCCAATTCTGAATTCCAAATTTCTAACCTCGGTTGGATTTCAGGCACTACAGAGCAATTTTTTACATGTTTCTAGTTACCTTCTCTGTCATTTATTATACGGCTCCGGCCTCCCATTCCTCCACTTTCCTCCTTAGTCTCAAAAGATGACTTTAACCTCTTACTTTATTAGGAAAATAAAGGACACTAAATGGAAACTAATGATCAATATCGTGTTCCATGAGTAGCAAATCTGTTTATATTGACAATGTCCTCTAGATCCTTCTATTCAACTCAGAGGAATTAGGTGTCCCTCTTCCTTTCCGAAACAAAAAATCATATCCATATATGTTCTGAATTTCATCCCTGTGGCCTCTTTAACTACTTCAATAATCATCTAAACATTTTCTGATATAATCAAATTCATTTCACCATAAAATTTTCCCCAGGACTAATAAATCCATATCAATGTTCCCAACCAAACAAAGAAGAGAAAAGAAAAGAAGGGAGAACGGAAGGGAGGGAAGAGGGAAAGGAGGAAAGAAAGAAAAGAAAGAGAAGGAAAGAGGAAAAGAAAGGAAGAAAGAAGAAAAGAAGTAGAAAGAAGAGGAGCAGGAAAGAGAAAGGGAAGAGGAGAAAGAGATCTCCAAACCTCCTCCATACCAGGTTTGCTCCAGGCTGTCGCATTTTTCTCCTAAAACATTAAAATTAACCCCCTTCTCGATGCCTGTTTGCCCCACACCCTGGCTCCACTCCGTTCCCTCACCTCAGCTCATGGTCCACATCGCCTGCTCAGTTCTAGTAACTGAGATAAACCACAGACTCCTCAGTCTCGATATCCCAACAAGTACTTGTTCCTTGCTGTATCTCCATATCGGTAAGCAACACTCAATACATGTTTATTGGTTAAATACATGATCTTGACCCATCTCTACTAATAGGATTTATAACCCAATTAATATTTTCAGTTACTACAGAATTAAAGAAGATGCAAGAGAAATTATTTTAAGAGGAAATAAAGATAATTGATCTAAATCCTGATGCAATGATTTCAATTTTCTCTTACGTGAAGTTCAGAAGTTGAACTATATATTCCAAAGGCTCTTTACAATGCTAGTATTCCATGATTTAAAAGCCTCTTTTGATTCGGTGAGTTTTAACACATTATTCGATTTATGTCTCAGTGTTCACAACTTGGAAATACAGAAAAGTTTAAACATACTGTATTTATAACAGATAGAAGAACTTGTGAGGTAATTTATGTGAAATCCTTGAAGCTTTTGCATTAAAAGAACAGTTTTCCATTTACTCTGTATGATAAACATCCTGGACATTTTAGTGTATAGGTATGAGGGTAGTTCTACACAACTTATACAAATAAATTGTAGTAATAAAATGAAATCTGCAGAAACTGTGTTCATTAAGTGATAAGGGGACCTCATGTATGTTTTTGGAAACAATTACAAGTTTGTCATTTATTTTCCATGACAATTGTTGATACCAGAGAAAACATTCTAACGACATCACAGGGCAACAGAGCTTTGGACCACCAGGGGGAGTAAATTTCAAAGCCATTGTCCAGAATACCCTGTTTGGCCTAGTTTTGCTCACTACTTTCCTTCAAATGGAATGGAAGGGACATACTAAGGGAAATTATGAAAGCACAAAATTTAAAATTTAAAGATTTAAAAAATGCACATAAAATACATTAAAGGCAAGTTAAGACCTTAGGGCGGATACAGAATAAACAAAATGGGGGCCTGGGTGGTTCAGTGGGTTAAAGCCTCTGCCTCCGGCTCAGGTCATGATCTCAGGATCCTGGGATCGAGCCCCACATCGGGCTCTCTGCTTAGCGGGGAACCTGCTTCCTCCTCTCTCTCTGCCTGTCTCTCTGCCTACTTGTGATCTCTCTCTCTCTGTCAAATAAATAAATAAAATCTTAAAAAAAAAAAAGAAAAGAATTCATTAGAATAAACAAAATGATTGTTTAGTCACCGGTACGTAAAACAGAGAGAAAAAATGGAAATCACCCCACAGAAACATGGAATTTGACATCACAGACAACACATCACTGGAACCGAAGCTATTATCGTCTCAGGGATTTTCCCCATGAATACAATCAACAATTTATAGTAATTAGGAAGAACTTCTGTTTCAATCTCCGTTAATAATACAATCTTTTTAAGTTTTATGCAGTAGGACCAGTAGGCTTTTATAGCACTTAAGATTTGCATATGGTTCTAAAACTAAAGCACATTCTCTTTGAGATAAAAAGAAAGAAGGTGCATTTATAAGATATAATTTGTTGGACAAAGACATACTCATATTTAAAGGAAATCTGTAAAAAACAGAGATAAAACTAAAGTCCTACAGAACTAGTTTTGTTAAAAGATTTGAAAAATGAAAAAATCAGGAGATTTCATATCAATCATAGGGACACTTAAATGTTAAACTTTATTGTCTCCTTTTTTTAATCTCTGTGTAGAGAGCCTATAAGTAAGATGACCTTATAATTTTGCTGTCCAAACTGGGATCCTCTTGGCAAAGATAGGGTTGCTCCTAATAATTATGCCAAGACAACAAGAGTGAGCTCAGGTGATGCTGGAGAAGCCGAGATGGAGACATGCGGTCGATAACCACAAATCCAAACATTTAAACAGTCAGTTTTAGAGTTGATTTATGCAGTGTTTATTTAAAATGCTTCCAAAGTTTTGCCATAGATTTGCCAAAGATACGATAAAGATGTTTAAACAATGCTAAAGCATGTTTTCTTATGGTTGATTTTTTAAAAAATTTTATTGCTGTGGAAAAATTATATTATATGAAATTGCAATTGTGGTATAGAGACATGAAATTTAATCTAGAATAATAAATGCTCTTGCTCGGGTGCCTGGATGGCTCAGTGGGTTAAGCCTCTGCCTTCGGCTCGGGTCATGATCTCAGGGTCCTGGGATTGAGCCCCGCATTGGGCTCTCTGCTCAGCGGGGAGCCTGCTTCCTCCATTCTCTGCCTGCCTCTCTGCCTACTTGTGGTCTCTGTCTGTTAAATAAATAAATAAAATCTTTTAAAAAATACACTTGCTCTTTTTTATTTTTCAAATAATATCAAAGTAGCATAACATTCTATAATAACTAATTTTCTCAAATATCATAGTCCATATTAAAATATATGTTTGATCAATCATTTTGGTTGGTAAGAATATGACGTCTAAAGTTTAGTGTTTCTTTAAGTTACTTAAGTTAGTTCCTGTTTATGGCCAAATATTATATTTCTAAATTCAATCAGTTATTTAATAAATGCTTATGCAAGTTGGGAAAATACAGATAACTGTTGAACAATGCACTGTAACTATTAAAATAATTGAGAACCTTAAAATCCCTGGTGACAGATATTCAGGGTGTCATTCAGTTAAACTCAACACAATTTTGGGTATCTAGTTTGTGCCTGGAATGATCCTGAGTATTCAACAATAACACACACACGCGCGCGCACACACACGTGCACACAGACACACACACACACGCACACAGACACATATGCACGTGCACACCCGCACACACACACATGCACACGCACACACACACACGCACCAGAAAAACAGATTTTACCTTCAAGGAGCTCACAGTCTATGGGACATCAGAAATGTAAACAAAAGATTATAGAACAGCATGAAAAACAATACAGTAGAAATATTTGTAAGGTATTTTTGGACCGTAGGGGTCAAGAAAGAATATATGTCTTGGTCAAATATATTTCTAGTGAGATTTTCCTGATGGAAAGTAATAGGGTCAAGCACTCTAGGTGGAAAGGCTAGTAACCAAGTAGATTTGATAAGAACTGAAAAATATACAAAATCAGTTCTTACCACTGTGAGAAATTTTCAGTCATACACTGGGAGGTAAGGCAGAAGGTAAAAATGGCTATAAGCTGAAAATTAAATATGAAATATGATTTTTTTAAAGATTTTATTTATTTATTTGACAGAGATCACAAGTAGGCAGAGAGGCAGGCAGAGAGAGAAAAAGGGAAGCAGGCTCCCTGCTGAGCAGAGAGCCCGATGCGGGGCTCGATCCCAGGACCCTGAGATCATGACCTGGGCCGAAGGCAGCGGCTCAAGCCACTGAGCCACCCAGGCACCCTGAAATATGATTCTTAACTGTTTCCTACTAAAACGCAGAAACTGTGTGCCTTCCCTTTGGGGACAGAGTGTGCTCAGCGAAGAAAGCAGGGAGCGCCAGTGAGGCCGGGTCTCCTCATCCGAGGGCGCAGGGATGGCGGGAGAGCCCTTCCCCCACGCTCAGCTCTCACCCGTGCACGAAGACAGATGACCTGTGTGGCTCACTGTGGCTCTGAACCAGACGTCTGATGTCAGTGGATGGACTGGTGGTAGAAAGCACTGAGGGAATGGCGAATAGAATACAACACCTGGGATACCTGACTGACTAAAGGGGATTCTCAAGGGTAGAGGATAATATAGCCAAATGGGAAGATTTCTTAGGTCACCACCAAGGAGCTCCTTGTTCAGAGCGACCCTTCTTACAGGGCGCGGTTCTGAGGATGTCACGCCTGTTTCCATCCTCCTAGACTGTATACTGGTCTCCTCACTGGGGACCGCAGCGCTCTGATGGGGCATCTGGAATTTCCAGCCCCACGCAGTGGGAAAGGAGTGGGTGATAGTAACAGATGAACACATTACCAGATTTCCCCCAAGATAGGCCTATGGAAATAGACTTACAAGTTACACAAAGCTCTTTCTGATTTTTCAATCAGAGCAATTATTAGAAACATTTTGGAGTACCTCTCAGTTGCAGATCCTAGAGTGAGAACCTCAAGGTCAAGCACGGATGCCACCAGCTGCTCCTACAGCAACTGGGCTCTGTGCCCATTTTGGTAAAGAGACTGAAGGAGCAGAAATTTCTCAAAGCAGGGGCACCTGGGTGCCTCAGTGGGTTAAAGCCTCTGCCTTCGGCTGGGGTCATGATCCCAGGGTCCTGAGATTGAGTCCCACATGGGGGGGGGGTCTCTGCTCAGCAGGGAGCCTGCTTCCCTTCCTCTCTCTCTGCCTGCCTCTCTGCCTGCTCGTGATCTTCCTCTCTGTCAAATAAATAAATAAAATCTTTAAAAAAAAGAAATAAATTTCTCAAAGCAGAATCTTGAAGTGATGGCGCAGGGAGGGGTGGGGGTCACAGAGTCCTCTCTTAATCTCATTGTTTCTCCTGATATTACTGAAACAACTACTGTGAATATTGTTTTGCACTGATGTAGTGCTTTATCATAGACAAAGAGCTTTCACCATTATACTCTTTTTTAATGTCCAGAACAACCACGTGTGGTAGACATGGTATGCATATCTGTACGTATTATTGTTATTACTAAATTATCACTTTCTAGAAAAGAAAATTAGAGCTACAGAATATTCTAGATATTGTGTAACAAAATCAGCATTTAATCTGAGATTTGAAGATGGTTATTTCATCTCTCGTCTGCTAACTATTCCTCTGTGTCAGGTTTCTCAGGCTAGGTCTATATCCCATGAAAGTAGTGAAGATTCTCCCCTGGGAGCAAAACATAAGGAGGAAGGCAAGGAATAAATTCCAAATATGGGGCTTTTTGAGCCAATTTGTCCCTTTATGGTAAAAAAGCAGTTATAAAGAAGGAGTTGTTTTGTCTCAGGGAGTGCATTAAAGGACTCCTCTAAAAAATTGGGCCTAATTTTCCATATGTTTTAGAGCAGGATTAGAAAACTTCGAGCTTTGCTTGCATTTACCATGCTGGATATATGCGGGGTGGGTGTGTTAAAATTCAATATAGATTTCCCAGTCCAACAGGGCAATAATTGAAATAAAGTCTTTCTGCGCGATCTGTTTACGTTTGAGAGCCCCCTCTGGCGTTACAGATATCGTAATGAGAGGATCTTGTAGGAACAATTGTTTGTGAGCACCAGCCTTATCATCTGAGTGAGACACATGTGCTTTGAAATGAACAGAACCGGAGATCTGGTCCAGGACCTCTCTACATACATGGCATTATTCATGGGCATTTTGTCAATTGTCCAGATTAAAGAGGTGCCATCTGCTGTTCCTCCTCCTACCCAACCAGGCCATCTAAGGGGTTCTGATAGGGAACGAAATAAGAATTTGGAGGGGTTCTGGCTTCAAATAGTTCTTTGTCCAGTTTTTCCTGCAAGTTAAGAGGGAAATACGCTGTCTAGATGTCACATGACTAAGAGCAAGGCAAGGAGCTGAAAGAAGAGCCTGAGAAGTTACAGTAATTCACTTGTTCATTCATTCACTTCTTTTTTAAAAGAACATTAATGGAGAGGATACACTATGCACCAAGCACAATTTTTCATGTTTGGGATAGAATGAGGAATAACATGCAGTTTCTGTCTTATGAGTTCATTATCTAATAGGGGAAAACACTATCCAAACAATACAAATATACTTGAAACTTGATGGGAAGACAGAGGAGAGAAACCTTACTCAGACTGAGGGAAGATAAGCAGAATTTATTTATTTATTTATCTATCTATTTATTTATTTATTTTTAAGATAAGCAAGAATTTAAAAATAGCTCCCTACAGGAAGTAACATGAGACCTGAATCTTAAATGAGTAACAGGAATTAACCAGGTAGAGGGACAGCATCAGAGATAGAAGAACGGCCGCTAACTAGATGAGACAGCATGGAAAATCATGCTGTTGAGAATTGGAACGGAGGATGCAGGGGTAACGCGGCCAGCAATTTAGTATCAATGGAACAGAAAGTTCACGTAGGTAGGTGAGAAATGAGACTGAAGATCTACCCAGAGAACAAGTCACAGAAAGCCTTATTTATAATACCAAACAATACTATCTTCATCCTGTAGGCAGTGGGAATATCTGAGGGTTAGGAAATAGGAAAGTGGCAGGGCAAGATAAGCAGCTTGGATAGATTATTCTGGCAGTGGGTGAAGAATTGATGTAAGGTGATGGCAGTAGAGAGTGCTAGAATCCACGTGACCAAATTAAAGTCTGTTTACTAACCCCAGGCTAGAATTGAAAAAGCATTACAGGTCATGGGGTTGCCAAAAAAAATTATACACGCGCACAAACACACATATATACAGCAGATAGCAAGTCTACAAGTCATTAGTGAGATGCATTATAGATGACTCTTAGGTTCCTAGCTCGAGAAATTGGACGGATAGTGATATTATTAGCACTAAGGAATGTTCGAATGAATACTTTTTCGGCATGCTTCCATGAAGAAGAGAAGTATACTTGAATAAACCTGGCCCTTTGCTCTCTACTGATTGGGTGACAATGAGAATAGTGACTGTGAGTAGACCCCATGACCCTATGTATATCCTAAATGCTTATAATTGTTACATTCTTTTGTTCAATTGACCCATTTATCATTATATAATGAGCTGGTTTTGCTTCTTATTATAATCTACAGCAATCTATTTTGTCTGATGTAAGTATAGCTGCCTTTGTTTTCTTTTGATTTTCACTTGCATGGACTATGTTTTTTTTGTCCCTTCACTTGTGGTCTGTGTGTGTCCTTAAAGGTGAAGTCAGTTGTTCCCAGGCAACATATAGTTGAGACTTGTTTTTGTTCTTTTGTTTTTTTTTTTTTTTTTTTACTTTTTAATATTTTTTTTTGAAGAGTGGCATTTTATTTTATTTTGTTTTATTTTTAAAGATTTTATTTATTTACTTGAGAGAGAGAGAGAGCATGAGCGAGGAGAAGGTCAGGGGGAGAAGCAGACTCCCCACGGAGCTGGGAGTCCGATGCGGGACTCGATCCCGGGACTCCGGGATCATGACCTGAGCCGAAGGCAGTCGTCCAACCAACTGAGCCACCCAGGCGTCCCACTTTTTAATATTTTTTATTCATTCACTCTATATCTTTTGATTAGAGAATTTAATCCATCTACATTCATTATTGATAGGTCTGGACTTACTTTTGCCATTTTGTGTTTGGGCTGTTTGTAATTCCTCTGTTGATTTCTTGTTTTCTTACTCTCTTCCTTTGTCATTTGATGATTTTCTGTAGTTTTATGTTTAAATTTCTTTCTCTTTACATTTTGTATATTTATTATAGGTTTTTATTTTGTATTTACCATGACTTACAAAATACCTTTTATTTATGACAGTTGCTTTTAAGTTGATAATGATTTCCAATGCACACGAAGGTCGACATTTGCACGTTCTCCGCCATCCCAGTTTTGTTTCTGATGTCACAGTTTACACGGTATGTGTGTAAATCAGGGGTGCGAGAAGGAGACCGAGAATCGCAGACAAATGCGGGGGAGTTAGGATAGGACAGCACGGTAAGAATCAAGGGGAATAGAAGGTATGAAAGGTAACAGGGAAATCCTCACTGTCAAATGCAAGCAAAGAAAGAGAAAATGACCACCAAAATGTGGCACTTGTTACTGGTAACTTTCGTCTTAAGGGCTAGCATGTATTTATCTTAGGCTAAGAAGATTATGTAGATAAGTAATCTTTGCTGTTTCTGTTGAATTAGAAGATTAAATTCCTGTTCTTTAAAAATAACAAACATTCTCTGACATCGTATTCTCTCTATCCTGGAAGGTCGTGGCACATATTTGGAGCGATGGCATCAGCAACCTCATCATTCATTTCTACATTATGAATATTAAGACGCTCTTTCAGCTCACTGATCTTTCTCTGAGGAGTCACGAAATCTGCGTTGTAATTACCATACTTTTCTCTCACATCTGTGGATAACTTTGGGAATTATAATCTTTTACTCATGACCATGCGATAAGTAAAGATTGACATTAAAGGACGGGTTAGCATATGGGAAGAGGGAATCTTGGTTCCTAGAGATCAGGTAGAGAAGTTGGGAAGAAAACACCGGGTGTAAGTGTATTGGGAGGGACCCTCATCATTCCTCCGGGCTCAGGTTGTGTAGGTGTGCTTGGAGGTGAAAAAGCTCCAAGCTGGTGTAAGTTAAAAGAGGTGTGCAATACAGAGTCATATTATAAATGAGCATCGTGAAGTGAGCGTCGGCAGTGTGGAGCTGTGACGGAGCAGCAAGAAGCTGAAGGTGAGAATACGGAGCTACGTTAGCCGCAGGCCACTGAAATGCCTTTCTTAAACGGACAGGAGCTTTACTAGGCAGATGCATTACCAAGTTTTGACGGTAGTGCTTGTCTGGGAAATAGGATCATTTGGTACTACAAGGAAGATAATTTTGAGAAGCTCAAAGTTTTTTTTTTGTTTTGTTTTTTTTGTTGTTTTTTTTTTGAGAAGCTCAAAGTTCTTGTGTTTAAATCACAGCCCTCTCGAAGGGGAAGGCACTTGAGCTGGTAGGTACCCAGGTTTCAACAGGGATAACTTCTTATATCAGAAAGGAGGTTCCTTAGTTATTGGAAATGGTTTTGTGAGTTTGTGTCCCTCAAAGGACAGCAACAAAGACTAACCTCTTGGGAACAGGTAGACATAGCTGGCAGAATTAAATATACTATACATAGTATACTACTATTATTATACTATAAATAGTATAATATACTATAGTATAATATATATTATAATATATAGTATAATATACTATTAAATCTACTAATCTACTAATACTATTAAATCAAGAATTAAATCTACTGTGATTTCCACCCTTTGGTGTTTTATCTGAAAATATGTTCCATTCTGCGGTAAAAGAGACTTTATAGATAAAACCAAGTTTATAAACTGCTTGACCTTAAAATAGGAGAAAATCCTGGACTATCCAAGTAGGTACCATGGAACCACAAGAGCCCTTAAAAACAGAAGAGGAAGGCAGAAAAAGTCAGAGTAATTCAAGGCATGAAAAGGCCCTGATGCACCGTTGCTGGCTTTAAGCTGGAGGGGTAACAGGGACTTCAGTCCTGTAACTAAAAGGAACTGAATTCTGCCAACAACTGAAATGGGCTTGGTGGAGGCCTCTTCCCCAGAACATCAAGAAAGGAATCTAGGTCTGCTGACAAATTAATCTCAGCCTGGTGAGACCCTGAGCTGAGAATCCAGCCATACCATGGTAGGCTTCTGACCTACTAACTATGACATAATAAATTAGTGTTATTTTAAGCTGCTAAATTTGTGGTAATTTGTATTCAGCAACAGTAAACTCATATATTAGACATTGTGGAGATTTTGGAATTACCTTCAGGGAGTTGAGTTGAAGAAGAAATAAACATTTTATGACAGTCAGGGTACTGGGATGGACCACAGGGTCAAAATTTATTTTGAATGTTGAAAGGAATGTGACCTCATTTTGTACTCGAGGTTGGGGAAGCAGTAATATAAGTTGTAATTAGAATGTGATCACAGAGAAATAAAAAAATAACACTGAAACAACGCAGACGAAAACACTGAGAATCCACATAATCAGAAAATAACTTGAGGCAGAGAGAAGCCAAACATTTCACAGCCTTCGACTTTTTCCTCTGGACAGTGTGGTACTTCTGTACATGACGTGGAAAGCTATCTTTAAAAAATGTCTGTCTACCTCAACTGTTCAGAGCAAAGCCAAGGAAAGATAGGTTGGCTCTTCTGGGCCAGAATTAAAGTGGAGCAGTTATTTACTGGGATCCATCGTGCTGGTTGTGGGGAGAATCAAAGAGGGAAAACATTAAGTAGAAAGAATTAGAGCTGCTCATCTGGGTATCCTTCCTCAGCTGATCCGTCTCTGTCTGAAGGCCTTCTTCATTCAAATAATAAGGTGTTTTATTCTTACAAGAGAGATCATTAATGTATACCTGTTCCATAAACTCTTATACCAGAACTCTTTGCACGACACTACAATGCTGCGCACTCTTTTCCTGCACAACTCTTTCTGCTTCTCCTTTCTTTACCAGGTTTTAGTAGCCAAACAGAAGAAGCGATGTCTTATCATGTTTGTGAGTCACGAGGTGATGAGACTGGCGCTCCGGTAAGCGACAGGACTACCCACTTCCTCACCCAGGCTGGGAATGGGGTTCATCTCGGCTTCTCCTCCTCCCTCACTGTGCGTCCTGTCTCTCATCAAGTCTTACAGGTTCCACTTCCTTAATCTCCCAGGTCTGTCTGCTTCTTTCCAAATGCCGCGTCATCCACCAGTTCTTACCGGATCGCGGCAACAGCTTCACACTCAGCCCAGCTTCCGTCTCCATCCGTCATCCCCTTGCAATTATGATTAGTTTTTAAAATACCACATCAGATATGACATCCGTGTTTAAAATACTTTCCTAACACCAATGGCTTTCTAAACACACTCTATAGCTTAGCACACAAACTCTCCAAAACCTAGAAGCCGCCTCTCTGGCCATCCCACGTACTACCCCAGATTTTTCTCGAGTCTTCCCCACTATGTGTGTGTGTGTCTCTCTCTCTCTTTTTAAAGAGTTATTTATCTAATTCAGAGAGAGAGAGAAAAAGAGCACAAGCAGGGGAGAGGGGGATAGAAGAGAGAGAGAGAGAAAGAGAGAGAGAAACAGAGAGAGACAGAGAGACAGAGACAGAGAGAGAGAGAGAGAGAGAGAAATCTCAAGCAGACCTGGCACTAAGCACAGATCCCAACGGGGAGCTCGGTCTCACGACCCTGAGATCATGACCTGAGCCAAAACCAAGAGCTGGATGCTTAACTGATGGAGCCCCCCAGGCACCTTAGGTGCATTTCTTTAAACAAGTCATTCCAAAGCCCTGCCAGGCCTTCTCTACATGCAGACGTGCTGTTTCCTTTGCCTGGACCGCTCTCTCCACATTTTTTCTACCTAGCTAAGTCCTCAATCTTCAAATCTCATATCACACAATACCTGCTGTGGGAACTACAACCCTCAGCCAGCTGCATGTATCTGCCAGCGTCTGTGATGAATACCGTACTACAGGAAACGAGCTCTGTCCTGCAGTAACTGATTTACCGTGCTGACTTCTCGGCTGAGGTAAGGATAGGACCTGGGCTTTCCCCGATTATTCGTCGAGCAGAACCACCTGGCACTTGGTTAGTTCTGACCAATCTTCAGGGTGTTCCTCTGAGGTCATGAGATTGCCATGAGGGGTGTGACTGGACATTCATCTCCAGAATCTGCTTCTCTTTTGCTCTTGTGTCTGCTTTCACTTTCTTTCTCCTCTAGTCTTCTGCCCGGCTAAAAGCTTGGGTGAGGACATTATCAGAAACTCGTATATTAGCACAAAAAAATCTGCCTCTCTTTCAATTTGCCAATGTCATGTGTCTCTAATTGTGGGGTGTAAGCTCTGCACTTTGAGAGGAGGTGGTTTTGAGTAGATGGTGAGGTGGTTTCCTGATGGTCCTTCAACCACATCACATATTCAGAAACCTCTTTTGTTTATACAAAGCATAACTCTCCGGTCAGTTTGACAGATGCCTCAAACATCACACTGGAAGTTGAACAGCAGAGATGATTGTAGTTGGGTAAAACACATTGTATATAAAAATCCGTTGTTTCACCCTTAAGAAGCTAGTAAGAGGGGTGCCTGGGTGGCTCAGTCGGTTAAGCCTCTGCCTTTGGCTCAGGTCATGATCTTGGGGTTCTGGGATCGAGCCCCACATCAGGCTCTCTGTTCAGCGGGGAGCCTGCTTCCTCCTCTCTCTCTGCCTGCCTCTGTGCCTACTTGTGACCTGTCTGTCAAATAAATAAATAAAATCTTAAAAAAATTAAAAATAAATAAGGAAAGAAAGAAAGAAAGAAAGGAAGGAAGGAAGGAAGGAAGAAAGAAAGAGGCTAGTAAAATATGCCTTTGACACATATTTGGACTTGATAACAAAACATAAGAAGGTAAATCAGCAATATCTTGTTCAGAAACTTGGTGGAAGAAGGTTAGGAGAGAATGATAAGTGCCATAAATAACCTTAAATTACAAAATTCTCTTATGAAGTAATTAAAAAAGTTTCAATGGTTCCAACTCAAAACATCAGGAGAGGACAAAAATAGATCATAGAAAATAAAATAGCCAACAAATAATTGAAAAGAACATAGGTTTTGCTAATGGTGAAAGAAATTTGAGTGAAAAAAATGTTTTTGTCTTTCAAAATGAGGAATCATTAAAAAGAGTGTAACACTCCCTACCTGCTAGGGCACCATGAGACAAATATGCTCATTGATCGCTTGTGGGCATGCGAGTTATTCATTTCTGGAACGCAATCTGGCAACGTGCATAACAAGCCTGCTAAGTATTCATGTTACCTGACACTGCAATTCCACTTCCAAGCATTACAGACAAAGATATATACTGTTCGCAGATATAAGACTCTTCGCAGGATTCTTCACAAGCGATGGCTTAAAATTCACCATACTCCCATTCTAGGCAATCAGAAGGCAAAATTCAAATTTAAATTGGGTCTAGAGAAGAAGAAATGACGAGAAAGTATCGATAAAAGGCTGGGTAGGAGGTGGAACCTGGGGAGAACAGTGGATATTGTGGTCTTTTCTTGAATTGCAAAATCAGTTGCAGAATGAAAATATGGAATAGCGTAGAATAGACCAGAAATATCAGGGGGCACTTCACCAGGTAGAGGTGAACAGAAGTTCCACAAAATACCTATTCAGTGTATGTATTTAGAGACTCAGTTCATCCCTTGCTCCCCTTTTTAAAAAATATATCCTGGGACATTTCAAACCCACCTAGAAGTAGAGCGACTAGAATAATGAGTCCCCATGCGTCCATTGCAGCTTCAACAATTATTCAGAAAGGGCGCGGAGCCGCCATTCCTTCCCTCCCACAAACTCACTCCCATCAGCTAGATTATTTTCAGTCTTGGACATAGTATCATTTCATCCAAAAAAACCACTTCAGTGTGGATTCCTTGATACTGTGATGTAGTAAGTAATGTGTATCTGGTTTTCATCCTGCCCCTGGCACAGAGCGCTTCAAACCCTTGTGATCTTCTGAATGACAGGATGAAAGGTACATCTGTTGTTCTTCACAAAGAGCTCCTTCCGACCACACCTGAGTTTATGAGGTGACTCTCCGTGGGACCCTAGACCGCTTCAAGGTGGGGGATGGTTGCCAGAGGAACCAACCATATGATTACCGGGTCAGAACTTTCAGCCAGAACACCCCCTGCCCCCTCCACACTTGCCTCTGGAGAAGGAAGGGAGGCTACAGGGCAAAAGACTGAGTTAATCGCCAATCATTCACACATAGAACTTCCATAAAAACCCTAACCATTAGGGTTGGGAAAGCTTCTGGGTTGGAAAGCATCTGCTTTCCAGGAAGATGGTATATCCCAAACTCCACATGGGCAGAAGCTTCTGGGCTTAGGGCCTTTCCAGACATTGACCTATGAATCTTTCTCTGGTTGTTTATCTGTATCTTTTGATCTTTTGTAACTTTTTTTTAATAAAAACCCTGTAAACATAAGTAAATATTTCCTTTTTTTTATTCCAAGATTTTATTTCAATTCTAGTTAGTTAATATATAGTGTGGGGTTAATTTCGGGGGTAGAATACGTTGTAGCAAATCACCAAACCCAACAGTGGTGGTCATAGGGGAACTCCTGACTCTGTAGCCATGAGATAGAAGTATGGGTAAGCAGGGGGTCCGTTATTTGCAACCGGCTTCTGAAATAAGGGCAGTTATGTGGGGCTGAGGCCTTGAGTCTGTGGAGTCTGGTACTAACTCTGGGTAGTGTGAGAATTTAATACAAGCCTGACACAAGCCACCTACAATTCTGACACTAACCACTTGGACTCAGAAGTGTTGTAAGTAGACTGACAATTTTCCTTTAACCTTTAAAAGATAACTTTAAAAAGTACAACTACATTAAAAAAATAAAAAATAAAACTGCATTTTATTATCATATCTTAAAACTGTCATAATTCTGCAGTGTCATCAAGGACCCAGTTAGCATTCAAAGTTCACCAACTGGCCCATTTATTTCTTTTGGAAGTACAGTTTGCTCAACTCAGGATCTAAGTAAGGTCCATATGTGGTCGGGGTCCTGGACGCCCTAGCGGGCATGTTCAGTAACTGACAACTGCTTAATGAAAGAACAGCATAAAAACAAGATCCTGGCGGCTCCTGTAATTGATATTCATGCCGAATTTTCAGAGAGAAGATGAAGTGCTTAGAATATAATAAGATCCAGTGTGGTAAGTGTACAGTAAGAGAGCAAACACACTCACAAACACGCTTACAGGTGCAGCTGCTACTTGCCAGTCCCTGTCACCTTTAAGGAAACCAAACCTCTCCCTCCTGGAGTAATATTACAGTGAAAAGGGGCAAATGTGTCCCTGAGTCTTGGTCTCCTGGCCGTTAGAGCAGCGCATACCCTCTATGTGCTGTTTGCGGTGTATCCTAGAGACTGTAATTAAAGGCACAAGTGAGAGGCTATACTGGAAGGGACAGTGGTTTGGTGCGGTGACAGGGTCACGGCTCGGGATTCAGTTGGATTCAGCTCCAACATCACAAACTAGGAGGAGGCCTGAGAGTGTCAGGAAGCCCCCATCCCTATCTGGCTGGGGGCAACTGTTCTTTAGCAGAAGGCCTCTGGGGGTGGGGGTATCTGGGGGTATCTGGGTGATGGGCAGTGAGGAGAGCACGTGACGCAATGAGTGCTGGGTGTTACGCACCTGATGAATCACTGAACTCTACCTCTGGAACTAATAATACAGTGTGTGTTAATTAATTGGATTTAAATAAAGTTTTAAAAACTTAAAAAAAAAAAGAAGACTAGAAGGCAAGCCCACAGCAATCATGAAGAAAACCCTCCTTGACCTAGTGATGTTTTCCTTTGGAGCAAGTTATTTAAGGAAAATGCAAATGTTCTGCAGCTCTTGTCTTTGTTAACCAGTAGCAGGCACGCAGCTGATGGCACCGCACACATCGGACCTACAGGCACTGACCTGACCAACACACAATTCTGCCCAGTAGCCATCTCCCAACTCTTTAAAATATACTTTTGGGTGCACGCGTGTGCTACATATACGTATATTATAAATGTTATATTTATATGCTTATGATATTTATAATAGTTGAAATAAACTTACAAAATTTTATCTTCATAACATTTTACTATTTATAATACTTTAAAATTTTGAATTGGGAAATTAGGGATTTCAATTTTCTCTCTTACTCGTGTTTCATACTCCTCTATAATTCACATATTTTCCACAAGAGTAGGCATTATTGTAAATACAAAAAGAATGAAGTGTTTCTTTTAAATGGAGGAAATAGAAAATCCTTTGTTACAAGATGTGTATCGAATAGATAAATACAATGCTTGGTTTTCCTTTGGCTCGAAGTATCCGTCTGTGATATACTTAGAAACATTACATGAAACATCTTGGAATATAAACTGGGGTTGATTTTGAGAAGTCAAGTATCTTTGAGGCTTTTATCTAGGACTGTAAGAATAGACATGAGATCCATCTATATATAGTAAAGCTATTGTTGTATGTTCAGAAACAATATTTATAATTACTCCTCGAGTTTTTAGTCATGGAGCCATAAAAAAGAATCATACCTGTTTCCTCACCTTTTTATATTTTAATTCGCAACTAAAGCTGTAAGCATGTCTGCCAAATGTATTTCTCAAAAATATGTGCTTTTCACATACATACAAAGAATAACAGTCATTCTTCAAAAATAGTAAGCAAAGCTGGTACTCCTGTAGAAAGAATGTTATCACTGCTGATGCTAAAAAAAAAAAAAAAAATGCCCTCCTTGGAAAATTTCATCTTCTCTCATTGTTTTAGTTTTAGTTACTATTTATATTTTAAAAGTTCCATATCTATTTCTCTGCCCAGTCTTCTCGGAGATTCAGACATATATGTCCATCTACTGTGTTCCAGATTCCCACATGCATTTTAAAAGCAAGTCGCCCAGAACTGGGTCCGAGATCCTCTCCCTGAACTACTGACACCTCGAATTCTCTGTTTTATATTTGTTGATTCCTATTTATGGAGACACCTGTGATTTAGATTTGGGACTGTGCTCAGTTCTTCCCTCTCCGTGCAGCCTGTGTCCACGTAGGGCTCCCTAAACCTCTCTCACAGCGGGTGGGCCCTTGGCACGGCACCCTCCACCACCGTCCTAATCCAGGTCCTGAGCAGCAGCTTGTTTGCCTCCGGGCCTCCTGCCTTGTGTCTACTCAATCCATCTTCCTCGTAGTCTCCAAACCCGTTCCTCACACCTGGATTTAACCATGTTATTCCCTGATGCAAATCCCTTTCAATGACGCATCACCACTTAGAGCATAAATTAGGACCTTTTTAATTTGGTTTGCATGGCTCTTCATGTCTTATTTTTTGAGTCTGAAGTTTATGCTATAGTGACACTGAGCAGCTAATAGCTTCTTCTTCATAGATTGTGTTGTTTTATGCCCTTGTTCACACTGTCCCCTTGGCCTACATGCTATTTCTCCGTCTTCCACGCCTGGAAATGCCCAGGCGTTCCTTATGATTGAGCTCTGTCAGCACCGCTTCCAGCAAGACTTGCCTTTCCCCTGCACTCATTCCTTGTATATTCTCCTTTATACTTGGATATGCTCCCAGTAAATCCGTATCATTGTACTTCCAAATTGTTCTACAATTACCTCTCTATGTTGACTAGACACTGTGTTAGTTGAAGGAAGGAATTGAGTCTTATTTATCTTTTGTCAAATCACTTAATACTCTGCCCAACACATAGTAGGTTCACAAATAGGAATTTAGAAAATAAAGGAATAAATCACATGTGGAAGGGTAGACTGACTACCTGGGGATTAAGGATATGAATTCGGGTTTAGTGCTTGTCTTTGTCAATTAACATGGGGGAACCTGTTATGAAAACTTAGACTAGACGGAGGCAAATACACCTATAGCAAATAAGAAAATGATTCTTAATTCAGGGGAATAGAATAAAAGTTAAGAGAAGTTTAACAGAAGGAATTTGTGTTTTTCATAAGGATTTGGTTGAGTAACCCTTAATAAGAAAATAATGTTTTATTGGTAAAATGGATTTAATTTCAGTTGCATTCAGGAAATCAGCCACAAGCCAAAATAGTTTTTACCCTTATTTAACCACATCTCAACCCTTCTTTACCTGAACCCCTGCAGGTCCACCTAAAGTAGTAGAAAATGAGGTCAGAGCTCACCCCTTCCTGCTGCAGGAAGAAGTCGTGGACATTCCGGGCACTTCTGGACCTTATTAGTAAGCAATAAAAAGAAACTGGAAGTTGAGGCATTACTTTTTGTGGTGGAAGGTCACACGTCAAGGGCAGGCTGGCTCAGAGACATCCCATGGAAAGGAGCTAAAAGGAAGATGCATTGTGGGATGAGAAAGTGGGAGAGGGGTTAGAATTTGAGGATAAGAGTACATCCATGTGGCATACCCTCTCGAGCCTAAGGACATGGTGGGAAGACTTGAGTCATGAGTCTTGGCCCCTTCTGTGGTACAAGGAAGCAGATTAGGTGCTGACACTAACAGTCTGGCTTGAACCCTACATGACCCCATTCTCAGTGCTTTGTTTAGCTTTGGTTCGGTCAGGAAATGCTTCTATCTCCGACAGGATCCAACACGCATTCAGCGGAGGGAAGACAGGTGAGTCACACGCAGACTGAAGAGCCAGTAGTCTAGCTCCATTTTAGTCCATGGATATTTAACAATCTTCATTATGAGCTATCTGTCAGGAGCGATTTCTGACCAGGATTATTTGTCTTGCCCCATAATTTTAATGCAAGATCCTAGGGTGGGGGTGGGAGTGGGAAAACACGTCATACAAGGGTAGCAGTTTGAGGATAATAGGTACAGCACAAGGAAAATCATCAATGATATTGTAATAGTGTTGTATACTGACACAGATGGTAGCCCCACTTGTGGTGAGCATAGCGTAACATACAGACGTGTAGAACACTACGTGTACACCCGACATTGCAAGACAACTATACTTCAATTAAGACAAACAAACAGGGGCACCTGGGTGGCTCAGTGGGTTAGAGCCACTGCCTTCAGCTCGGGTCATGGTCCCAGGGTCCTGGGATCGAGCCCCACATCGGGCTCTCTGCTCCATGCGGAGCCTGCTTCCTCCTCTCTCTCTCTGCCTGCCTCTCTTCCTGTCAAATAAATAAAAGTCTTTAAAAAAAAAATAAAATAAAATTGCCTTAAAAAAAAAAAAAAGACAAACAAACAACAATGCCTGTGAAATCAGAGGGCAGCAAGATTAATTTGGGTTCTAACTTGCAAATTTATAGTTCTATTCTAACTCATTTCCAAATAGATGAATGGACTACAATGCAAAATGTGTAATCATATATAATATATAAATGTTGTATAATAACAAAAAAGAGTAGTGTTTTTCATAAAGGAGGTTCTGCAAGTCCAAATTTTTACTGTGGGGTATTCCCAGAGGCACATAGATACAGGAGTACATCAAAGCCCTGACCATGCAAATGATGTGGTCATCCAACTTTTGGCACCTCAGGCACCTGGGTTCATGTGAGAAAATTACAGCCACCTTTAATTCTATATGGATGGTGATCTTCGTAATGGTAGAATATGACACTGGCCTGGAAATAATAGAAATTAATACATTTTCCTCAAATGAACTCAGTGTACTGAGTCTATGTGAACCAGATAAATTTGGACTGAAAACAACAGAAAATGGTGTCTACCTAGTAAAGAAATCAAACATATTGAATTTGTGAGTCATGGACTCAAGAAAAAACAGTTTCTTATGTAGCTTGGAAAATGAAAAAAACTGCTTAACTTTAAGTAATGGATAATTCAGCTTTACCTGAGGACCTCATACTGATGGTGGAAAATGGAAAACATTGCAATAGCCTGAAACTGTAACAGAAAATTCTACCCATTTGAATTACAATGTGCTGAGAACTGCAGATGACTACATTTCTGCCTTAGACATGATTGTGACCAGGGGCTAAATTCTTGAACTTCATGTACCACATTTGTCCAATAAGTTGAGTTAGAGAGTTGCATGGTAATTCAACATGGTTATTAAAACATATAGAGGCTAAAATACTGATATAATATATTGGATTATAACCTGAATTGTGGAATCTAGAAACCATCTGACTATGAATACTCTGTTTGGTAATTTGCTCAACTTGTAGCATGTTTTAGGAACTAGTATTTAGAACTAAATGTGCATTTACTGGCATAGTAAGAAGAAAATAATTTCAGGTCCTCAGGGTTTTGGATTTAGTGCCAAGTTGTGCAGTCTACAGACAGTCCCTGGCTTTTGCCCATTCACCTCATAACTAGCAGTTACACAGTCTGTTCTTTACTGTCCTGATTGAAAGAGGGGCTGATACTGATGCCAGACTCCTCACCTAGCCCATCACGGTCCACAAACCTTTCACGTGGGTCTACCTCACAGATTAACCCTGTAAATAAAACTCACATCCTCAGAAACATTTCCTTGAACCCAGCAGCTGCCCCGAAACAACCCGAACAGCAAACTGTAAGATTTGTGAGAGTCCATCATCATCCTTTCTTCCCGCCTTCTCCCCTTCTTCCTCTACTGGAACTGTGATTGGGCAGCCTGGGTACAGTGGGAAACTATCCCTTTCTTTTGGGGTGGGGGAGAGGTATTATTGACAACAAATATTAGAATTCGTAAAAAAAAAGTTTTACAAATCAGTAGTATAAAGAAAAGAAAAGATAGTTACCAGTTTGATATTAAAAGTTTACACACTCAAACACACATGCGCACACACACACACACACACACACACCAGAAATAATGGTATTATTGAATTTACCTAACTGCAGTATATAACACTGTTGGTAGCATATAAATGTTTCTCATAGCCAGTTTGCTAACTTCTGGAATATAAATCTTATGTAAATTGGGGGCTACAAGGATAAGCTTCATGTGATTAAGTCAAAATCAAAACCTACGATTCGTTAGCTTTTTCTACTTTTAAAGTGGGGAGAAGGGGGCCTGGCTGGCTCAGGAAGTAGAGCATGTGACTCTTTATCTTGGGTCATGAGTTCAAGCCCAACATGGGTGTAGAGATTACAAAAACAAAAACAAAAACAATAACACCCCCCCAACCCCTTAAATTATTGAATAATACAACTGAAACTAATGACATACTACATGTTAACTAATTGAATTTAAATAATAAAATGAAGAAAAAAATTAAAAAATAAAAATCATGTGAAATGGGACTGAAATAATAATAAGAGAAAAAAATAAAACTGACAATTGAAATAAAGAAACAGATTTAAAAAATAAAGTGGGAAGAAAATTTGCTTTGTTATTCATAGCCATGAAAACTAGAAATTTATGTCATAATTAGAATCAAGGCATGTAGTAACAAAAGAGATATAAGCCAAATACTTGTTTTAGATGTGTTGTGAAATGGACTGAATCACTATAGGCCAATTAGTGGATTATACAGGGCTACCCAGCTGCTTTATGAGTGCAGTAGAAAACCAGGACAAAATAAGATACTGACAGTAAAGGGGAATTAATCAAGAAAATCATGTTTGATTGGCCTCTTCTTGAAGTTTTTCAAAAATATTTGCAAGGTAGCAGAGCTAAAGATACAGCATATAGCATTGGACAGAGTATCAAGAAACTTAATTCTTGTAACTAGGTCATTAATCTGAATTATACCTTCTCATCAACAATTTCTACATCTACTCAATAAAGCATCTGGAGTAGGTGATTTCCAGTGTTTCCGTCTAGTGATTAATTTGAATAGCATTAGTGAATGGGTTGTTACTCTAGGAAATTGTTTGTAGAGAACAGAAAATTGTGTGATGTATCTTGGAAGTTCTCTGTATCATGAACAAACAAAATAATAATCTATTGTGTTTTTAAGCCTACTTCTGCTGTATGAAATCTTTCCTCAAGACACGAAAGGCTCAGATTCTTTGGGAAATGTGCCATGAAGGGAAATGAAAGCATTAGCCTGGCAACTGCTGGTGGTGACTATTAAACTATTTGGAGGCTTGTTTACCTGAAAGTTAGCCAAAATTCTGGTAAAGAATATGGGCTGGAGTTCCCTCAAACACAACAACTTTATGCGAGGCTTCCAATACTTGTGTAAGTAATTACACAGAAGAATAGCTTCCCTTGCGTTATTATGATATTTCTAATTCCTTTTCAAATCTAGAAACCAAGAGGCATTCAAAATCTAAAACAGAGAAAATATTATTAGTTTTTCTTTTACTAAAATAAGAAATATTTTAGGATAGGATTTTGGACCATAATACCTTTAAAAAGCAACTAAAGCAACTAAACTCATCCATATTCACCATGTCTCTTTTTGTCCAGACTTAGGCTTCCTGCTCATATCTATTATTTGTGAAACTGTGTTATTTTTCAACAGCCCCCCAGACATTGTTACTTGGATGTGCTCACCTTCATCACAAAACGAAAGTCCAAAACTTACTTATCATCTACCCTTGAAAGTTAGTTTTCCTTGCTCATTTCTTTCAGTATCACCCTGGAGTCATCAACCCTTCCCTTTCCATTTCTAATTCTATCTAGTTTGTTATCACACTTTTCAAATCATTTCTTCCTTACAAATCTTGCTCATATTAACCATTTTTTCTCTTCTTACTATTCTAGGCTCATCACTATTAAGCAACACCTGGACTACTTAATTCACTTCCTAGCTGGTTTCCCTAATTCTAGACTTTCTTTTCTTTTCTTTTTTTTTTTTTTAAAGATCTTATTTATTTATTCAACAGACAGAGATAACAAGTAGGTAGAGAAGCAGGCAGAGAGAGAAAGAGCAGTAAGCAGGCTCCTTGCTGAGCAGAGCCCAATGTGGGGCTCAATCCCAGAACCCCGGGATCATGACCTGAGCCGAAGGCGGAGGCTTTAAACCACTGAGCCACCCAGGGGCCCTAGACTTTCTTTTCTTGAATACATGGGACATATTAACTCACCCCAGATTTTAATTCCTTATGTTGTATCCTCTATCTTCTCAAAAATCAATAATAGTTCCATCTTTACTTTTACATTAAGTTAGAACTGGGCTTTCAGCTTGACTGTCATTATCTTTTATGATTTATATTCTCCTACTTATTGTTCTGCACCTGCCCAAACAAGGCTTAAAAACAAGTGTCATGGGGCACCTGGGTGTCTCGGTCGGTTGGGCATCTGACTCCTGGTTTCAGCTCAGGTCATGATCTCAGTATCATAAGATCAACCCCTGCATTAAGGTCTGTGCTCAGTGGGGAGTCTGCTTGAGATTCTTTCCCCTTCCTTCCCCCTCCTCCCCCCATTCATGCTCTCTCTCTAAAATAAATAGATTAATTAAATGTTAAAAACAAAACAAGAAAAAAAAGTGTCAGAAAGACCTTACTGATTCTAAATAACTTAATTACATTTTAGGACAAAGGAGCATTCTTTAAAGGAATACAAAAATATCCAGAATCCAAAAATGTAATATCATGTCCAGTATCCAATTAGTATACTAGATATACAAGGGAACAGGAAGATATAATCTACAACCCAGAAGAAAGTATCAATTAATGGAAATAGACTCAGAAATGACAAAGATGATGAGACTAGGAGACAGTTATAAAGTAGCTAGTATGTATTTTATAAATATGCTTAAAAATGTATGTGGTAAGAAGAGAACATGGAATGTATGAAAATAATCCAAATAAAATCTCAGAGGAAAAATGTATCTGAAATTAAAACTACATTTGAGGGGATTAAGATTAGACACTGCAAAAAGAAAAATAAATAGTGAACTTGAAGACATGTCAATAGAAACTTCCTCCCCCACCACCCCACACCCCCCCCAAATAACAGAAGCTTAGTGAGCTAACATACATTTATTGGTGTCCTAGAAGGAGAGAGGGGAGAGAGGGAGAAGCAGGGGAGTTGTAGAAAGGAGGTTCAGAAAAAAATACTTAAAGAAATAAAGGCCTAATTTTTTTCAAATTTAATGAAAACTACAAACCCATGGCTTTATGGCTCGATGAACTTCAAGTAGATCAAACACTAAAAAAATCCAACAAAGCACCAATGTACCCCAAATTTTGAAAAAATACATCAGATTGTGGAAAATCAGTGACAAAAAGAAAAATATTTAAAACCAGATAAAAAGATACATCACGTGCAGATATACAAAAGGGTAAGGGTGGTAGACAATATCTCATCAGAAACTATGTATGCTAGAAAAAAATGGAGTGACATCTTTTTTTTTTTTAAGATTTTTATTTATTTATTTGACAGAGAGAGAGATCACAAGTAGGCAGAGAGACAGGCAGAGAGAGAGGGGGAAGCAGGCTCCCTGCTGAGCAGAGAGCCCGATGTGGGGCTCGATCCCAGGACCCTGAGATCATGACCTGAGCCGAAGGCAGAGGCTTTAACCCACTGAGCCACCCAGGTGCCCGGAGTGACATCTTTAAAGTATTTCAAAAATCTTGCCACCTTGGAATTCTATCGATATTTAATGAAAATATCCTTCAAAAATGAATGTGAAATAAAGACACTTCATGAACAAAGATAATTGAGAGAAACTTCCAAATATTTTTAAATGACCTGCAGCGAAAGCAAAAGTCACAAGAACAGTTAGAAAATACTTGAATGAAAGTAGAAATATGTGAAAATGTGTAGGAGGATACTAAAGCAGTGCTTAGAGAAACATTACAGGGACAAATGTTTATATTAGAAAAGGAAAAAAAGTCTAAGATCAATGATCTAAGAAAAGAAGGAAATACTACAGATAAAAGTATAAATCAATACTTGGAAGACAGAACACAGAAGAGAAAATCTATGAAATTAAAAAGCTTGTTCCTTAAAAATATCAATAAAATTGAGAAGACTTATTGGTTTGACAAGAAAAAAGAGATATACCCTACAGATAGCAAAAAGGATAATGAGGAAATATTATGAGCAACTTTAAGTTAATAAAACTTATTAACTTAGATGAGATGGACAAATTCTTTGAAAGACACAAACTGTCGAAGCCTAACTGAGGAAATAGATAAGCTGGAGAGCCCTATAGATAAATTCAAGCAAAGGTGTTCGCTGCCATGGGTCAATACAGAGATGTAAATTAAATCCACAGTGATGTACCTCTACATTAGTGGTTCTCAGCAGGGAGGAGTGTATTTTGGCAATGTCTGGAGACAATTTTGGTCATTCTAACCGGGGGGCTGCTACTGGCCTCTGGCTGGCAGAGGCCAGGAACGCCTCTAAACATCTTACAATGACAGAACAAAAAATTCTATCTCTACATGTCAATAGTGCTGAGCTTAAAAGAGTTGACACGCACACGCACATGGATAGTTAAAATTAAAAAGAGTTAAAATACCAATGTTGGCAAGAATGTAGAGCAAAAGAAACTTGTAAAAGATGATAGACGTGAAAGGTGTTACACTGTCTCTGGAAAACAGTCTGGCCGGTTTCTTACAGTGTTAAACATGAGCCTACTGAATTCACCAATCCTGCGGGTAGGTATTTACCCAAGGAAAATGAAAACTTATGTCCACACAAAGACTGTGTATGTTCCTGTCCCTTCTATTCAAATTAGCCACAAACTGGGAAGAACCCAAACGTCCATCAACTGATAAATGAGCAAACTGATGGTGTATGTGTGTGTTTACATATTTATATATGTATACGCACAGGTCCCTATATACATACATAAACACTGCTGAGCAAGGACAAAGAATAAGGCACTGGCCCATCATCAGCACAGATGGACAGCCAACAGCACTAATCCAAGCGAAAGAAGCCATAACCCGAAGGCTATTTTCTGTTTAATTTCATTTATAGGGATTTTAAGAGAAAGAAGTACTATAGTACCAAAAAAGCAGACCAGTGGGGCTAGAGCGGGGGTTGGGGATCGACTACAAAGGGTAAAGGTTACGTTTTAGTGGATGAGGCGAATGCTCTGTTTTCATCGAGGTGGTCTTTGCATAGTCATTTTGCATACTGTATACTTGCTGAAACTCGTGAATTGCACACTTCACAGTCAGGAAGTTTCTCTGCATGTAGGTTATATGTCAAAATAAACTGATTAAAGTTAAAAAAAAGAAAAAAAGAGACTGCATGCCAGATGAGGGGAACTCCTCTTACAGCTGTGAGTTTCAGCCTGACTTAGCCTCTACCAAAATCAGGATTCCTCCTTCCCCGGGCGGAAGCTGCATCTACAGCTCTCTCTACCTCCTCAGCCATAGGACACACCAGCGGCCTCTTCTCCACAAAGTCACTTCCACACTGAAGCAGGACAGCCTGTCTCTGGGCGAGAGTCCTTGCTGTCCGAAGTCTGAGCCGTGTCTTCGTTAGCTATCCAGATTCCACCGTACCTGAAGGCGTATTAAATGGAAGTTGGAACTGAAAACGAAGGAGCCATTCTAAAGGACCCACCATAATTCCTCAGCTCACCTTCCAATAGACCAGCCTGGCTGGTCTCTGCTGCGCTTCATGTGTAATGTTCATTTTTCTTCTCATTTGGGATTTCTCCTTTGCTGCCTCCCAAATTTTCCCCTCTTTCTTACTGTTAAGTCTTCCTTTCTTCCTACCTGGATCCTCACTATATTTCCAAGCTTAGTTCCAGCTCTTCTTTCTGACAGTATTGTGCTTAGGGGCAGGAAACCAGGACTTATATCTCTGAGAACCCCATGCTTGGGAGAGCCTTTCTAAAAAAATGTCTCAGTGCCTTTCCGTGGTTCCTAGTGCTGGGGACCACCCGCAGGAGGTAGTCCTCAATGGGTGGAGAATCAGATGCACCAAGACCTGTACTATCCCTGGTTCCTATTTTTCCCCTTCACGGTGCTCCCTGACACTTTATCCCTGACTGCTGCTTGTAGAGTCTACCAAAAGATTCAAGAAGCCCCAGAACGCACACCTCTGGGTTCTTCCTGGATCCATTAGCTGGAGGTGGTCTGGTTCACGGAGGGCTCCATTGGCTGTCGCAACATTTCCTTCGGAGAATCACAGGAGATTGTGTTCCCAGATAAGATTAAGGATGGATTTTGAGGAATTCATGTTCTTCTGGGTCTGTCTGAGGTCATGTGGGTGTGGAAAAGCACTGTCCTCACTGGCTCTGCCCATCAGACCCTCCCCTGTCCTTCTGTGGAATGGGTAGAAGGCAGAGTGCAGTGGTAATTTCGTGCTTAAGTGTTTTCTAACTGCAGCCTACATGTCAATTATGCCTTGGAGACAGAATAAGATCTTGCCCTAGAAGAGACACTGTATCTTCAGTATCTTTTGCATTTTCACTGTTTCTAGCTCTCCCTTTGGCATTAAAATGTGATAACTGTTTGTTTTTTCTCTGATGGACTGATTGAAAGACCCATGGAATACTCAGTATTTTCAATAAACCAAATGTTCCATTGAAGGGTTTGGATACTTAATATTCCCTCTCAAAAAAGGAAGCTATTAAATAATGTTGGCTTATTATCTTAGGGTCAGTATTCCTCAAACAGAAGAGTAAAATATACATTTTTTTCCCCTCTGGGCAACTACAGACAAACTCTACTTTTGAAATTGAGTTCTAAGCCTGCTATAATGTCAAAGACTAAACCATTTTGGCACGGTATGAAAAAGAAGTCAATGGACAGGTTTCTTGAATGTAGAACAAGTACCTCTTCTTTTTCTGTGAATCTTTCTCCCTTTGAAGTACTTCTCACAGCATTGTGCTGATTCTGATAGAAGCAATGCTGGCTTCCTTTCCCTGATATGTGGTATATTTTAAAGGTTGGTTTGATGTACTTTAGTATGACATGAAAGTCATCATGAGATTTATGGAATTGACCAGAATCTTATTACGGCTAAATTTTTTTCTAAAAAACTAAGCTTGATGTCAGTTTGGATGAGGAATGCATGCAATTTTAATTTCCTCTTAGCATACAGACAAATACATGGTAAAAAACAAAAACAAAAACAAAAAACAAACCCAAAACCAAAACCAAAACCAAAATCAAAACCAAACCAAACCAACCAACCAACCAAACAAAAACCATTTGGAATAGATACTGGGTTCCAAATCCATCAAAATACTGTTAGTAGTAAAATAAGCTGGAAATGGTTTTGATTCCCCTTCTTTTTTTTAAATATTTTATTAACATAATATTTGCCCCAGGGGTACAGGTCTGTGAATCATCAGTGTTACACAACTCACAGTGCTCACCATAGCACATGCCCTCCCCAGTGTCCATCCGGCAGCCACCCCATCGCTGCCACCCCGCTCCCTTCCAGCAGCCCTCAGTTTGTTTCTTGAGATTAAGAGTCTTTTAATGGGACTGGGGAGGGAGACAAACCAAAAGAGCCTCTTTCTCTTTTTTTTAATCAACATATTCACTCGTATTTGATGTGGAAATTTTTGTAAATTGGTTAGTATTTATGTCAGAATTATGTATTTGGATAGGAGTTTTTCAGAACGCATTGGGAGGAATATGTGAGTGAAGAAGGCGGGGAAGGGCTGAAAAAAGAATGATACTAGAGAAGAAAAGATAGAGAAGATGGATTAGAAAGCCCAAAGTTAAACAACCCCAAGAAAAAGATATACCTTAAAATAATGAAGCAGATCACAGATACAGGAACATAGAATGGGACAACTTGTTTCTTTTCTTTTCTTTTTTTTTTTTTAAGATTTTACTTACTTATTTGAGAGAGAGAGCGAGTGATAGAGCACAGGCAGAGAGAATACCAGAGGGAGAGAGAGAAGCAGGCTCCCCACTGAGACGCGTGAGGGTCTATCCAGGACCCTGGGATCATGACTTGAGCAGAAGGCAGACACTTAAATGACTGAGCCACCCAGCCACCCTTTCAGTTTACTTAAACACTTTGTTATTATAAAGTGTTATAAATTATAATTTATAGATTATATTTTATAATTATATTATAAATATTATATTAAATAATTATATAATAATATATAATAATATGTAATTATATATAATCACATATAATTATATATAATATTATATTATATATATTATTTTATATATAATATTACATATTATTATTATAACAAAATAATTTTTCTGATTTATATTTTATAAATTGTAAATTTATAAATTATAAATGCTTAAGTATTTTAAATATAAATATTTTAAGAGTGAAATGTTAAGTTTGATATGAGTCAAGAAATTGAAAACCAAAGATCAGGAAAAGCTTATTAAGATAAAGGGTTATTGAATATGTGCCATATTACCCAAATTACTTTTTTTAATTTTTATTTTTTAAATTTATTTTCAGTGTTCCAGAATTCATTGTTTATGTACCACACCGAGTGCTTCATGCAATATGTGCCCTCCACAATACAACCACCAGGCTCACCCCCTTCCCTTCAAAACCCACAATTTGTTTCTCAGAGTCCATATTCTCTCATGGTTCATCTTTCCCTCGAATTTCCCCCAACTCCCTTCTCCTCTCCATCTCCCTATGTCCTCCGTGTTATTCCTTATGCTCCACAAATAAGTGAAACTATATGATAATTGACTCTCTCTGCTTGACTTATTTCACTCAGCATAATATCCTCCAGTCCTGTCCATCTTGATACAAAAGTTGAGTTCATCCTTTCTGACTGCTAAGTAATATTCCATTGTACATATGGACCACATCTTCTTTATCCATTCATCCATTGAAGGGCATCTTGGTTCTTTCCACAGTTTGGTGACTGTAGCCATTGCTGCTATGAACATTGGGGTACAGATGGCCCTTCTTTTCACTACATCTGTATTTTTGGGTAAATACTCAGTAGTGCAATTGCAGGGTCATAGTGTAGCTCTATTTTTAATTTCTTAAGGAATCTCCAAACTGTTCTCCAAAGTGGCTGCACCAACTTGCATTCTCACCAACAGTGTAAGAGGCTCCCCTTTCTCCACATTCCCTCCAACACATGTTGTTTCCTGTCTTGTTGATTTTGGCCATTCTAACTGGTGTAAGGTGGTATCTCCATGTGGTTTTGATTTGAATCTCCCTGATGGCTATTGATGATGAACACTTTTTCATGTGTTCATCTTGGTTGATGATGACATAAAGACATACAAATTAGCCATCTGTGTGTGTTCATTGGAGAAGTGTCTGTTCGTGTCTTCTGCCCATTTTTTGACATGATTATCTGTTTTGTGTGTGTTGAGTTTGAGGAGTTCTTTATAGATCTTGGCTATCAGTCCTTTGTACTGTCATTTGTGAATATCTTCTCCCATTCTGTGTGTTGCCTCTTTGTTTTGTTGACTGTTTCCTTTCCTGTGCAGAAGCTTTTGATCATTCCATGCTCATGGATCAGAAGAATAAACATTATTAAAGTGTCTATACTTTCAATGCCATCCCAATCAAAATTCCACCAGCATTTTTCAAAGAGCTGGAGCAAACAATCTTAAAATTTGTATGGAATCAGAAGAGGCCCTGAATTACCAAGGAAATGTTGAAAAAGAAAAGCAAAACTGGGGGCATCACATTGCCTGATTTCCAGCTTTACTACAAAGCTGTGATCAAAAGACAGCATGATACTGGCGAAAAACAGACATATAGACCAGTGGAACAGAATAGAAAGCCCAGGTATGGACCCTCAACTCTATGGTCAACTAGTCTTCAATAAAGCAGGAAAAAATATACAGTGGAAAAAAGACAGTGTCTTCAATAAAAGGTGCTGGGAAAATTGGACAGCTATAGAAGTGTAGAAGAATGAAACTCAACCATTCTCTTACACCATACACAATGATAAACTCAAAATGGATAAAAGACCTCAACGTGAGACAGGAATCCATCAGAATCCTAGAGGAGAACATAGGCAGTAACCTCTTCAATATCAGCCACAACAACTGCTTCCAAGATATGTCTCCAAAGGCAAAGGAAACAAAAGTGAAAATGAACTTTTGGGACTTCATCAAATTACTTTCTTTTTTTTTTTTTTTTTTTTTTAATTTGGAAGCACTTTCGATAGCCTGTCTTGAGAACTAGAAAGGATGGCACGAATGTTGCAGAGAACTGTGTTCATATTTCCCAGGCTATTCTACTTACAGAGTAGCCAATAATAACAATGACCTGTTTTAATGAAATTGATAAGTTATATAAAATAGACTGTCTATTTGGAGATAAAGTTCAGATGTAAACTTTGGTGTACTGATCTGCTAGCCTAAGAGGACTTTTTATGACCAAACATGAATTTCATTTTTTTGAACCTTTTCTTTGTATATTTAATTTAGTTGTAAATATCAGTTGGTGAACAGGTATGAATTAATTCAAGGAATTGTTATTCAAAAGATAGTTAATAACAGGTTATTTGAATTTCATTTATGGCTTCAGAAAATTCAATTATTTTAATTTGAGTCATTAAAAAAAAAGTTACTGTTGCAAGCCTATTTCAGAAGATACTGAAATTGATTAAAGGGTTTAAAACATCCAGTTTTCTAAATTTTATACAGTTCATTTATGCTTTTTAAAATCACAGAGATTTTATCATTTTAGAATATCAAAACATTTCAATCTGTGAAAGAGAATAAGAATTTTAAAAATATGGTAAATTCTTTTTCCACCTGAAGTTTATAAAAGATAACGTATAATGAAAAAACTTTCTCAGAGTGAAAAATTTGGAACTGCAAGGCATACACTGCATATTTAATGTCTCATTTAAATGTTTTCTGGGACTCTAAAATTACATATTATTGATACATATTTCTTTGTGACATTAAGCCATTATAATAGATTAATTCCCCGTTATCTGTTTAGAGTAACTAATTATGAATTTACCATTAAAATTATCATAAAATTAAATTACAAATTTTTTAAAAGATTTTATTTATTTGACAGAGAGAGAGAAATCACAAGTAGGCAGAGAGGCAGGCAGAGAGAGAGGGGAGAAAGCAGGCTCCCTGCGGAGCAGAGAGCCCGATGCAGGGCTCGATCCCAGGACCCTGGGATCATGACCTGAGCCGAAGGCAGAGGCTTTAACCCACTGAGCCACCCAGGCGCCCCTAAATTACAAATTTTAATCTGGTGTTAAAGTTGGAAACCAAGTCTTGTAACAAATATCCAGATAAACTCTTGTAGAAAACACTCAACTCTTTCTACTGCAATTATGAACCACCCTAGACACCTTCTGAAGCTTGGTGCTTGCCGAACCGAGTATAGTTAATTTTTAGTATTCAAGTCATAGAAAAAATTAAGGCAACTGACCAGATAAGTTTAAGAATTTAAATTCACAACCGTCACTGTGAATGTTTATTTTAAGTAAGTGATTACAGGTTTTGCAATTGTAAGATTGGGGAGAATTTGGAGAATTACAGAAAGTTGTGCAGGTGTTTTGGGGAGTACAAATCTCTTATCATTCGAGAGACTACGCAGAGTTTTGGGGCATAATGTCAGTGTCAGCATAGGACTCATTACCTGACAGTTCAAATCAGGTGCTAAGGCAAAATGTGCAAACGTGTATGTGTATTTGTGTGCACATAGGCACATGTATGTTTGTATATTTAAAATGCATTTCCAAACATTTGGAATAAATCAGAGTTAGGTTTTTGGCATAGGTCAAACACAAGGGTAAAGCAGTGGTGAGACAGGTGAGCATTAGTACCAAAGGGTAATGTGACCCAACCTGCAAACCGCTATAACAAATCTATCTACTGATTAATTAAACAACCTTAGCAATATTACCCAAGGCACAGTACACTAATACCAACAAGGCAATTGGGCTGGCACACTTATTTCCGAAGGACATTTTGAGCTGGAGAGGTAATAAGAAGCAGTCCTTAAGGAAATGCTTTCCCTCCGGTGGCTCTAATATGTAGGCACAGGTGCATCTCCAAAACAGAGTAGGCTAGAATAAAATCCTGGCATGCAAGCATCTCTTTCTTGGATCACTTCGCTATTTTTTTCCAAGCCTTGTTACTTAAGCAGGTAGGAATGTCATGCTAAATCCATATTCTCAAAATATTAAACAAGAAGTGAGGGAGAACCAAACCTGAACTCAAGAGAATGTCTGTAAAGTTTAAATTCTGGGACGTCCTATCAGCAAAATAAATTAAGTATTATTGACTTTGTGCTTTGCAGCTGCTTACACAGCTTTGACAAATGTAACCTACAGGGTCTGTCCACTACTTGCAGGCAAGCTGCCCTCGGATACAGATGTGAGCGTCTCATCTGCAACACCACAGTTCATGACACACTGACTCAGTGGCCATCGTGGACCGTGGAGAGAACAGAAGAGTGTGTGACAAATCCAAACACCCACGAAAAAGACACTTGAGGCTTCCTGAGCAAAGCTTGAAAACACTTTGCCTGTTAATCTTGAGACGTGGGGGGAAAAAAAAGAACAACACACACACACACACACACACACACACACAATGAAAATTGCAGGAAAGGGTGCTTTGCCATAGAGAAACTGCACCGAAAGCCAAAGGGAACGAACAGAACCATTCTTCCGTTGCAGCAAGGGACTGGGTCCCTTCAACTTTCTGGCAGATTTCTCTAGGTGGACTGGATGCTTTTTTGGCCCCAGTCAAGGTGAGAGAGACGCAGAGGGAAAACGCCGTCAGGAGATTTTCTTTTGAGATCGGACTGCCGCACACATCCAAGTTCTTAGAATTCTAGTCTCTTTAAAACAGATATAATTTCTGGTTAAAACTATTTTAAAGATTAGAAGGAACAATGGAGGGCGCCTGGGTGGCTCAGTGGGTTAAGCCGCTGCCTTCAGCTCAGGTCATGATCTCAGGGTCCTGGGATCGAGTCCCGCATCGGGCTCTCTGCTCAGCGGGGAGCCTGTTTCCCTCTCTCTCTCTCTCTCTGCCTGCCTCTCCGTCTACTTGTGATTTCTCTCTGTCAAATAAATAAATAAAATCTTTAAAAAAAAAAAAAAAAGAAGGAACAATGGAAGTCAGCCCAGCACTCCCAGCTTGGGAGCAGGGATTAGGTGGCAGTCCATAGGGCAAACTCCCCAGTCAGTTTGGTCTAATAGCGGGTTTTCTTTTTTTCCTAGCTCTTCCACTGAATGGACTAGGTTCAAATGTATTGACCATTAACTAGGTGGATTAAAATAATCAAATGGTCAAAATAGTAAAAGTCAGCAGTCAAGTAATACCTAGGTTTGCAATGCAGCCCAAAGCATTCTGTTAGTTTACAGAACTAGAAAAGTTAAGCTTTTCCAGTTTTTCCCAATCTCAAGAAATGGGGGCCTTAATATAGAAAGCAAAGGGAGTGGGAATACTGTGTCTATTGAAAATTATTTTATTTTAACTAACAAATTTGGATCATGTTTTTCTTTTTTTTTAATTTATTTATTTTCAGCATAACAGTATCATTATTTTTTCACCACAACCAGTGCTCCATGCAATCCGTGCCCTCTAGAATACCCACCACCTGGTACCCCAACCTCCCACTCCCCCGCCCCTTCAAAATCCTCAGATTGTTTTTCAGAGTCCATAGTCTCTCATGGTTCACCTCCCCTTCCAATTTACCCCAACTGGATCCAGTGTTCCTGAGACCAAAAATGTTTACTCCTCCAATCGCATCATAGCATTAAGCCAGGTAACACTTAGCATCATGCTTGGCAAACAGCAGTAACTGTAACATTTCCAAAAACAATATATTAAAAACTGGGAAACTGTTCTATGTTTCTTTACATTCATTGATAATTAGCTAATTGCACCTCACATTTGTTGATCCAAATAAAGCATACAGGCACATTATGAGAATTATTTCACAATAACATTACCTTCATGAAGTATATCATCAAATAAACATGAGATTTTCTCCTAAGTGTGTATGTCTCTCCATGCTCCTGATCAAGTATGAATTTAATTTTAATTTTATTTTCTATGAGTCTTTATATAAATGAAAGAAATAATAAAAGCTTCTTGAGACCGATGACTATGTGTTACATTATTGTGTCTGTTATAATCGGAATTATTTAGTGAATTTCATTGTGAATTGACTGATACTTCCCAGATATATCTGAGGGACTTATAGCGATTGAAATAATTATTCTAACACAGATTTTCTTAGAGCAATTGAAATAATTTTGTATGAGAGCATGATTAAAATTTTGAAAAAAGCTATATTTGGATCTGGATATTTATCTATATTTGTTTCTATATTGGTATCATCTTTAATATTGTTAATATTTATGTCAATTTTATATATCTCAATATCTATCCTTCTATATATCTATATATCATATTAGTATGTATCTCTATATAGCAATATGTCTATATTTGTTCTTATGTTGATATCAATTTAATACCAGTAAATTATATTTCCACACATAAAGGAATACTAAAAGGAAAAAAGTCCAAACAATAGTAATACCTCAGAATGGTAAAATTATGGGTGATTTTGATTTTCTTTATACTCTTGTGTACTTTCTGTATTGTCTTCATAAAGGTAAATCATCCTCATAATTACAACCAAAAATGTTTTCTAATAAAAATTTCTTATGAGAAAGTTCATTACATTTGCTTTCAATTTTTTTTCTATGCAAATTATAGAACTAGAAATTTCCCCTCTGGATAATAAGTAGGGTTAGTTCTCTCCCTTTTCCATTCCCCAAATTCCCCGGAATTTTAGGCTCTTTGTTGGGCCGGTTGGAGAAAATCTCTGCTTGGGCTGTGGCAGACTAATGATATGGGTGTGGACCACATCGAGGACTTCGTATCTCTGACCCATCTGCGGACAAGACGTGATTTGACTTCTAAGGTCATGGTGTCCCAGGGTGGCAACAGTCATCCAAACAGAAGGTGTTTGTAACATTCCATAGTTTACCCTCCCCCCAAAAGATAGGAAAACTTCCAATATCATCTCGCCAAAGATTTAGATTTTCTCACTTTGTCTTTGACAGTTAATTAATTTAAAAGGCTCATCTTTGAGGATTCTAAGAATCTAGTAAATTATAATGACCTCTTATACTTTAATGCTTTGTGAGAAATTATACTAAAATATTTTAAAAATCTAACTTATTTGCAGCATAACAATACTCACTGACAGATACTTATGCATGTATATAGGTCAACAATCACTGCCATAATGTCCTACAAATTCCATTTTACTCTATAAAAATCATATACTCTCTGATTTGAATAGCTATAAAATTGAATTGGAGATAAGCAGTTTATCATCATCATCTTTAAAAATTACTTCAAAAAGTCTGCACTTAGAGAAAGTGATGTTCTCTTGAAATAAATTCTTCTGTGGTTAGCAAACCAGCCATTTCTTTTTTTTACCAAAGACTGAAGATATATTGCAGTCCTAACTAGAGATTCTCTAAATCAGTTTAAAAAAGTATTACTAAAAATCAGGAGTCATCCTCTGCCAGGCATTTACTGTAGATGTGCAGACGGTTGGGATGGATCTTCTTTCCATCCTGGCCCAGAGCAAGAAAGCTGCTTCTCCACCTTAGGAAAAATATTCAAACTTTTCTCATGGAAGAAATGGGACCTGAGGGTGTCTCACAATGATGAAGAGAGAGGCACCTGACTCAGATGAAAAAATCACAATTTTACTATTTAAAATTACCACTCCTGAACATAACGTTTTTAGGAAGGCTGTATGTACATGCAAAAGTGTGTATTTTAGAGATGGGGAGATCGGAGTAGGGAGACAGGGAAAATAACCTTGAGCCTAAGCCGAAAGCTAGCTGGCTAATGGAGGAGGAAGGGGAAGCGTTCACCTGGCAATTTCTGAGAGGGAAATGAAAGCTACTCTAAAACTTTCAAAGAAGATTCAATTTAGAGTTCTCTTTGGATATTTCAAGCTTAATTAGTCTCTGGTCATAGTCAAGCTAAATTAGGTATCCATATCTGAGAGAAATGAGAGAGTTGGACAAACAACTGACAACAGTCGGGCCTAGAGGATAAACCATTAACGATTATTAAATCTATTGTCCAGAAACCTGTTATTCTAGACAGTGGAATCAGTTGAAAATTCACAGTGACCCAGTTTCCATGGGTGTTTGAAGTTCCAAGCAGATAAAACAGGCTGTCATGTACTTGTGGCAAAACCTACCAGTCATGACAGGGTGAAGCCAAATATCTTTCTTAAAAATATATATATTTGCTCCCTTGGATGATATGAGAGCAAAGACTTCTTTTCTACCTTCACAAAGACCCAGAATGTTTAAGAAGAGTATCTTGTAACAGCCATTACATCATTACAGTGCTTCGTCCAAAGAAGAGAATGTCTCTAGCAGATCCCGAGAACTGCCAAAACAATCAAGGCTCTGATAAAGCAAAGGGCTTCAGAAATGACGGCCGCTTAATATGCAATGTGTTCGTACGTGTGCATGCACATGTTCTCGCCTGATCCTTTAAAAACAGACCCTCCACCTGAAATTGTGTTTCATACTGCGCTGGGTGTATTTTGTTTACCTTCCTAGGTAACTTCTCCACCTTATTCATGCCCCCAGTAGAGTCTTGCCTCAAATAGGCAACCTTGCCATCTGACTGGTGCACAGCTGCTTACTATGAGGGGCTTTGTGGTTTTACTTATGGTGGTCCAGAGCTGTCCACTGTCCAGTTTTAGGACCAAAATTATCCTAGTACTTCATACATTTTTCTCAAAGTATAGTTCACATTATAGGGTCTGTGGAAATGGACATTTTTACTGGCCTTTGTAAATTTTTTATTCCACTTTCTAAAAAATGCCAACTTCAACTTCATTACTCATTGATACTCAGTACTCCTTGATAAAAATGTTTAACAGTGTCTTAATATATTAAGCATCTACTGTGGGCTGGTTTTCATGCTAGGTACTTTATATGCAAGTCCTTATTGATCATATGATTCGCTACCAATTGAGGAAGGTATTATTACCAATTTGTATAAAGATGTACACAATACAGAGAGGTCAAGATATTTGCTCGAGATGATACAACAAGAATTAGAAATGAGGTTTGAGTGATTACAAAGCCCAGCCTTTTCAAACATAAGGTGTACTACCAGACGGTGGCATTCCTGTTTTAACATCTTCCCTATTATATTCACTGTGTCATTATAGGATGTGATAATAACAGAAAAATGTAAAAGAACTGATTTACGATGCCACAGGATGAAATTATTTGATTGCCTTTCCAATTCCTTTTAGCTCTTACATCTCTTATTCGAAAAAAAAAAAAAAACCTTTTTCCTTAGTTCCCATATCTCTCTTCCATAATAGACTAATTTTCATCTACCTCATGAATGTGCACACACATTGCATGCAAATATACACAAACCCCATTTCTTTCCTTTCCATTTAATTTTTCTTTCTTTTTTTTTTACAGCAATTCAGTAATGTGGCAGGATACAAAGTAAATGTACAGAAATCAGTGGCTTTCTTATACACTAACAATGAAAATACAGAAAGGGAAATTAGAGAATCGATTCCATTTACTATAGCACCAAGAACCATAAGATACCTGGGAATAAACCTAACCAAAGAGGTAAAGGATCTGTACTCGAGGAATTACAGAACACTCATGAAAGAAATTGAAGAAGACACAAAAAGATGGAAGACCATTCCATGCTCTTGGATCGGAAGAATAAACATTGTTAAAATGTCTATACTGCCTAGAGTAATCTATACTTTTAATGCCATTCTGATCAAAATTCCACCGGTATTCTTCAAAGAGCTGGAACAAATAATCCAAAAATTTGAAAAACAAAAATAAAGCTGGGGGCATCATGTTACTTGATTTCAAGCTTTACTACAAAGCTGTGATCTCCAAGACAGCATGGTACTGGCATGAAAACAGACACATAGACCAGTGGAACAGAGTAGAGAGCCCAGATATGGACCCTCAACTCCATTTAATTTTTCTCATCAAATTTCTAGAATTTTCTACCTGTATTGTTTCTCTTCCTTCACCTTCAGGTCACCTTCCAACCTACTACAATATAGTTTTCTCCTGACCCAATACCACCACCACATGGCAGAAACCATTCTTATAAAGGTCACTAGATGTTCTCCACATATCCAGACACAACACACATTGTCAAATGTTCATAGTAATCAGCAGACGGCACTTCTTCACCTTTCCACCCAGCTTTATCGAGCTATAACTGACGTGTAACATTGTGTAAGTTTAAGGTGCACGGTATGGAAATTGAATACACTTATGCATTGCTAAATGATTACCAACCATAGTGTTGGCTAACCGTTGCATAATGTCATGTAATTAATATTTCATCTTAGGAATGATAACATTGAAGAGCCGCTTAACAACTTTCAAGTGCGTCATACAGTCCTATTAAGTATAATCACCATGCTGTACCTTGGATCCTCAAGACGTACTCATCTTACAGCTGGAAGTTTTTACCATTCAGACATTTCCCCTCTGTCCCCCTCCCCACTTCCCACAACCCGTGGGGGTTGCCACTCTAGTCTCTCTGTTTCTGTGCATCCGGCTTTTTGAGATTCCACCTGTAAATGGTATCATACAGTCCTTGTTCTCATCTGACTTATTTCACTTAGCAAAATGCACTCAGGGTCCATCCATGCTGTCACAAACGGCAGGACGTCTTTCTTTCTCATGGGCGAATTCCACTGTTTGTACACCACACTGTCTCCGTCCACCCGTCTGCCCATGGACTCTTAGCCAGTTTCCCTCTCCCGGCTGTTGTGAGTAGTGCCGCAGTGAAGATGGGGATGTAGATAGCTCTTCGAGGTCCCGTCGTCGTCTCTGGATATGTACCCAGAAGTGGCGTTGCTGGGTCATACCGCAGTTCTGTTTAGTTTTTAATTTCTGGAGGAAGCTCATGCCGTTTTCTAATCCTGATTTTTTTTTTTTCCTGAAATACATCTTTCTCTTGCATTCCATGATATGACCGTGCTCTGCCTTTGCTCCGTGCCTTCCTCCTCACTTTAGTGTATGGGTTCTACTCCTCTCCTCTTCTGAACAGCTCAAATTTGGGAATCTCACATTTTGTCTCTTCTCTTCCCTAGTTGTAACGTTCTTTCTGACAGATTTAAGCACTAACTTTCTGTTGATGCTTTCATATTTGTATCTTTGGACTTTTCAACTCGAGACATATGTCAGAGATAATTCACATTTAACATATTTGAAAAGTTAGTGATAATAGAAACTTGTGTCTTGAACATAGTACGTGCCAGTCACTGTTACAAATGCTTTACATGCGCCAACTCTTACTCTCTTCACAGTGACCTTCTTGGGTAGGTACTATTATCATCTCCATTTTATAAACAAGGAAGATAAGTTAGAGAGTTTGAGTGATTTTTCCAAGATAATAAAGTAAGGAGCAATGACAGTTTTAGCCCAGTTTAGTTCCAGAGATCTGGCTCTTTAACTGCTAGGCTCTGAATGATCTCTTTGCCTGAAATCAGTTTTTCCTTACTCTTCATGTGGTAGGTAGGAAGCACTCTCAACTTTTAGAAATGAGCCTGAGTTTTACCTATGTGGAGAGGCTGCTGTTCACCATCTTATCTAGAGCAGCTCCTGTCTGCTTGTCCTGTTTTAGCCCTCAGCTCATTTCTGTGCAATTACTGATTAAAAGTTGTAAGTTGGGGTGCCTGGGTGGCTCAGTCGCTTAAGCGTCTGCCTTAGGCTCCAGTCCTGATCCCAGGGTTCTGGGATCAAGCCCTGTGTCAGGCTCCCTGCTCACTGAAGAGCCTGCTTCTCCCTAACCTCCCCACTCATGTGCTCTCTCTCACTATCTCTGTCTCTCTCTCAAATAAGTAAAAATATTTAAAAAAAAAAAAAGTTGTAAGCCATGCAATTTACTCACCACTTTTGTCAGATACCACGGATTGTGTTGCCCAGTACTCAGTGTGACCCCTTTCTGATGTGCCTCCTGTACTTAGAGATGGGAGAGCTATAATCTACTTTTCTAAGGTTTCCTTGGCGACGGGCTTTTCTCGTGATTTAATAGTCACCAATCAGAAGCTCTCACAGAATTTATTTTGGAACTCAGTTATGTGGGGAGAAACACAGAACATGAGGAGCAATTTTGCTCAAATAGATTATGGCAGGGAAGGCACAATGTCAGAGCCGTCGGGTGTGGCAGAAGATTCCAGATAATGTGGCTCCTGATTGTTGCACAAGGAGCATGTCCCTGAGTCGCTCACTGTGGTGGAAGCTTCCGGATAGTGTCATTTCCTGCTTGTTGCTGGAGGCTGCAGCTTCTCTGCCAGCTCAGTTCTGCAGTGTGGCTGTGGTGAGGAAACTCAGTGTATGTCTGCTTCCTCAGTCCTAGTGATTCCCTGAGCTTCCTATAGCCTCATTAAATCTCTTTGTGTTTAAACGAGCCTCAGAAGAGACTGCTGTCTGCAACTAAGAATGCTGATGGATACACCCAGTTCTTCTTGGGTCTCTCTTACCTACAGAATATAAGAGTCCAAGAGAAGTTAACCTTTTACTGTCCATTGCTGAGTTCTCAATGCCAGGCACATCTTAACTTGCAGTAGGTATTAATATATAATGACTGAATTTCATGACAAAGATTTAGAAAGGTTTAGCTTCTCCCGCAATGATAGAAACTGCTTTGGGATACCTTCTAAGGAACCTCCTGACAGGCTACTTTGCTCATTCTCTAGGTGTATTATATTTCATTTGAACTGAGTCCTAGAATATGATATATATATATATATGGATAGATAGATAGATAGATAGATATACAGATCTATCTATCTATCTATATATATGTGGAGTTGAGATAGCTGAAGAGGTATCAGTTATTCAGTGTTCCTAAATTTGTCATGTTTGCTCATGTTTCTGCTCATACTTAGAATACCCAATCCTCCACTACTCTTTTGGGCAGACTCCTACTCATTTTTCAAGGACAAACTGAATTATTATTTTTTTTTGGCAGCAGCAACCTTTCTTGTACTTCCCCAAATGTTTAATTAACCACATCTTAATCTGTGTTCCTATAGTACGTTGTAGATATTTTATTATAACATTTTATTATTCTGAGTCATTGTGTTGAAATTACTAGGTGAAATAAAATGTATGGGTGAAGATCCTGAAAATGACACAAAGCTTGTGAAAATGTGCTATGAACTCACAAATGTAAGTTATTATCTTTATTACCACAAGCAGAAACAGAGAAAAATTATTACTCAATTGTACTTGTTTCTCTTCCCAGGTACACAGACTTCTAATTTATCCCATTTATCTTTTCTTTCGTGGAGCTACTGGCCTTACACCTGACCTGACTTCTCCAAGCTCTGGAAAGAAGGGCCAAGAAGCCATGGGAGGCCACATGCTAAGTCACGTGGCTGACTCAACAAGTAGAAGAGTAGCAGTCTTCAGAGTCATTGCCCAGAAAATTAAGCAATAATTCATTTTGGAACTAGCTTATTCCTTCAAACATTACGATATTGTCCTCAAACAAATAAACGTAAGTGAATCATTTTTACTTCCTTTTTTTCTTTAAATAAATTATACCCACTTTGAGAATCATACTGAATTGCAAGAATCACAAAATAACTACTCCGGTCATTTGGAGAGTTTTCCCATGGTATTTACTATATTAGGTGACTCAAATTCAAGTAATATAAATGTTTATTATTTCCAATATTTTCACTTTTCTTCTTTAGAGGCTTTGTTGGCCTATGTTTGAGAGCAGGTAATAGTTTGTATTTTGAATATTTTATTTGAAATACTTAGCATTTGTAATATTAATACCACATCTCTCCACTGATTTTTATTTTATTTTTGTTAACAAACCAACATTTACATCAAAAATAAAATTAAAAAAATGAAAGAAGTAATATTTGCAATATAAAATATAAGCCAGATGTGGAAGCATGCTTTTCCAGATTAAACATTTACTAGGTTGGCAGGAAAAGACTTTCTCCCTCATTCATCCAAAAGTTTTGTTTGAATGGATTCTAATTTCTTACTCCTTTACCCTTTTCACCATCTTTCTGTTACTTTTGTTTACCTAATAGTGGTTTTTCCTTACCACTGCCTTCCATAGTTTTGCACAGCTGCTTCCCAGATGAGCTAAACAGCTCATGTTCATCTTTAGACAAGTTGAGACTAGGGGCTAATCCTATATGCCTTGCAGAGAAAGATTGACTTAAATCTCTTTGTGACAGTTCTCATCGTTTCTAGCTTTCGTTAAGAGAGCATTCAAGGAGACGGACTACAGAAAGACCCAAGCATAACTGTCTGCTTCTATATCAGTGGAGTCATATGTATTCCTTGAAAACTAACGGGACAAGCCTAGATTTATAAGGAACATGAAGGAGGCATTTGTAAAATAAAGCAAATAAACCTTTCCAGGAAATAGTTTTGTTCTCATCTATTACAGGTCGATTAGCCAACTATGGAGTATTTCACCCAAATGTTTTTAAAGTGGCTTTAATTAACATGAGTTGAAGAACCACGGCAAAAATTATTGTTTAATGGGCTCATTTCATGTATTCACACATGAAATGAAAAGGTTTGAGATCTCTTCCAGGCACCTCCGTAAACCTCCAGCCTTCCGCCCCCTCTCTCTGCCTTCCGCCCTCTCCGGCTCTCTTCTTCCCGTTTCCCTTGCCTTTCACGTTGTTTCCTTTCCTTTCCCTTCCTGTTTGTTCCATGTTCATTTTTCTTCACTTTCTTGATAGTGTGTCATAGTCAAAGGACTTAGGCACCCAGAATACTCTACAGCTTAAACAGGAAAACCGCAAAGGTTTGACGATGCAGACTTCCAGTCAGGTGGAGGATAATGAATTAGAGATTATGGGAACTAATGAGACAGTGTGTTGGCATACCCAATGACTTGCTTTTTCGTTTTGGACTTGCTTATTGTTTTCTTTATTTGGGAGAGGGAAATGACAGCTTGAGTTCTGAGTTATGACTGAAGAAGCTATACAACTTAAGAAAGTACCATTATTCTGTGTCATTAAATTTCAGTACAGAGATGCATGCATATGTTACTGGATTGTAAGGTGTGATCATGCATAGAATTATACAACCGAAAGTCTTATCTCGTTCATAGTGTTTCTGAAAAAATTATTAAGCAAAATAATAAGTAAAAATCCAATATAAATATAAAAAATAGAGAATAAACATGCTGAGAGTTAAAAGAATAGCAATGTTGGTATAGTGTTTTTAGATTTGTCACCAAATTAACTTTCCTTCTGTTGTGTCTTCACAAATCTATGGGTTGTTGAACTTTAATGACTCAGAATTATATTAATATGTTAATAAGACTTTACTATATTTTTGTGTGTATATGTAAGGGTTTAAATAAATACACTGTCATTTCTACGGCTAAAAAACATCTAATTCTGCTAATGTGGGAAAGGTAGGCAAAGAACCAATGTTTTCTGAATTCAAATACTCTGGAAAACTCAGCTCAGTTTGACTACTTCAGTTGAACATGCTTAGGATTGGGTGTGAAATCTTCATATGTTCCTGGATCTTCCTACAGAAATAGTCAAGGACAGACATAATTGAATCAGGGTTCTGTTTCATTCTTCTCAAGTAAGTCCATGGATACAAACTGACATATTATCAAATTGAACTAAATTATTTAGTTCTTTTAAAATGACCCATCTCCACTCTTAAAAGTAGAGGTAGGGAAAATGCAGAACAATACACAGATGGCTCTCCTTACAGCAAAGCCCTTAAGATCAATTTGATTTTTTCAAAATGTCCTGGTTTTGACATTTATTGACATTTTGTAATATTTAAAAATGAAATCCTATATTGTTTGAAGAAACTGGTATCACATTGTTTCATTCAATTTCCTAAAATTGGAGATGAAATTAATTTAATTTTATGAGCATTTTGACAGCTGAAGTTCTAAAGTTCAAGCACAAGCTGCTGTGTCCCATGGCCCAATGCATTCCTTTTATGTAACAAACTGGAACCAACTGGGAATCCAATAATATAAAGAAAACCCTTTCTATACTAACACCAGAAGGAAATGCAGAGACATTACGTATCATACCTTATACTCTTGGATACTTATGAAAACATCGAAAACAAGCTTATACTAAAATTTTAATTATTTTCTAACTTTTACTTCATGCTGTGAGATGGAATTTGATTTGGAAAACACTTATGAAAAGGTTCTCAAGTTATCTGACAGTTTCAAATCTACTGAAAACTCTGTCCTACCACCAAAGCAAATTTTGTGAATCAGCAGCAAAAATCTAGACTTAAAATACAACATAATAACCTTTTGACAGAATTGCTATAGTATTAGTTAATAGCCAGAGCAGATTCAAATTATTGGGCCAGATACCCAGAGTTATAACAAAATGAAAATCAACCCTAAGTAAATGCAATTAATATACAACTTTTTTCTTTTATCGAAATTGTTTTCCACAATGCTAAGATGGTTTTTAAGTAAACATTTTATTATTTCATTTTATTTATTTAAAGATTTTATTTGTTTGTTTGTTTGTTTGTTTAGGGAGAGCATGTGAGAAGGGGGAGGGAAAGAAGGAAAGAGTGAATTTTTAGCAGGTTCCATGCTCAGAGCCCTATGCAGGGCTCCACCTCACCACCCTGAGATCATGACCTGAGCCCAAATCAAGAGTCAGATGCTTAACGGACTGAGCCATCCAGGCACACCATAAGTAAAACTTTTTTTTAAAGATTTTATTTATTTATTTGACAGAGGAAGTCACAGTGAGAGAGGGAACACAAGCATGGGGAGTGGGAGAGGGAGAAGTAGGCTTCCCACTGAGGAGGGAGCCCGATCAGGGCTTGATCCCAGGACCCTGGGATCATGACCTGAGCTGAAGGCAGACGCTTAAGGACTGAGCCGCTCAGGAGCCCCAGTAAATATTTTAAGTAAAAACTTCATTCCTGATATTTTTCAAAATCAGTTTGAAGATTTCCTTCATTAAAAATTGCTCATTTCATTCAAATATTCATGTAATAAATTTTTAATAAGTCCCTGCCAAGTGCCAGGCCTTAGATCGGCACCACAGAGGCAACTATATCATAAACAGAAATATACTGTCCACATCTCCACAGAAGAGGATCCTGTAGGAAACGTCTGCGTTGAAGGGTGGCGACCTGACTGCTTTGAGCCATACATTCCCAGGGCAGGGTCCATGTGTCCAAAAGTCAGCACAGGGCTGCTTGGAGACTTTTCGCTGTCTGGCGCATTGCCTTTGGAAGGGAGCAGCTTCGTGAGATAGGGCTGCTGGGAACAGGGCCCAGAAATCCGGCTTTAATAGGCACTTCAGGTGATTCGGGGGCGTGGTCAAGTTTAAGAACCACAGCTTGGACCAACGTTATCAGAAAACTCAGAGCTCGGGTTACCGACTGCCATGGACAAAGCTAACACTTTGCCTCCCACAGCCTCTGTCCTTACTTCTGCCTTCTCTCAGTTCTGCAAATAGTGTGGGGAAAAAATAAGACTTTATTTATTTGAGAGAGAGTGAGTGAACAGGCATGAGCAGGGTGGGAAAAGCAAAAGGAAAGGGAGGAACAGACTTCCCACTGAGCAGGGAACCTTGAAATGTGGGGCTTGACCCCAGGACCCTGAGATCACGACCCGAATTAGAAGCAGCCGCTTAACAGACTGAGCCACCCAGGCGCCCCTGGTTAGGCAAAAATGAAGTGCGTATCACATCGGTCCACTGTGAAAAACTCTCCAGTGGCTCCCAATTCTACTCAGCATGAAATGCGGTCCTTACAACTTGTAGCGTCCTATGTGATTGGCTCCGCTTCTTCCCGACCTCGTTCCAACCTGCTCTGCATGACCTCCCACTGCAGCCGAGCTCTTCCCCGCACAGACCGCCTCAGGAGCTTGTGTCCTCGGCCTACGCTGGCCTCCTGCCTGGTCCCTCCGGCCTCAGTGCCTTCAGGTCCCTGGGCTTGTGCCAGCTCTATGGCACAATGAGGTCTTCCATGGCCACCTTAATTTCAGAAGGCACCCAAAAGTCCCCCTTCCACTCCATTGTCCTCCACAGCACGTACCTTGCTCTGACATTTCCTATAGATGTATAGATGCCGAATTTTCTACTTAATTACTTAGCATAAGTCTATATAGTATATACGAATACGTATACATACATACAGATGGATAGACATAATTGTCATTGGTTTATTTTCTATCTCCTACCACCAACTATAAACTCTATGAGAACATATTTACTTTTTTCTGGTTATTGTATCCCCAGTCCTAGAACTTGGCACATCAAAGGTGTTCTGTAACTCTCTGTTGGATGACTCCCCAGAGGGGTTGCTGTGTTAGTTACTTGGCAGTTACAGCCACGAGAAGAGAGGAGGTACAGATAGTTGGTATCTGAAACCTCCAACACCATGGTTGTTCCTGTGCTGAAGAGCTCACAGTAAACATGTCAAAATCATGTTGGAACTAATAGAAAAGAAAAGAGGTAGACACAAGGATATGGAATCACCTTGGTGAACTCAGTTCCGGGAATGGAAGAATTTGGAAAAGGTCACACTTGAACTGTGTCGTTAAGAAAGGGCTCGCTGGGTAGAGAATGTGGGTCTAGGTATATCCAGTAGAGGGTCATGAAAGAGCATGATGTTCTAGGAAACAGTGAGTGGTTCTTTGTAATGAAAGCATGAAGAGAGGTAGGTAGACACATGAAACAAGACGAGGAAGTTGATGGGAGTTTTTAATCTAATGCTGGAGGGTTTTGCTTGCCTAATTCTGTCTTACTGAATGCTAATCTCAACTCCTGAAGTTTGAGATGACTTTTCTAATGTGGAGAGCAGAATCTCTCGGGTCAGGGGGAATCAGGGTGGAAAGAGCAGTAAGTCTCTATGTTAAATTCAGTTCCAGAATGGCTTCAGAATTCCCCCACCAGAAGTACTGTAGATCGATTTGGATTTAGTCCATGTGACTTCACTTTCTAGTTTCTCTGCATGTTACCTCAGCCACCGATGAAGGAAAATGGCATAGATGGATGTGAGATTGTAAAAATTAATTACAGCAAGTGGACCAGGTTTTGATTATCACTAGTGAAGCTAGTGCTGTTTTTAAAATAAAATGAAGTAAAGCAAAATACAGACTCTCAAGTCATATGTACACTTAGATAAATACCCAGCATGCTGGAATGTTAAAAGAATCTGGATTTGGGATTAGGAGACCTGGGATCTAGTCCCAATTCTGTTACTTCTACTCTTTTGTGCGAAAGCAAGCCATGAATCTTCTTCTCATTTGTGAGATTTACACTCAAGCATTTTTATATTTTTAGATTTCCAATCATCAGTAGATATCTAGTATTTGCCAAGTTTTAAGTGTTGGGCTTTTGAACAGAATCTACCTGGAATGTATTGACTTATATGTATTCCAAGAATATAAAATGATTTTGCCTATGACTCCAGAGAGCAAGATGTGTTCCCCAAGATATCATGTTACCTGAGTTTTTTGACTCCGTGATGGCCACTGATGTGACGTCTGAAGGAAGGTGATCATGGTGAGTCACTACTTATTCTATTAATCCAAATGAGATTGTTATTACATAGCTGAGATAGGTAAGGCACAGGGGGATGGAAATATTTCTTTGATATCTTCAAGTTTCTTTTTGTTACATATAAAAAATTACTTTTTAAATAATAATAATGGAGTTGGCATTTTGTAGAATGGCCTGGGAAGCTGACACTTTCTCTAAGAAACTGGTTCTGGGTTCTGAACAGTAAGCAAGTGTAATTTTGGGGCAGTTTATTTGCACACCTGAAGTTGCCTATGATCTCTGATAACTCTACACTATAGTTTTAATGCCATTTAAATTCTGTTATGGCGAATACCATCTTTTCTTCTAATTTAGTAAATTAAATGAAAATAATTCTGGATATGAAGGTTAATTTGCTAGTAGCCTTTCCTGCCACTGCACTACTGGGTATTTACCCCAAAGATACAGATGTCGTGAAAAGAAGGACCATCTGTACCCCAATGTTCATAGCAGCAATGGCCACGGTCGCCAAACTGTGGAAAGAACCAAGATGCCCTTCAACGGACGAATGGATAAGGAAGACGTGGTCCATATACACTATGGAGTATTATGCCTCCATCAGAAAGGACGAATACCCAACTTTTGTAGCAACATGTACGGGACTGGAAGAGATGATGCTGAGTGAAATAAGTCAAGCAGAGAGAGTCAATTATCATATGGTTTCACTTATTTGTGGAGCATAACAAATAGCATGGAGGACATGGGGAGATGGAGAGGAGAAGGGAGTTGGGGGAAACTGGAAGGGGAGGTGAATCACGAGAGACTATGGACTCTGAAAAACAATCTGAGGGGTTTGAAGTGGCGGGGGGTGGGAAGTTGGTGGTGGGTATTATAGAGGGCACGGATTGCATGGAGCACTGGGTGTGGTGCAAAAATAATGAATACTGTTATCTTGAAAATAAAAAATAAATTAAAAAAAGAAAAAAAAAGTGTAAATTTTGAACAGGAGAATTAGACAAACAAATAAGTTTGTATAAACACATAAATATGAGTTGATATTAGTTAAGCTACTATAAAAAACTTGACAACGAATGAAAATCTTTTCAGAGGAGACATTTAGCAATTCTTCTTTAACCCCAGTCCAAACTGAGCATTACTAATAATGGGACAACTTGACATTAGTTGCCTTCTGATACGCTGCAATGTGTAGTTACTCACCAATGGAGAATTCTTAGTGAAAAAATATTTACACTTAATAGAATCAAGCCTTGTGATTTCTCCCCCAGTTTAAAGAAAATGCAAGGACAAGAGAAACAAGTCAAAAGAGACCACAGGAAACAATCAGAAAAACCCAGAATGCAGGGCAATGTAAAAAACAATTGGCCGTATCTCATTAAAAAGTCAATGTCATGACCAAGAGAAAAAACAAAAACATAAACATCTTGTTGGGATGTGCGGAGCCCTCCTATGTGTGGGGCTATCTTAGAGTGAAAGACAGCCGAGAGGCATAAGCTATGCAATTTTTGAACACTGATTGGATGATGCTTCCCAAAACCAGTCAGAAAACACATTTTGAGAACTTGAGACGATTTGCATATGAGCTGGATATTAGATGACAGTAAGAAATAATTACTAATTTTCTTACGTATGATAACATGATGTTATATAGGGGGATGTTCTTATTCTTAGGAGATGCTTGGTGAAATGTTTAAGGATGAAATCTGCAAACTATTCTAAAATGGTATATACACAGCAGCATACTAAAGAGAGTTGAAGCACATTTGAAAAATGTGAATGACGGTTTAATCTAGGTTGTGAGTATATTGGTATTTATTGTACTGTTTTTTGGACTTTTCCAAGACTAAGATAATTTCATAATTAACTGGAAGTGTTGCACAACAATTTAAATATATTTAGTGCCACTGAACAGTACACTTAAAAATGGTTAAAATGGTAAATTTTAGGTTCTATATATTTTACCAAAATTTTTAAGTGTTGGAAAAAAATCCTGTGTAAAAGAAGCAGCCTGTCATAATCATAGTAATTGTTGTCAATGAACTAGAGGTTGTCTCAGATCTCTAATTATTCACTTAAGGTTTACTCTTATTATTATTACTAATAATTCACTCTAATTATTCACTTATCGTCAGGGAAGCACATTGTAAACAATTAAAGAGACCACCAGATGATTGTTCTGGTATTCTGATTTTTTTTTTTAAGAAACGAGACAAACAGGGTCTGAATAAAATTCTACCGTTGAACAGTGCGGCGGATATTTCAGTAGGAATTTGGTAGGAAAAGTCAGTTTCAGTATGTTTGGGTTCTGTATAGACAGGCAGGAGGAGGTTCATCTTAACATAGCTTTGGGGGGTTCTCTTCTCCGTCGTCCTCGAGTCGTCCATGAGAGACAGCACTTAATGTTTAGCTTGGGATACAGAGAAACTGCAAAGAGTTAAGTACTGGAAAATTAAATTTATTTGTATAAGAACTCCAAGTAAATATTACAAAAATTATGTGAACCACAGTTCAGAGGATATGAATAGATTCTAAAAGTATCCTGGGACATAACTGAGGTTCAACAAGTCAGGGCCAATTTTTCCCTAAAGACTTTTAGGTTGAAGCCACAATTAAAGGCCACTTTTAGTTCTGGCCAGAGCTCTTCCCCTCACAAAGCTGTGGGACACTGTAATTCTTACTCACAGTGACGGAAAATATAAGCCTGGTTAAGTACAAAGGGCTGTTTTCTGCCAAGCTCAATGCAAGGAGGAAGTGGCAAGGGTGGGTACAGGACGGCTGAATTCCCCAGTCTTAACTGTGGATAGCGGGATGGCTTCAAGTTCTGAAAAACAATCCCAAATTAGGTCTTGTCAAGTCAGATACACATCTGCAAAAGGAATATACAGCCTGACAATGACTAGGGTATGGATACGGGACCAAAGAGGAAAATGATATCTTTTCACAACAGAGTCCTAAAGTAGAATCATGTATTGATTTAAAAAAAAAAAAATTATGGTATTTGGTGTTACACAGATTCCCTGGATTTCTAGTTGTGAGTGCAAATGTCTCTGTGTGTAACTTTGGGTTAAGCAAATTAACATCTCTATGATGCAGATTCTTTGATGTTAGAATGTGAAAAAAAATCCATTAGGTAGTCAAGTAAGTGAAAAAATGAATATAAATTATAAATTATTTAGCTCAGTGTCTTGTCCACATAAATGCTCAGTTAATCTTTATCAGTATCAAAGTTATGTCAGACTTTGCCTCAGTAGTTTGGAAGAGCCTGAGGGCTGAAATTAAACTCACCAAAGTGGGAAAACAACAGAGAGCATGACTGGGCTGATGGCAAATATAACTTCTAACATCTGAGATGGTAATTTAGGCTAGTAGTCAGAGATTCAAAATACTTGGGAGAATCCAGGAGGTACTCAAATGAGTGACTTGAGGGGGACGGTGTAGATGCCAAGATGTGTGAGTGGTCAAGTCTATGTCTATGTTAATCTGGTGAGAACATAGCCCATCTCAGAAGGCAGCTGCTATTTAATTCTAGGTCATGGTTGCAATGAGAGAATGCAGGCTCAGTGTGGGAAGACCTTACTAGTTTTTAAGAGAATCTGCAAATCCAATATATTTTATGTGACATTTCCTATTTCTCAAGCACTGATGCAATTTTTAGATACATCGTGTAGGCCAAACAAAACATGTCTGCATTCAGACACCACTAACTAGTGATCTCTGGTCTATGGTTTCTGACATCATGCCTATCTAAGCTTAATACTGGTTCTAAAGATCAAGATGGGACTGAAACTCTGGGGTGAGGACAAGTACACCAGATCTATTTATCAAGAGAATTGAGTCATAGACATAAGCCACGTATGTCATTGTAAATTTTCTAACAGCCGCACTAAAGAAAAGCTAAAAGAAAAGGTGAGGAGAAATCAGTCAAGCAGAGAGAGTCAATTATCATATGGTTTCACTCACTTGTGGAGCATAACACATAGCATGGAGGACAAGGGGAGTTAGAGAGGAGAAGGGAGTTGAGGGAAATTGGAAGGGGAGGTGAACCATAAGAGACTATGGACTCTGAAAAACAACCTGAGGGTTGTGAAGGGGCGGGGGGGTGGGAGGTTGGGGTACCAGGTGGTGGGTATTATAGAGGGCATGGATTGCATGGAGCACTGGGTGTGGTGAAAAAATAATGAAACTGTTATGCTGAAAACAAATAAATTTAAAAAAATTTATATTTATAAAAAAGAAAAGGTGAGAATAATTTTAATAATATGTCTCATTTAACCCTACATATCCAACGTATTATTTTAGCATGTAATTAATGCAGACTTATTAATAAGATAGTTAATATTTTTATGATAAATCTTGGAAATCAGGTATATATTTTATACTTTTAGAATAGCTTAATTCAGAGTTAATCACATTTAAAGTGCTCAGCAGCCACATGTGGTTCATGACTACTCTGCCAGACAGCACAGCTCTAGAGTGTGCTTCTTGAGCTTTATAGGTGCTAATGGTCCATGGACCACACTTTGCGTATCAAGGAGCTGGTGTTTGCAGAAAGTCTCCCTCAGTCAGAATCCTTTTTCACCCAAAATATTCCTTTTCTTTCAAATTCAGCAAATATCTGTTGAAGAGACTAAATGGATATTTTACTAATTAGTCACCAAATTTAGATATGGAACAATATTAATAACCTTAAAAACGCCAATATTTTTATACTCTGTGCAGAAGAACTGAGTCATTTACTCCTTTTTCTTTTAAACTTGAGAACCTTTTTCTTTTAAACTTGAGAACCAGATGCTTTGATGAGAACACACTTAAGCACAGGATAAACACAACTTTAAATTCCAACTTCAGAAGTTTGGCATGTTAAATATTTTAATAAAACAGACAATGGGATTGCAAGGGAAATTTGATAATAATATCTCAAGGCTTTAATATTTAGGGCATTCCTCGGTCAAGGGTATGAATATTTCATAGATTCTCTAAAGAGAAACACAAAGAAAACTTTTCATTTCCTCCTGACCAGTCTACTCGAGGGATAGGTAGAGCTCTACAGGCAGACTTTAGATCTTTGTGGAAATGATATGGATACATAAATATGGATAATTAAGCAGCTAAATGTGGGGCAGAATATAACTCAGGGATCCTATTTAGTGCAATCATATTCAGGCTACAAAAGCTTTTAAACTCAGAATAGTGTTCTGAAGGTGAGCAGTAAATCGGAATTCCTAAGAACTCGTTCTCACTCACCCGTGTCTCTCTTGTGAACTTTAGCAAGTGGCTTGCTCGAGTTTCTCCTCTCTCAGATGGTAACAGTTCGTCTTGCACCTATTTCACTAAGTTGTTGTGGGAAAATGTGAGCTCCCTACATGGCAACATCCTACTGACTTGTGAGGTACTCGCATATGCTGAGGAAGGTACTGAATCTTAAACACGTGGGCAGAGGGAGTGTGAAATGACAAGACATCAAGTTTTCAGGGCCCTCTCTTCTGTTGTGTTGCATAATAGCCATACCTGTCAATATTTCTACTCTCCACAAAGCAGGATTCCAATCACAGAACTAACGTCTCTTCCTACACAGAGTAGAAGAGCACATCAAAAGGTAAGTGAATCTTTAATTTTAAAGTCTTTGTTCGAGTTCTAAATTGAGCTAAGTAGGGCAATACATATACCAAAGGTATTTTTACCCCCCTGGTAACACTGTTTAGTCATTTATTGGTGTGAAATCTCTTGAGTGAAAAATATGAAGTTTGATTCTGATAGATGGTTTACATTAAACTCGTGTGGTAAAAATTATCCAGTGAGAATCATCAGAATAGACATAACTTTGTTTAAAACCTCAGAAATAATATGGCATCCATGAAAAGAAAAAGGTCAAACTCAATAATTAGGAAACATAAAATATTATTAAAAGAAATATTAAAAAGTGTAAATAAATTAAATAAATAAATGGAAAAGTAAATATCATAAAGACGCTGTTACTTGTACATTGGCCATAAATTGAAAGAAATTCCAATCAAAATTACAACTTTTTTTTGTGTGTGAACTTCACAAGCTGATTCTAAAATTTATATGTTAGAGTGAAGGACAAGCACAGCCTAGATGCTTCTGAAAAAAAAACTGTCTTTATTTTAAAAACTATCACTAAAATATACCAAATGACCAAGATTATATTATTTCAAGGAAAGACCAATAAAACTAAAGAGTGAGCCCAGAAATAAACACATACAGAACCTAACTTAAGACACAAATGGTGCTGCACATGTGAGAGAGAAGATAGTGGACTTTTCAGTAAGTATTCTAGGACAAATTATTAGTCATTTAAGAAAACAATAATAAAAAGTGGACCCTTGAGGCATGGGTGGCTCAGTGGGTTAAGCCGCTGCCTTCGGCTCAGGTCATGGGTCCTGGGATCAAGTTCCGCAACGGGCTCTCTGCTCAGCAGCGAGCCTGCTTCCTCCTCTCTCTCTGCCTGCCTCTCTGTCTACTTGTGATCTCTCTCTGTCAAATAAATAAGTAAAATCTTTAAAAAAAAAAAAAGTGGACTCTTACCCAATCAATCATCATATATAACATTAAATCTGGATACACTGAAGATATAAAATAAAAAGCAAAACTACACTCTATAGAACAATATTTTTATGCCCTGCATAAACGTAGAGTTTGATTAAACAAAACACAAAAAAATGCAAACCTCAGATGAAAAGGTTAGTAAAATGTATTAATCTATCAAAACTGCTGACTTCCATCAAAAGTCAGTGTAAAGGAGGTGAAAGCAGAATTGCACACAGAAGACGGCATTTTTCAATATATACAAACGGCAAATGATCGATCAATGTCCAAAAGAGAAAAATAAAAAGAATTCAAAATGTATAAGAAAAGGAGAAATAAATAACCAATAAAAAAGATGGGAAAAAGTCTTAATAGATAATTCACATAAAGGAAATTTGATCAACCAATGAAAGACGCTCAATCTGATAAGTGATTACAGAAATGAAAGTTAAAAGCCAAAATGAGAGATCATTTGTAACTCAGTACAGTGGGAAAAATGTTTCTGAACTGGAACACTTACATAGTACTTCTGGTGGGTACAAATTGGTAGAACCACTTCGAAAACAATTTGGCATTCCTGTGTACTCTATTGTGCTTCTGGCTTTGCGTTTTTCCCATAAATTTAAGGAAATAATCAAATATTTATTTTGTATTTCTGCATGCACTGAATTCTATTTTAGGGTAACCAACTAAGTGATGAGAAAAAGTTATTCTCTATAGAAGAATTCTGGCTAAATAATGCAGAATGAATGCTAGATTTAGAGAATTACCATTATACAACCTTCCGTAAATACATTTAGGTAGCTTTTGTTATTGTATTCTAAAACCATTTACATGAACCAATGGGGAACTTTCTGATGGAGTGATCAGACTGACACCAGCTGAACCCACTGATCCAGAGCTCACCTTGAGCTTCAGGATTAAAAGAGGTTAGCTGAAAAAAAACCGAGACCGGATTTTATCAGGCCAGTTGACAGGAAACAGAAAGACAGAGAAGGATGTGAAACGACGGCAGGAAGCCATCAGCCACATGGAGGTTACGAGACGTTTCTTGGGGTGAGTGACATAGTTTCTCTGACAAATCGACAGCATAAAAAAATAAGGAAGGAACTGTTATATAGTAAAAGAATTACAAAAGATGGAATAAAAAAACACAAGATTATTTGGGTTTTGATGTGGTCAAATCAACTATGAAAAGATAACCTTAAGACAATAAAATACGAAAAAGGACTAACTAGGCATTAGAGAATATTAAGGAATTATTTGTTAGGTATTTTCTGTTAAAATGTTATCAGATAAAGATTCATACTGAAATAGTAATATGAACAATTCATATAGGTGAAATGACACATCTAACATCTGCTTTAATATAAACCAAGATGCGAAGGTTACAGAATCTGGCATTTTTAGTAAATTATCAGTTATGGAGTGGTGGTAGAGAGGAGGAGGTCGAGAGCGACATCGGGATTTTGCCTTGGGTTGCGAAGGTGGTGCCACTCGCCCAGACGGAGGGTACAGAAGCAACAGAAAACTACAGAGATTAAGATGAGTTTAATTTTGAAAATAAGTTTTCGTTGCTAATGGAATGCGCAGAAAGTTCTCTGAAGTAAGCAGTGGGATAACTGCATATGAAATAAGAACAGCTCCCCTCTAGGAAAGGGATCAAATCACCCAGGAAAATGTAGATGGTAAGAAACGAAATCAAAGGACGAACTCTGACGAATCCCAACGTGTACAAAATAAACAAGGGAAGAATTTAGTGAGGGATTCTGAAAATAAAAAGGGCATTTGAATAGTTTTGAAAAGAAGAATTACTCAGCATAATGATGAATCAACACTAATCAAATACGGTAGAGAAGTTAAGGAAGACAAGAGGTGGAAATGATCCATGGGTTTGCCGAGTTGGCCATCACCGGTGCTGTTACCGGGAGTCATTCCATTTGAATAATAGTGGCACAGAACTCATTACCATGGGTTAGCGCCTATGTGAGCAGTGAGAATTGGAACACATGCTGTTTTGAGGAGATTAGCTGAAAACCAAAAGAGAGGCAGTTCAATAGTTGGAGTGCAAAAGGGGATTTTTTTTTCCTTTTTTTTTTTTTTTAATTTATTTTTTATTTATTTTCAGCATAACAGTATTCATTGTTTTTGCACCACACCCAGTGCTCCATGCAATCTGTGCCCTCTCTAATACTCACCACCTGGTTCCCCCAACCTCCACCACCCCCCCGCCACTTCAAACCCCTCAGATTGTTTTTCAGAGTCCATAGTCTCTCATGGTTCACCTCCCCTTCCAATTTCCCCCAACTCCCTTTTTTTTTTTTTTAATTTTTTATTTTTTATAAACATATATTTTTATCCCCAGGGGTACAGTTCTGTGAATCACAAGGTTTACACACTTCACAGCACTCACCAAAGCACATACCCTCCCCAATGTCCATAATCCCACCCCCTTCTCCCAAACCCCCTCCCCCCAGCAACGCTCAGTTTGTTTTGTGAGATTAAAAGTCACTTATGGTTTGTCTCCCTCCCAATCCCATCTTGTTTCATTGATTCTTCTCCTACCCACTTAAGCCCCCATGTTGCATCACCACTTCCTCATATCAGGGAGATCATATGATAGTTGTCTTTCTCTGCTTGACTTATTTCGCTAAGCATGATACGCTCTAGTTCCATCCACATCATCGCAAATGGCAAGATTTCATTTCTTTTGATGGCTGCATAGTATTCCATTGTGTATATATACCACATCTTCTTGATCCATTCATCTGTTGATGGACATCTAGGTTCTTTCCATAGTTTGGCTATTGTGGACATTGCTGCTATAAACATTCGGGTGCACGTGCCCCTTTGGATCACTACGTTTGTATCTTTAGGGTAAATACCCAATAGTGCAATTGCTGGGTCATAGGGCAGTTCTATTTTCAACATTTTGAGGAACCTCCATGCTGTTTTCCAGAGTGGCTGCACCAGCTTGCATTCCCACCAACAGTGTAGGAGGGTTCCCCTTTCTCCGCATCCTCGCCAGCATCTGTCATTTCCTGACTTGTTTATTTTAGCCATTCTGACTGGTGTGAGGTGATATCTCATTGTGGTTTTGATTTGTATTTCCCTGATGCCGAGTGATATGGAGCACTTTTTCATGTGTCTGTTGGCCATCTGGATGTCTTCTTTGCAGAAATGTCTGTTCATGTCCTCTGCCCATTTCTTGATTGGATTATTTGTTCTTTGGGTGTTGAGTTTGCTAAGTTCTTTATAGATTCTGGACACTAGTCCTTTATCTGATATGTTGTTTGCAAATATCTTCTCCCATTCTGTCAGTTGTCTTTTGATTTTGTTAACTGTTTCCTTTGCTGTGCAAAAGCTTTTGATCTTGATGAAATCCCAATAGTTCATTTTTGCCCTTGCTTCCCTTGCCTTTGGCATTGTTCCTAGGAAGATGTTGCTGCGGCTGAGGTCGAAGAGGTTGCTGCCTGTGTTCTCCTCAAGGATTTTGATGGATTCCTTTCGCACATTGAGGTCCTTCATCCATTTTGAGTCTATTTTTGTGTGTGGTGTAAGGAAATGGTCCAATTTCATTTTTCTGCATGTGGCTGTCCAATTTTCCCAGCACCATTTATTGAAGAGGCTGTCTTTTTTCCATTGGACATTCTTTCCTGCTTTGTCGAAGATTAGTTGACTGTAGAGTTGAGGGTCTATTTCTGGGCTCTCTATTATGTTCCACTGATCTATGTGTCTGTTTTTGTGCCAGTACCATGCTGTCTTGATGATGACAGCTTTGTAATAGAGCTTGAAGTCCGGAATTGTGATGCCACCAACGTTGGCTTTCTTTTTCAATATCCCTTTGGCTATTCGAGGTCTTTTCTGGTTCCATATAAATTTTAGAATTATTTGTTCCATTTCTTTGAAAAAGATGGATGGTACTTTGATAGGAATTGCATTAAATGTGTAGATTGCTTTAGGTAGCATAGACATTTTCACAATATTTATTCTTCCAATCCAGGAGCATGGAACATTTTTCCATTTCTTTGTGTCTTCCTCAATTTCTTTCATGAGTACTTTATAGTTTTCTGAGTATAGATTGTGTGTCTCTTTGGTTAGGTTTATTCCTAGGTATCTTATGGTTTTGGATGCAATTGTAAATGGGATTGACTCCTTAATTTCTCTTTCTTCTGTCTTGCTGTTGGTGTAGAGAAATGCAACTGATTTCTGTGCATTGATTTTATATCCTGACACTTTACTGAATTCCTGTATAAGTTCTAGCAGTTTTGGAGTGGAGTCTTTTGGGTTTTCCACATATAGTATCATATCATCTGCGAAGAGTGATAATTTGACTTCTTCTTTGCCGATTTGGATGCCTTTAATTTCCTTTTGTTGTCTGATTGCTGAGGCTAGGACTTCTAGTACTATGTTGAATAGCAGTGGTGATAATGGACATCCCTGCCGTGTTCCTGACCTTAGCGGAAAAGCTTTCAGTTTTTCTCCATTGAGAATGATATTTGCAAAAGGGGATTTTTAATAGAAATAATCTTTCAAAATAGAAACGACTTCTTTTTTTAAATAGAAATGGCTTCAGCATGTTTAGAGGTGAGATAAAGGAATCAGTCAAGAGAGTGAATTTGAGAATTTCTAAAAAACAGGGGAACACATGAAATATAGTTTCAGCAGAGAGAAGGATGGAAGGCATTAAAAACAAGTTGGATAAATTAGCTCTGAACAGGACAAGTAATTATTTTTTCTTTGAATCTGTAAAAAATTTGTGAGAGTAGGTGCATGTATAAAAGAAATATTTCACTTGGTAAGACTGAAGTATTATTTTTTCTTCAAGAAATAAATCTATTTCTAAAAGAAGAAGGTGCAGCCACCTAAGGTCAGAACTATGTTGTTTTAGAAACATCACTGGAAAAAAAAGAGATCATTTGGTAGTTTCTATGTTTAGACTCAGTGTAATCTGTGCAATGTGAGGCAAACCATACAGTGAGAGGAGGCAGTGTCAGAGGTTGACAAGAAAGATCTTGAAAGACCAGTGAAAATTTAGAATATTTTTGGATATCCACACCTTAGTGAAATTTCCTAAAATTACGTCTACAAGAACCCAGGAATTCAATTACAGGTACAGAAAACAAAGTTCTTATCAATCTACCCTTGAAGTTAGCAAAAGCACAAAAACAGATTATTACAGAGGGAAATTAAATGACGTGCCGTACATCTAGGTGGGATCAGAAAAGGGGTAGGTCCATTAAGGTGGTGATGGGTTAAGAAGTCTTTAGAAAATAGCAATAAGGGGGGTGCCTCAGTGGCTCAGTGGGTTAAAGCCTCTGCCTTCGGCTCAGGTCATGATCTCAGGGCATTGGGATGGAGCCCCGCATCGGGCTCTTTGCTCGGCAGGGAGCCTGCTTCCCTCTCTCTTCCCCAGTCTCTCTCTCTCTGCCTGTCTCTCTGCCTACTTGTGATCTCTGTCAAGTAAATAAATAAAAAAAAGAAAAGAAAATAGCAATAATGATGGATAAAAGACAGCAGGAATGTCAAAGGAGGAGAGTGTTGTTCCAAGTGTCGAACAATCTGGATATAGAGAACAGTTCAAGTAGAATGCTGCTACCACTTCTGGATTCTATGGAAAGTAAAAGAATTAAAAAATTACCTTAAGACCTATTTCCAAAGAGGTACAAGGGCTGATCTGTGAACAAACTGACAGAAAGGAGATCATATGTGATAGGACCAGGTCTCCAGAGGAAGGGGAGGGGTGAGCGGTAAACAGAATGGTGGGTGGGAAGGAATTCCCGAACAGGCCAGCAATGAGAGGAAATGAGGCAAAGGTAGGCAAAGGCTTGTACTCTGGTTGGTGGCCAAAGAACAGAGAGGGAGAACGTGTCAGGTGGACTGTTCTTGAAGCTCCTAAGCAGACCAAGTGCCAAGTGATCCAAGAGCCTTATAAGATTAGCCATTTTTAAGCTCTACTTTTTTTAAAAATTTATTTTCTATTTATTTTCAGTATAACAGTATTCATTATTTTTTCACCACACCCAGTGCTCCATGCAATCTGTGCCCTTTACAATACCCACCACCTGGTACCCCAACCTTAATTTAAAAGGAAAATCACTGAGAATTTACTTACTTTATCTCTGAAGTTTTCTCTTCATCAGACTGTAGATGGGAAAAGTGGATCTGGGTTCATTGCGCATTTAAATTTTTTAAATTTTTATTCAAGCCAGTCTTACCACACTCCATATATATATACATATTATATACATACATATACATACATATATTATATACATTATATGTATATAATGTATATGTGTATATTCCACTCTAGGCACGATACAGAACAAAAAATAAGAATCTTTTGCCATACCTCTGAGGAGCTTGTTCTCTTACTGAAGGTATGAGAAGTACACAAAATTTACCTCAAATCTGTGGGTTTGGGAAGAAGTCTTCTTTTTCCACTAAAGTAGACTTCAAAATCTTCGATCTTTAGCCTGTGGGCATAGTCAATGTATCCTGATATCTCCTGCCCATGAGAATTTTTGTCACGAATAAAGATCACAGTCTGGTAGCACACACACAAAAAAGACAGAATAAAAAGAGTAAATAAATTAAAGCCATCTGAATATATTGCATATGATAATAAAATCTGTAGTCTTCGAGTGTCACATGTGCCAGACCGCATGCTCAGTGCTTTACCTTTCACCCTCACCATGATCCTATGAAGCAGGTATGATTATTTAATCCTGACACATGAAGAAATTCATGAAAAGTTAACTTCACAGGAGTATAATGTACATTTATAATAATTTTATAAGACGATATCAATAATTAACTTACAGGTCTTCCAAAAGGCAGACATTTTAAGTGTTTGCATAACATTAATTTATTTCCTTTCCCCCGAATCCTATTGTCTTCCCATGGTCATAATTTCTTTAGATAAGAAAACTAAGGAACAAAGAGGCTGAGTACCTCACTAATAGTCTCACAGTTAGTAATCAAAAAATTGAGATTAAAACCCAAGTTCTTGTGTTTGTCTATTTAATTACTACATTATTTTTCTATCTCAATTCCTATGTATGTTCCATTACAAAGATATAAATTGGTCCCTTCTCATTACTGTGAGAGTCAAAAAGTCTCTTAATAAAACTAGAATCTCTTTAGAATTAAAGTCACCTTCCAAATTAAGTCCACAGGTCAAAACAAAAAGTACATTTTTCTCATTCATATTATTTCCTGAACAAATATCATTGTGCACTTACTACATATTAGATCCTGTTGAAGGTGTCAAGGATACAACACAGTAAGTACCCTGGCCTCTCAGAATGTATGCTCTGGTGAGGGGAGACAGACGAGATATGAAAAGGAAAAAAGTATTTCCAGTGAGTGATAAATGCCACAAAGCAAATAAAGAACATGGTAGATTAGAGAATGAAGTCATCAGAGAGGGAGAAAAACCATGAGAGACTCTTAACTATAGGAAACAAACTGAGAGTTGCTGGAGGGCACATGGGTGGGGGAGGGGAACTGGACGATGGGCATTAAGGAAAGCACATGATTTGATGAGCACTCGATGTTGTATGCGACTGATAAATTATTGAACACTACGTCTGAAACTAACGATGTACTCATATGTTGGCTAATTGAATTGAAATAAAAAATTAAAAAAAAAATAAAGAACATGGTTGACAAGAGAATGAATTGTTGGTGGCGAAGTCTACTTTTGGTCATCAGAAAAGACTTGGAGGAGGCCAGTTTAAACCAAGACTTGAAGCCTGAAGGATGAGAAAAAGTGAGGCATGTGAAGACCTAGACCAGCAGCCTGTCAGGTGAGGGAAGGAGCGGACACCGAGCGTACGTGGAAGTCAGCTCGAGCAAATGGAAGAATGGCAGTCCTTTCTCTATCAAGCTGACAGACACTGATCTCAACCTCCAAGAGAAAAACAAAGCCAAGCAAGCAAACAAACAAAAAAACCTATTTAGCTGGAAAAGTTCTTCATGGCTTTATTTCCAGGTCTAATTCAAAGTGGAGAATCTCATGACAACGTTCCACATTTGGAAGAAACTGTAAACAAGTCTTCCTTTTCCTCTCTGCCCATCGCTGGACGGTTCCTTGTTGGGTCTCTGTGTGGTCAGTTACAGGAAGCACTCACGTGGGTCACCTTCACAGAGCTTCCAAAAAGGTGAACCGAGAAAACTGAAAGAATCCTTTTTCTCGCTGCACCTGAGAAAACATGTTGCTAACAATGTCCCAGCTGAAAAACGGAAGAACAAGCCACGAGGTACCGCTGGTCGTTATTTTGTTAAATTGCATCTTCCTGCCTCCTGCAGTCGTTTGGCACTTGGTGCTGAGGAGGCCACGCAGAGAAGGATTCTGAGGCACGTCCTTGGCTTAAGGAGAGTGTGGTGATGGATCAGCACCATTTTCCACAGAGGCGGCTCAAGGAGCCCGCATTGTCATTCCTGTGCTCAGTCTCACGTAGGTTCAGTCCTGCACCTTCTCGTCTCCACCACACAGCTCCAAGTTAAACTTCCTCAGATTTGTCCATGCTTTCAGCCATGGTTTTCGGCCATGGCTTTCAGTCCATGGTTTCTAGCTTTTACAGCACAAATTCTAAATGGACAGTAACTCAGAGACGTCTTAAGACTCTTAGACTTCTAAATCCATACCTAAGATTGCTATCTCTGCTTAAACAAGGCTACATACTAGAACTATCAATGTTTCATGCGAAGTCCTTAAGGTCCTTGAAATCTTTACCCCACCAAGGCTGCTCCTAATGTTGAGGCGAATCTTACAGGCACATAGCGGGAAAAATGTCCGAAATAAGTCGTCTACTTTTAAAATGGAACTCTATTATTAAAGATTTGATTGATTGATTGATTGATTTACTTTTGAGAGAAGAGAGAGCATGGGGGGAGGAGCAGTGAGGGGGGAAGTGGGGAAAGAATCTTAAGCAGACCCTGAGCTGAGTGCAGAGCCCAGCGCAGGCCTTGATATCATGACCCTGAGATCATAACCTGAGTCGAAACCAAGAGTCAGACACTTAACCAACTCAGCCACACAGGCACCCTTAAATGGAACTCTATTAACAGAAAAAGAAACAACAACAAAAACACCCTCCTCTGTCTGCCTCTATCTTTAAATGAAATGGATCAGTCTTATTTTTTCAGTAGAATAGCATACCAAATATTGTAACTGACCTTCCTCATGAAAGCAAAAATAAATTCTGGATAAAATCTAAAATGCAACTTGTAACATGCATTGATGCACTGTCAAAAATGAGGAATACTTAGAGTCTAAAAACTAAGTGGAAATAGATTCCCAGAAAGGAAAGCAGAGCCCTAGAACCATCTTTGTCCTGCAGGCATGTGCCCAACTGCAGGGAATCTTAGAAAGGGTTTCATGATCTTGGGAGTTGGAGGTGACAGGAGACAAAATCCAGCCTTTCAGGTAGAGAGATTAGGACTATTGCCTCAACATACGGCAGAGAAATGAGAAAAGGATAAAAACAATCTTCAATGTGTCCATAGAAAAGAAGAATGTTTCCAGAATTATAAACCCAGAGAAAATATCTTTCAAGTGAGAAAACCAAAAAATGAGAGCCTTGATTGACAAAAGACTCTTAACTCAAAGAAATCCTGGAGGATGTATAGTTGCCTCTTGAAAAACATGGGTTTGAACTATATGTCTCCACTTATATATGGATAGGTTTTATAAAAAAATACAGTACAGCACCATAAATGTATTTTCTCTTTCTTATGATTTTCCTGTTTTCTTTTCTCTAGCTTCCTTTATTGTAAGAATACAGTATGTATACACACAACATGTAAAATACGTGTTAGTTGACCCTTTATGTCATCAGTAAGGTTTGCAGTCAACAGCAGGTTACTAGTAGTTAAGCTTTTGAGGAGTAAAAAGTTATATGCAGATTTTTGACTCTGTAGTGGGGTTGGTACCTTTAACCCTTATATTGTTGAACAGTCAACTGTATTTCAGGCAAAAAAGTGACTCTAACTGAAAGGTCAGAGATAAAGAATAGAATGAAATTCCAAGAATATAGTAAATATATAGAAAAATATATGATGGAATGATAGCATTATGGGCTGAACTGTGTTCCCTCAAAATTCCTATGTTGAATCCCTCAGTATATCAGAGAATGTATTTGGACATAGGGCTTTCAAAGAAGTTATTAAGCTAAAAGGAGCCCATTAGTCACTAATCCAATCTGACTTTATGAGGAGGTATTTGGACACAGAGAGACACCAGGGGTTTGTACACATGGAAAGACCACGTGAAGACACAGTGAGAAATGGGTACCTGCACATCAAGGAGGAAGTTTTCAGAAGAACCAACCCTGCCAACATCAACATCTTGATCTACCTTTTGCTCCTGGCTTTGATAACTGTGAGAAAATAATCTCTGTTGTTTAAGCCACCCAGTATGTGGTATTTTGTTATGGCAGCCCTAAAGAACTAATACACATGGTAATAAATGAAAATAATGAAGTAATTACAGTCAGTGTGAATGGCCAAGTGTTTAAGTTAAAAAACAAAGGTTCTTAGAGTGGATAAAAACAAAGGATATAAAACTTAAGGCTGAAAGGTAACTGATCAAAGAACATGCATAAGAAAATGTCTGTCTAAAAAGTTGGTATCAGCATATTGGTATGAGACAAATGAACTTGGAAGGCAAAAAGCATTTCTAGAGATGGAGAGTCACTAGATAATGATAAAATATTCAATTCAGAGAAAGATAGAGCTATTATAACTTTGAATTAACCTTTGAAAAAAATAGCCTGAAAATGTGGAAAGCAAAAATCGATAGAACTGTTTAAGGATAAATAGACAAGTCATCATCACTATGGTAAGTTTATCTCTCTCATTAAGTCCTAGATCAAATCATAAATTCCATAATTATTATAAAGTTAATATACATTGTAAAGAATTAAAAACACAAGGGTGAGTGCTTGGTTTTTACTTAACCAAGTACCTAAACATCTTTACTGTTCAGTGTCTTGTGGGTAAAATGAATAATGGTGTAAAATTATATGTATATGTGTATATACCTCTCCATAATCTCACTATTTTACATTATTATATACAGCTTTCCCATGTGAGTTTAAAGCCCATTGTCTATGGGAATTTGAGTACAGTACTTTAAATCTCAGTTCTCTAGCCTTGTGAGAGTTAAGTGGATGCCCTGTGATTTTTGTGAATCTAGGGGTTTTCTGAAGCTAGACAACTTCAAGTCAAGACAAACTGAGTATAAAGTTCACTGTTTGTCCTTGGGTGGGTTGTTCAAGTTCTTAACTCCTCTATATATTCTTAAGTCCTATGCTCCTAAATAGGTTCCTGCAAAATCTAGCAAGTTTCTACAAAACCAAACTGAATACCTCCAAAACAAACAAAGGAACAAACAAAACAAAACCAGGCAAGCTTCATTGGACCTAAGCGTTTAGTTAGCTAAGCCTTCTTGTAGCCTCTCCCCTCCTCCCATTTCTCCTTCATCTCTGGAGAGCAGTGAAATCACCTCTTGTCTCGCGTGAAATGGCTCAGCTCATAGTCAGGTGCTGTCAGAGCCTGGCCTTCTGCCTGTGCACCCAATTTGTATGCCACATGCAAATGCTCTTTTTTTTTCAATGGGGAAAGTCTAGCGATCATTGTATCTGTAATTTCTTTTATTTTCAATAGAAACAAATGACTTCATTGATGTCTTTCCAAGTATGGCTATTTAGGTGTAAAAATATATTGTGAAAGAAATTTTAGTAAAATAAAAAAAATCTGCAAAATTAAAAAAATTCCTAACGGATAACATGCTTCATAAAATTATTTTAAAAAATGATTATAACTATTGATGTGTAGTAATTGGCAAAAGACTGTCAGGAAATTACAACTCAATATTTAACTTTGAACTACATCATTACAAAAACAATGTAGGTGACAGGAAAAAATAATGAAACAGAAGAGGTAAGACATAGTTGTAAGGTACTTGGTGGTTGGTTGAAATTTTATTTTCTCTTGTTTATATTTTATTATATAGACTGTCCAAGAATTACAAGTCAGTTAACTAACACTTTTTTTTTTTTTTTTAAAGATTTTATTTATTTATTTGACAGAGAGAGAAATCGCAAGTAGATGGAGAGGCAGGCAGAGAGAGAGAGAGGGAAGCAGGCTCTCTGCTGAGCAGGGAGCCCGATGCGGGACTCGATCCCAGGACCCTGAGATCATGACCTGAGCCGAAGGCAGCGGCTTAACCCACTGAGCCACCCAGGCGCCCCACTTTTTTTTTTTTAAAGATTTTATTTGTTTGTGAGAGAGTGAGCAAGAGAGCACAAGCTGTGGGGGAGGGGCAGGGGGAGAAACGAACTCCCCACTGAGCAGGGAGCCTGATGTAGGGCTCCACTCAGGACCCTGGGATCGTGACCTGCGCTGAAGCAGAAACTTAAATGACTGAGCCACCCAGGGGCCCCAAACTCACATTCCTGATTAACAAATTTAATATATTCCTTTATCAATGTATTTTCTTCTAAGGTGAATACTAATTACCCCTGCTATTAATACTACTAGGTATCAGTTATTAAGAAGCCATTATGTTCTGAGCAAAATACTGGGAGCTTTACATTCATTACCTTTAATTCTCTCAAAAATATATAATGGTTAGATAGCATTATTATTGTCATTTTGTAAATGTAGGTGCTGAAAGCGTTGTGAATGACCACCTCAAAAGACATGTAACTCAAGAATGGGGCAACCACACTCACAGCCAGGACGCCGTCCCATGACATCCTTTTTTATAATCACTCCCCAGTGGACTCTCAGACTAGGGTCCAAATGTTGGCCCTGCCATCTGCTTACTTTGTGACACTGGTGCATTCATTATCCTTTGTAAGATTCAGTTTCTTCTGTTACACAATGGACATATTATCTGCTTCTCCAGGTTGTTGTGTGAATTGAGACTATTTTTGCTCAGCACTTAACAATGCCTGGTACATGGTAAACACTCAGTGAATATTATCTATTGTCTTTTAAAATTTTTATTATTACTGTTGCTATTGAAATTATATCATGTTAAGAGTTTTATCAGTTTCTTAGTGATAAGGAAAGGGAATACTCGTATCAGAATTCCATTGCTTGGGTGTGTGTAATTATGTTGCTGGACATGGTTCAATTCATTTGTTACATTCAGCACTCTCAGTTAAAACTTCGTATTTTGAAGTTGAAGTTTAAACATTTTTTCCAGGTTTTACTATATACAACCAGAATGGACCCAACTGGTAATAAGGTCATGATTCTGGCGTCCAGAATGGGCAGAATAAGCTAAGAGAGCCCTTTGAAGAATCAGGTTTATTTCCGCCCGAGTGTGACATATTTTAGTGATTTCAAGCTTTCTTATGTGAAGCCCTGTAATGTTTCACTAAGAATTATAAAATGTTATAAATAATTGTTATAAGTTTCTTTAGTAACACTTGCTTTAAAAAATAATAACCTTATTGAGGTATAATTTATATAAAATAAAAACCACACGCAAATTTTAAATGTGTAGTTCAATGATTTTATTTAATTTTCAGTTCTATGCAACACAATCCAGTTTTGGAACATTTTTATACCAAAGGGATCCCTTGTGCCCCTTTGCAGTCATCCCTGTTCCCACCCCTAGCCCCAGGCAACCACTAATCTACTTTCTGCCTCTATAGATTTGCTTTTTCTGGATTTTTCATATAAATGGGATCATACAATATATGGTCTTTTTCATTTTAATAACTTTTTTAAAATCAGAGTTAATTTCCCAGGAGATACATGAAAACTATAAAGACTCTTTTAAATGATGATGTTATGTTTATAAGAAGGCAGACTTCCAAAATACTTATTGTCCTTAGATAAAACCTTTTAATCCTCTCTAGAATAAGTCAAAGTATAACCACCACAAATATTTCAGCAAGTCAACTGATATTTATTTGAAACCATAAATATTGGTTTACATTTATTTGCAACCTAGGTAGAAAACACTAGTTCTTGTTATGGCAGCAAAAATACAAGAACAAGCCTTTGATAGATTAATTAAGATACAAGTATTCCTGATATTGAAGCAGGGGCTCAGACACCGAGGAAAATGTGGAATCTGAGATTTTACTGAGATGGTCTGTGGCCTCAAGTGTGAACCAATGTTAGCTGAAAAGACTTATGGAATGCCTAGTTAGGTCCTCATTACTTCTCATGTGTTGGGAAAAAATGAATTAAAGTACAATTTAGACCATTAATATATCATTTGGATCTTTGGCTGCTTGTCTTTTCCCAGAAGTGGATTAAAATACAAATTCATAAACTTGTTATGAGTTGAGTACATGTGTTGCCTGATTTTTCTTGCCAAACACTAATGAGGAGACATAAACTTGATACATTGAAATGGGACTTTTTCAATAGTAAAGCCAAAGTCACTTGTTTAAAAAAAAAAAAAAAGTCATAGTAAACAGAATGTTGCTAAAACTGAAACATCCATTTCAGGGAATGAGGGCTATCACAGGAGCAAAGTTTGTGTGCTACCCCCCTGAGACTGTCAGTATGCTCCCTGATGGAAACAAATGAAGGAAGAAATTTTTATCTCCTTTAATCTAAAAACCCTTGGAATACTTTCATGAATCATTAGTTTTAGGGAATCCTTTTCTCCTTTCAGAAGAGAAATGATTTTGCAAATGGAATCCAAGTTCCGACAATTTTTTGTAACATTTCAAAATGTGTCCTTACCTATTTCTGTAAAACAACTTACTTTCTGGAATTCCTTATGCTGATAATTATTTTAAAATCCGACATCATTTTATTCAGTTGCAGTTCGACACATCTTTTCACTCACATATGCAATTCTCAGGGTTATGCTTAAGAAAGTTCTTTGCCCTTCCTGTTGAAGGTTTAGTTAGGCTCCGAACCAGCACATTTTTCCTTCCATGTTCTGTTGGCCGAAGCAGGTCACAGGCCAGCCCAGATTCAAGAGGCGGGGAGAGTGACTCCTCTTGAGAGTTGACTCCGTTTGAGCTGCAAAAGTGTCAGTGCAAAGGGGCAATAGATAAAGGACTAAGTAGAGAACCGTGGTCCTTTTCAATCTATACTTCCTAGGAGTTTCCCATGTAGCTGGGTTGTTCATTTTGTAACAGCTGGAGATTTGATTTCTGAGGGAATCGTGGACTAATAACTCACTCTTGAATCACTGTCTTACTTTCCATGCAATCGCTACTATGGACATATAAACATGCTGTATTATCTACTATTTGAAAAAGTAACAGCTAGTTACAGTCCCAAGTTTTTGCTTTTCTTTACAGTTCTCATATCTCTTTATCCGTTACAATCAGTGTCTTTGTCCTGCAGCACTCTGATGAATAGTTCTGCCTCTCACATCTACTGTTCCGTCTTGCCAAATCCAACGGTCAAGTCTCATTTTCTCTTTTACTTGAATTTCCTGCAGTGGTTGGTCACCTTCTTCTTTCTTGAAACTTTTTAATTCTGGTTTCTGTGACATTATATATTTCCAAGATTTTCTTTTGCTTCATTGATCTTTTCTTCACTGGCTCCTCCTTTTTTTCTGATGTCTAAGTTTTGCAGCTCTCCAAGGCTCGGTCTTCATCTTTTCTCTGTCTGTGTTCACTCACTAATTGCTCTTCTCCAGTTTCAGAGCTTTAAGTATCAGTTCTTATTCTTTCATGAACTTTAGACTAATGTGGATAATTTTTTTTTAATCAAAATCTTTATCTCCAGCCTTGGAGTTTCCTGAATTTCAACATAGTAGGTGTTATTGTCTACAACATCATTTTAATTGGATGTAATGCAGGCACCTAAGTTTGCAAAACCATACCATCATTCTGTAAATCCACGTTTAATTATGCCTCCTACAAAAGCAAAGAAATTCACCATCAAAATGTAGATGCCTCTGCATCAACTCTGATTTCTTTTCTAATTCCCACAGCTAATCAATCACCAAATTCTCTTGACCATACTTTTAAGATATATCTCAAGCCATGCTTTTGCTTTCTAAGATCATTGCCAACATTGAATAAGATGTTTGAAATAACAAACTTACTGTTTCCCTGCTGACCTAGCATAATCACTTTCCCTGACACCATTTCTTCTTTGCTCCAACTACTTTCAAAAGTATTCCAGAATTTCCTCTCTAAAGCAGAAATCTGAATGTGTCTCTCCTGTTTTGTTGGTTATTTGAGTTCTGAGACACAACCTCTTTAGTACTGTAGATCGCCCATTATCTGATGCCAAACTACCTGTCCAGGACCACTGTCACCTCTACCTCCCCCTTTCATGGAACCCCTTTGGTGAAAGGTATTTGTTTAATTTCACACTTACTATTTATTTGTATTTAATAATGCATTTATATATTTTCTAAGATTCAAATACTACCTCAAAACTTATCTAGAGGTACAGTTTCATCTTCATCACTCTTCCTTAATCTTGGTACTTATTCCTCAGAAGAACCTCATTTCCTTTTTTAGTTGTTTCTAAATAACATATTAATACTGATGTTTCTGACTTTTTTTTTCTTTTTTACCTACTTCATATTGTGGAAGATGATGATTTATCTCTATTACCAGCCTCCTTTTCCCTCTCAAACCACTTATAAACTTTTCTTCCACCCAGCACCCAAATAAGGCAATTTCCTAATTTTAGGTTAAATGATTATGTAGTGTTTACAATTTTAATACCATTTAAACATTACCACAGCTGAGCCACAGAAGCAGAGAGGTCAAGGTATTTATTCACCCAGCTATGATTACTTTCCTTTCTTCAACAATTTTTTATTTCCTAGAAGGTTGATTGCCTTGGCTTCTCACCCTTGAAGTTTTCTATGAACCTATCATTAATCAACTAGAAATTTTCAACAGAACTACCACCATTCTCCTCAATACATTCATAATCTGTCAGTTTTTATTTTTCTTGGAGATGTACCTTTGGGAATTCAGTCTTCCTTTCCCTATATTTAATTCTTTCTAGGCTAAAATCTTTTTTTTTTTTTTTAAATTCTTTTCAGTATTACCTTAGGAATTTCCTCTGCTTCTCACATGAGCTCCCATAACAGTTTTTAAATATTTTTATTTTGTACCTGCTCCTTTATATTGTAGTTTGTGAGGTCCTTGCTGGCTGGAGACCATATCTAATGTCATATGCTTTATCTAGCTTTGTATGCTTCATTATCTCTCCTGGATTTTAGTTCATGGCAAGGGTGCAACCAACATGGTTTTAGAATTGAGGCAACTGGAGGAAGAGTCAAGATGGTGGAGGAGGGGCAGGCTGAGATGACAGGAGATCAGCTAGACAGTTATCAAACCATTCCAAACACCTACACACCCAATAGGAGATCGAAGAGAAGAAGAGCAGCAATTCCAGAAACAGAAAATCAACCACTTTCTGAAAGGTAGGACCTTCGGAGAAGTGAATCCAAAGTGATAGGAAGATAAACTGCAGGGGAGGGGCCAGCTCCCAGCAAGCAGTGGAGCAGCAGAGCACAAAATCCAAACTTTCAGAAGTCTGCTCCACTGAGGGACATCACTCCAGAGGCTAAGTGGGGGTGGAGCCCTCTTGGGGACAGTGTGGTCTCAGGTCCTGTGGGGTCACAGAAGGATCGGGGCTATCTGCGTGTAGCAGAGCTCGCAGGTATCAGAGTGGGGAAGCTGACTACAGAGATGGAGTCAAGGAGTGAGCTGTCAATTCGGGGTTACCTTAAACTGTGATCAGCAGCACAACTGGATCTTTGAGGAGGAACCCCATAAGTGGCAGGTCTGGGGTGACCCACATTCCTCCACCAGAAAGCAGCATGGCAGGAATCTACTGGGTTTGGAGACTCCAAACAGGGCTGTGTGCAGGAGATAGAAATGCTCAGTCACAGGCTGGGTGAGCTTGGAGCACAGCTGGAGACCAGGGAGATGGGAGTGATTGACTGCTTTTCTTCGAGGGCACAGTGAGAAGTGGGGCTCAAGCTTTTGGCTCCTCTGGGCCAGAGATTGGGAGGCCACTGGTTTCACTCCTCTCCTCCAGAGCTCCATGGAAAGCCTTCAGGGAACAAAAGCTCCCAAGAGCGAACTTGAGCAGATTACTTAGCCCAATACCTGGCAAGGGCAGTGCATTTCTGCCTCAGGCAAAGACATTTGAGAATCACTACAACAGGCCCCTCCCCCAAGATCAGCAAGAACTGCCAGCCAAGACCAAGCTCATTGATCAGGGAAACAGCAGAATTCCAGAGCCAGGGGAAAGGAAAGCATGAAATTCATTGCTTTCTCCCCATGATTCTTTAGTCTTGCAAAGTTAATTAAGGTTTTTTGATTTTATTTTTTTCTAATTCTAAATTTTTTAACCTTTCCTCTTTCCTCTTTTAACATTTTTTAACTAGTTTGTCTTAACAATACTTTCTAAAAAATTCTTTTTAAACCTACATTTTTATAGCATTTTTATAGTCATATTTTATCCTTCATTATATCTAGCTCTTTTTTTGTATACATATAGGGTTTTTTTAATTCTAAAAAATTCTGGGATACAATTTCTCCTAATAGATCAAAATATACCCTAAGTCTGGCACAGGGCTTTGTTCTAGTCCCCAGCCTGAGCAAATTCTCTCCACCTTTTTCCTTTCTTCTTCCAAATAACTTATCAATTCCTTTTTTAGATTTTTTTAATAAATTTTCATCTTTACAGTCCTATTCCACCCCTTCATCATCTTTACCCCTATTTTTGCATATATATAAGTTTTTCTTTCTTTAAGATTTGGGAGGTAGTTTCTTCTAAGAGACCAAAATACATCCAAAATCAAGTGGGTGGCTCTGTTCTATTCACCACTCTAATATATATAAGTTTTTAAAATTTTTTTAAATTTCTTTTTACTCCCTTTCTTCTCCCCCCAATTTGGGGTCTCTCCTGATTTGGTTAGTGTATATTTTTCTGGGGTCTTTGCCACCCTTTTAGTATTTTATTCTCTCATTAATATATTCTTATCTGGATAAAATGACATAGTGGAAAAAATCACCACAAAAAAAGAACCAGAGGCAGTACCGAAGGCTAGGGACCTAATCAATATGGACATTGGTAATATGTCAGATCTCGAGTTCAGAATGACAATTCTTAAGGTGCTAGCTGGGCTTGAAAAAGGCATGGAAGATATTAGAGAAACCCTGTCTGGAGAAATAAAAGCCCTTTCTGGAGAAATAAAAGAACTAAAATCTAACCAAGCTGAAATAAAAAAAGTTATTAATGAGGTACAATCAAGAATGGAGGCTCTTACTGGTAGGATAAATGAGGAAACTGAGAGAATTAGTGATCTAGAAGATCAAGTGATGGAGAATAAAGAAGCTGAGGAAAAGAGAGACAAATGACTACTGGACCACGAGGGGAGAATTCAAGAGATAAGTGATATCATAAGATGAAACAATATTAGAAAAATTGGGATTGCAGAAGAAGAAGGGGGGGCAGAAGTTATGTTAGAGTGAATTATAGTGGAAAATTTCCCTAATATGGCAAAGGGAACAAGCATCAAAATCCAGGAGGCACAGAAAACTCCCATCAAAATCAATAAAAATAAATCCACACCCTGTCATCAAATAGTAAAACTTACAAGTCTTTTTTTTTTTTTTAAGATTTTATTTATTTATTTGAGAGAGAGAGTGAGAGAGAGCATGAGAGGGGAGAAGTTCAGAGGGAGAAGCAGACTCCCCATGTTGCTGGGAGCCTGATGCAGGAGTCAATCCCACGACTCCGGGATCATGACCCAACCAACTGAAACACTCAGGTGTCCCAAAACTTACAAGTCTTAGTGACAAAGAGAAAATCCTGAAAGCAGCCAGGGACAAGAAGTCTGTAACATAAAATGGTAGAAATATTAGACTGGCAGCAGACTTATTCACAGAGACCTGGCAGGCCAGAAAGAACCAGCATGGTATATTCAGAACACTAAATGAGAAAAATTTGCAGCCAAGAATACTAAATCCAGCTAGGCTCTCATTGAAAATAGAAGGAGAGATAAAAAGCTTCCAGGACAAACAAAAAGTGGATGCATTCCATATAAACTATCACAACTGAACCAGGAAGAAATAGAAAACCTGAACAGACCCATAATCAGTAAGGAGATTGAATCAGTCATCAAAAATCTCCCAAGAAACAAGAGCCCAAGGCCAGATGGCTTCCCAGGGGAATTCTACCAAATATTTAAAGAAGAATTAATACCTATTCTCCTGAAACTGTTCCAAAAAATAGAAATGGAAGAAAAACTTCCAAACTCATTTCATGAGGTCAGCATTATATTGACTCCCAAACCAGTCAAAGACACTACCAAAAAGGAGAATTACAGATCAATATCCTTATTGAACACAGATGCAAAAATTCTCACCAAAATAGTAGCCCATAGGATCCAACAGTACATTAAAAGGATTATTCACCACGACCAAGTGGGATTTACTCCAGGGCTGCAAGGTTAGTTCAACATCCACAAATCAATCAATGTGATAAAATACATTAATAGAAGAAAGAAAAAGAACCATATGATCCTCTCAATAGATGCTGAAAAAGCATTTGACAAAGTACAGCATCCTTTCTTGATCAAAACTTTTCAAAGTGTAGGGATATACCTCAATGTTATCAAAGCCATCTATGAAAAACCCACAGAAAATGTCATTCTCAATGCAGAAAAACTGAGAGGTTTTCCCCTAAGGTCAGGAGTATGGCAGGGATGTCCATTATCACCACTGCTATTCAACATAGTACTAGAAGTCCTAGCCTCAGCAAGCAGACAACAAAAAGAAATTGAAGGCATCCAAATCAGCAAAGAAGAAGTCAAACTATCACTCTTTGCAGATGATATGATACTTTATGTGGAAAACCCAAAAGATTCCACTGGAAATCTGCTAGAACTCATACAGGAATTCAGTAAAGTGTCAGGATATAAAATCAATGCACAAAAATCAGTTGCATTTCTCTACACCAACAACAAGACAGAAGAAAGAGAAATTAGAGAGTCAATATCATTTACAATTGCACCCAAAACCAAGAGATACCAAGGAATAAACCTAACCAAAGAAGCAAAGAATCTGTACTCGGAAAAATAAAAGGTACTCATGAAAGAAATTAAGGAAGACACAAAGAAATGGAAAGACGTTCCATGCTCATGGATTGGAAGAATAAGTATTGTGAAAATGGCTATGCAACCTAAAGCAATTTACATGTTTAATGCAATCCCTATCAAAATACAATTAATTTTTTTCAACGAACTGGAACAAATAATTCTAAAATTTATATGGAACCAGAAAAGGCCTCGAATAGCCAGAAGAACATTGACAAAGAGGGCCAAAGTTGGTGGCATCACAATTCCAGACTTCAAGCTCTACTACAAAGCTGTCATCATCAAGACAGCATGGTACTGGCACAAAAACAGACACATAGATCAATGGAACAGAAAACAGAGCCCAGAAATAGACCCTTAACTCTACAGTCAACTACTGGTTAACAAAGCAGGAAAGAATGTCCAATGGAAAAAGACAGTCTCTTCAACAAATGGTGTTGAGAAAATTGGACAGCCACATGTAGAAAAATGAAACTGGACCATTTCCTTACACCACACACAAAAATAGACTCAAAATGGATGAAAGACCTCAATGTGAGACAGGAATCCATCAAAATCCTTGAGCAGAACACAGGCAGCAACGTTTTTGACCTTTGCCGCAGCAACTTCTTCTTAGAAACATCGCCAAAGGCAAGGGAAGCAAGGGCAAAAATGAACTACTGGGATTTCATCAAGATCAAAAGCTTTTGCACAGCAAGGGAAACAGCCAACAAAACCAAAAGACAACTGATAGAATGGGAGAAGATATTTGCAAACATCATATCAGATAAAGGGCTAGTATCCAAAATCTATAAAGAGCTTATCAAACTCAACACCCAAAGAACAAATAATCCAATCAAGAAATGGTGAGAGGACATGAACAGACATTTCTGCAAAGAGGACATCCTGATGGCCAACAGACACATGAGAAAGTGCTCCACATCACTCGGCATCAGGGAAATACAAATCAAAACCAGAGTGAGATATCACTTCACACCAGTCAAAATGTCTAAAATTAACAAGTCAGGAAATGACAGTTGCTGGCGAGGACGCGGAGAAAGGGTAATCTTCCTACACTGTTGGTGGGAATGCAAGCTGTGCAGCCACTCTGGAAAAACAGCATGGAGGTTCCCCAAAAAGTTGAAAATAGAGCTTCCCTATGATCCGGCAATTGAACTACTGGGTATTTACCCTAAACATACAAATGTAGTGATCCAAAGGGGCACATGCACCCAAATGTTCATAGCAGCAATGTCCACAATAGTCAAACTATGGGAAGAACCTAGATGTCCATCAACAGATGAATGGATAAAGAAGATGTGGTGTGTATACACAATAGAGTACTATGCAGCCATCAAAATCAATGAAATCTTGCCATTTGCAATGACATGGATGGAACTAGAGGGTATTATGCTGAGTGAAATAAGTCAATCAGAGAAACATAATTATCATATTATTATATGATCTCACTTATATGAGGAATTTGAGAGGGAACGTGGGGGTTTGGGGGGTAGGGAAGGAAAAAGTGAAACAAGATAGGATTGGAAGGGAGACAAACCATAAGACTCTTAATCTCACAAAACAAACTGAGGGTTGCCTGGGAGAGGGGGTTAGGGAGAGGGTGGTTGGGTTATGGACATTGGGGAGGGTATTGCTGTGGTAAGTGCTGTGAAGTGTGTAAGCCTGATGATTCTCAGACCTGTAGCCCTGGGGCAAATAATACATTATATGTTAATTTAAAAAATTGAGGAAACTAAATGAAGTCCAGCAAGATAGTCTGCTAAGGTGCTATTTATTTAATTATGCCTCACAGAAAGTGTCACCATGCAACAGAATAAAAATAGTGGTAAAAGCTAGCTTTTCATGAATGTTTACTATGTGCTGAGGTTTTCTCTCATTTTTAATCCTAACACAACTTCCAATAATATGGATATCATTATTAATCCTATTTTATAGATAAGAAAACTAAAACACCAGGAGGTGTTTGGGCCTAGGCTCATATGGTTAATATGTCATAAGAATTCCAACAGAAAACAATGGCAACACTTGTTTATTAACACAGAGACTAATGGATGATGCACAGGGTCACCTCAAGGACTACCGCATGTATCTGGGGCTATTAGTCATTGAACTGACACCATACAACAGAGGATATCACCAAGGCAGAATAGAGTCTCATCAATTAACAAGAACTGATTATGGGTTAAAACCACTTCCTTAGTAAGGGGCAACTATATATTGGTATCTAAATTCACCAGATAGAGTTTACAATTGATTGAATTTAAATTGAATTCAAATACAATACAATTGATTGAATTGAATATTAATTATTTATCATTCTCATTATGGACTGAGTTTTGTCAATCTAAAGAAATCCTGTCATTGTCTTCATACAAATCTCAGTTAAAAAAGAAAACTCATTTATGTGTTTTAATATAGACTTCTGAATAGAGTAAGTCATACTATACTTTAGAGGGGCTAATTCAAATATACTTAATGAGACCAGTGTGTTCCCACTGCTGTCCTCGGTGCTGGAGATATAATAGTGAACAAAATAAGACCCTGACCTCAGGAAGTTCATAGTCTAGTGAATGCAGAGACTTTATCTTGTTCACTAGTATGTTCCAAGTTTGAACAGTTTATGACACAGTATAGTAGGCACTCAATAAGTATCTCTTGAGTAAATAAATGAATGGCTATTTGAATTAAGGAAATTAGGCATGATAGAAATTCATGTTAATTGCTATGTTTTCTTGCTTAAGTTATTAGGGGATTCCACTGAAGGACATAGAAAATGCAACTGAGAGTGGGAAAGAATAAATATGGTTATGAGGAATGGCTTGCTAATGCACAAATGAAGAATGTACAGATAAAACAATGTGAAAAGGCAACAGTTGTAGAAATTGCTTAAAGAGCATAGGAGAAACTCAAAGAATTTAGAGAGAGCTTCATGTTTTCTGGGACTAGATTTCTCCAAGCAACACTGCCTGGAAGTGAGGCCCTAGGGTCTATCTAAGGGTTACGGAGTGTCTCACCTCTCCCTCCCTCACCCGAAAATAGAGGTGATGGTACTCCACCTAGCAAACAGGGAGCAAATGCACAGGGAAGACTGTAGTGTTACCAGGAAGGTGAAATGCAGGGTGACCATGTGTGAGGTTAAAGGCTTATATAAAAAACCATTGCTCTGAAGATAGCAAAGTTCTAAACCTTATTAGTCAGGGCTGAATAAAGTCCATGAGAAAGTGACTGTTCTAGAAACTGGTGATAAATGGTGAATAAAATAAAATCCCTGTTCTCCACAGACTGCTTTTTTTTTTAATGGAGATAGAAGAACCATGCATATATAAGTAAATAATTGCAGATAGAGATATTGGGCTGTAAGAACAATAAAGCTGATATTAATTAGAAAGGGCCTAGTTACTTTAAATAGGGAGCTTAAATCAGGCTTCTTGGAGAAGAAAATTTTTTAATTGACACTTGAATAGTGAGAAAGCCATGAGAAACTGCAAAGGAAGAACATTCTATGCAGAAGGAAAAGCAAGCGCAATGGCCCTCATACAGGAAATAGCCTGGCTTGTTCAAGAAACAGAAAAAAAGAAAAGTCCATATGGCTGGATTAAAGTTGAGAGCAAAGAAGTGTTTAGGCAAGGAATGACATGGAATAAATTTTGAGATTGGGAAATAGCCAAATTCTGTAGGCCAAATGGGTTCAAAAAATGGCTTTCAATTTGATATAAATGCAATGGGAATTTCTTAGGTTGCTTTATGCATACCATGGTCAGATTCTTAATTTAAAGACATCACCAGAGAATCTGAACACTCTCCTAGAGAAGACAGTGTGGGGTCTGAGCAGATCTGCTGTGATGAGAATAGAGGATAAAGCAGAAGACTTGGCCCTAACCCTTCAGGGTGAGGACTGCTGCAACCAACACAAGCAACCAACATGATCACTGCAGACATAAATTCTATTTATGTTTTTCTCAGTGTGTTGACATTTAACCAACATTACAATTAAAGACATAAATAAACTTGTATTTAGCTCCAATACCCCAGGCTCTCAAACCTTGTCTACTACCTACTCTTGCAAAGAGTCTGAAGGAAATACACACTCAAGGCTGGCAGATATTGTGACTACTTGGAGGCTTTGTTGACAATACCTGGTGTAACAGCCTAAGGACTTAGACTCAGTCACATGAAGAGACCATATTACTTAGGTGCCTGAACTGAGCCTGCATCTAAGATCATAGCTGGCTGAAAGGCTCTCACTTCCCTCATCCCATTTAAGCTCACACCCAAGCTTCGACTCTTGTTACTAAAATCTAATATTTGCTGAATGATGAAACTGGGTCATGCTAATCACTTTACATGCATTATTTAATCTGATATTCGGTGAACTTACTAAGCAAGCACCCTTATCACAACCATTTTACTGATTAGAAAACTGTGACTTAAGAGAAGTAATTTTCCAGAATTATGTGACAGCACTGGAATTAGACACTGTCTGTTTGATTCTTGAGTCCACTTTATTCAGCATTTGTACACTACTGCCACTCTGTCACCATCATAGTAGAGAAAGCCAGAGATATGAAAAAGGAAATAGAGGCCAATAGTTCCCTAGTGTCTGGGATAGAATTGGCGAATGTTTAACTTGGTCAAGTTCACCCTTTCAGTAAGTAGTGGAGCCAGGACTAGAACTCAGGAATCTATGGATATCACCCAAGAGCATGCTCCGGCCTCTTCTCATCTATGCGCAATTCATTGCTTCTGTCTGGAGGAAGATTCAGCCGGTCCCCCAGCTCTCCCTCCCCAGAAGTCCTCTTCTTAACACCACCCCCAGACCAAGCGATGTGCTGCATTCCAGTATGTGTGTCCAGCAGAAGAGTCATGGGCTGCGGTCTCTTCTCCTTGGTGGCACACTGAGAAAGCCTGTGGTAAATAGATGGGGCTAGTTTCCTTTTGTCCATAGAAAGAAATTCTGACGAGTTTTATTGCCCAGACTTTCTTATCAGACTGGCAAGCAAAGATTTAGGAGAGGGCTTGGGTAAAAAGGACCAGGACGAAGGCCTCTCAGTCTACTTCAAGTGTCTTAGATCATGGAAGACACAATCTAGTATAGACAGAAAGGCACCTTTTATGTGGTTTAGCTTAGCTCATGATGGCTCTACTTTGGGATTTGGCACAAAAGTCTCATTTTTAAGGATGGTACCCATTTGCCTGAATTGTTACCTTAGAGCCCTATTGGCGAAGGTTGTTGTCATACAAGTTTTAGTTGTCTGGAGATCTAATGTAGTTTTTGGAGTTAGATCAAAACATAGACATAATGCTGCCTTAGATGTAACTTACATTTTGATTTTATAATTTTTCAATTACTTACTTGGTTTCTTAAGACTCTTATTAAAGGGCCCT